>NW_027072067.1:0-576420 GCF_038088225.1 Cyrtonyx montezumae
AGGAATTGGGTTGTGGTAGGCTTAGTGATAGTGTTAGGGTAATGGTTAGGGTAAGGATTTGAGTTAGATTTAAATTTAGGTTAAGGGTTAGTGTTAGGGTTAGTGTTAGTGTTAGGGATAGATTTAGGGTTAGAGTTAGGGTTAGGTATAGGTTTAGGTTTAGCATTAGTGTTAGGGTCAGGGTTCGGTTCAGGGTTAGGGTTTGATAGTGTTAGGGTTAGTTAGTGTTAGTGTTAGGTTTTGGTGTAGGGCTAGGGTTAGGGTTTGTGATTGGGTTAGGGTTAGGGCTTGGTATAGGGTTAGTGCACGAATAGGTGTAGGTTTAAGTTTAGGGGATGGTTGAGGATTAGTTTTAGGGTGTGGGTTAGGGTTACCGTTAGTTGTTAGGTGTTGTTGGCATTGGTTTTGGGTTTGGGGTTGGGGTTGCGATTGGGGTTGGGTTAGGATTAGGGTAGTGTTTGGGTTTGGGTTAGGTTTAGAATTAGGGTCAGGGTATGGGTTTGGGTTAGGGTTAGGTTTAGGGCTATGGGTTAGGGTTAGGGTTAGGGTATAGATAGGGGTATGTTTAATATTAGGGTTAAGGTTACAGTTAGTGTTACACTTAGGGTTTAGGTGTTGTTGGACTTGGGTTGGGTTTGGGTTTGGGGCTGTGTTAGGGTTAGGTTTAAGTGTTTTAGAATTTGGGTTAGATTTAAGGTTAGGGTTAGGGTTATGATTAAGGATTAGTGTTAGGGCTAGGTTTAGGATTAGGTTTAGTGTTAGGGTTTTTTTAGGTTTAGGTTAGATTTTGGGGTTGGGGTTGGGGTATGGGTAAGTGTTAGAGTTTGGTTTATGGTAGCGTTACGTTTATTGTTCAGGGGTTAGTGTTTGGTTGGGTTGTTGTTGAGGTTGGGTAAGTGTTGGAGCTGGGTTTGGGGTTGGGGTTGGGGTAGGGGTAGGGGTTGGGATTGGTTTAGAGTTAGGTTTAGGTTTAGTGTTAGGGTTAGGATTACAGTTAGGGTTAGATTTAGGTTTAGGGTTAGTGTTGGTGTTAGGGTAAGGTTAGTTTTAGGGTTAGGGTTATGGCTTGGGTTAGGTTTAGGCTTAAGCTTAGGGTTAGGGTTAGGGTTAAGGTTAATTTTAGCTTTAGGATAAGGGTTGGGGTTGGGGTTTGGGTTAGGTTTAGGGTTAGGGTTCTGGCTTGGGTTAGGGTTAGGTTAGGTTTAGGTTAGGTTTAGGGTTAGGATTAATGTTGGGGTTGGGATTTTGGTTGGGGTTTGGGTTGGGGTTGGGGTTGGGGTTAGGGTTAGCGTTAGTTTTTAGATATTATTGTTTGGGTTTGGGTTGGTGTTAGTGATAGGGTGGGGCTGGTGTTGGGATAGTTGTTGGGATTGGTTAGAGTTAGGTTTAGGGTTAGGGTTACGGGGTTAGGGTTTGGCTTCTGGCTTGTGGTTGAGCTAGGGATAACAGTTGGGGTTTGGGTTGGGTTTGGGGTTGGTGTTGGGGTTAAGGTTAAAGTTAGGGTTAGGCTTATGGTTAGGGTAGGGTTAGGGTTACGGTTATTGTTTGGGTTAGTGTTAGGGTTAGTGTTAGGGTTAGTGTTAGGGGTTAGGGTTAGGGTTAGGATTTGGGTTATGTTTAGAGTTAGGGTTAGCATTAGGGTTGAGCTTAGGGTTAGTTTAAGTTATAGGGTAATAGGTATAGGGTTAGTGCTAGGTTTAAAGAATAGAGGTAGGGTTAAATTTCTTGTTAATTGTGGTGTAGGGTAAGTATGAGCGTTAGGGTGAAAGAAGGTTTAAGCCCTGGATTTGTTTTGTGATTGGATAAGGTTCAAAAATAGGAATAGAAATAGTGTTTTGAACACGTTTAGTGCTTGTATTTGGCATAGGGATAGACTTCGAGTTTAGTTGGTTTTTAGTCCTAGAGAAAGGGATAGGGTCTATCGTATGATCAGCTATAGTGCTCGGTTTAGAGTTTTGGTTTGTTGTAGTGTTTGGGTTAGGGTGTTAGTGTTATGGTTAAAGATAAGGTTACGTTTACGGTAAGGGTTAGGGTCTGGGATGATTTTAAGTTAGGGTTAGGATTTGATTTAATATTTGCGTAAGAAACAGGGTTTGTTTGCATTTTATGAATAGATTTAGGATTAGGATTAGTTGGAATGTTATTGATATTGTTAAAATCAATTTTGAGTGTGGGCAAATACTGAGCTGCCAATTGACATATTGACCATGACATGACATTTTGTTTTTCTGCTTGAGATAAAGCTCTGCATAAGTGTTGTTCATTAAACACACTTGCAATAAATCCGTGGCTGTACTCATTTCTCTTGTTTTAAAAATCGCACGCGATCCGTCAAAGAAAGAAGCTATCGTGAAATGTATAAGATCCTGACAACGAATTTCAAACATATTTTGACTTTAGTCAACATTACAAAGTAGTACTGACAAATTTTAAAATGTTCAAAATTAAATAAAAATTAAAAATACTATTCCACGAAGTTTATAGGTGTTTTTTCCGTGCTATAAAAACTTCTCTAATTTATTCAGCTTAGCAGGTCAGAATCGGCTAAAGTGCAGGGCAGCCGGCTGATTCGCGTCTTTCTTCAGCGGCTGAGGCAGCAGAAAACGCGATTGATGCGTTTCAAGAGATTCCACGGTTAAGAGCGATTCGAGTTTGACGTTCATCGTCGATTCGGCTCAGATTCGTCCAGACTCATCTTCGATGCTCCGGTGATTAATTTTACAGAGGAAATATTCGAACCGGTTGAACAGACACCAGAATCTGCGAGAGAAGCCAGCTTCACTCAAATTTCGCTTCTATACTGATATATGCTCAAAGAGCATTCAATTTCGGAAAAGTAATCAGTAATATCCGTGTGTATGAAAAATAAACGAGGAGATACGATGTTCCAGGGATAAGAGTAACAGACATCAAAAACGGTCAGAAAAATGTATGAAAAAGAGGACGGAGGTGAACGTCTGATGCAGACATATATTGCAGACGGGAGCAGAGCAGAAAGGGAACACAATCTTTCCCCCAGCCTAACACCGGGGTCCTCCCCATCTCTATCGACAACGCCAGGAAAGGAGTCTGTCAAAAGGGTAATCGCTTTTATTTTGGAAACAGACCGCAGCAGGCTACGTTTTAAAGCCGCACTTCAGTGAACGGCAGCAGGCTGAAACGCGTCTTTCTTCAGCGGCTCAAGCAGCAGAAACCGCGGTTGATGTGTTTCAAGAGGAATCCGCGGTTAAGAGCGATTCGAGTTTGTCGTTCGTTGCCGACTCGGCTCAGTTTCGTACGGGCTCATCTGCGATGCTCCGGTGATTAAGTTTGTTGGGAAATATTCGTTCCGGTTCGACAGACACCAGAGGCTGCGAGAGGAGCCAGCTTCGCTCAAATTTCGCCTCTACACTGGTAAGATCAGAACAGCATACAATTTTTAGAAAGGAATCAATAACGCTAGTGTGTGCGTAAAGGAAACGGAGATTGACGAAGTTTCACGAAGAAAAAGACATTAATAACTTTCTAGAATAAAGTGTGAAAACGTGAACGGAGATGAACGACTGATGCAGACATATATTGCAGACGGCAGCAGAGCAGAAAGGGAACACAATCTTTCCCCCAGCCTAACACCGGGGACCTCCTCATCTCTATCGACAACGCCAGGATCGGATTCTGTCAAAAGGGTAATCGCTTTTATTTTGGAAACAGACCGCAGCAGGCTACGTTTTAAAGCCGCACTTCAGTGCTGTGCAGCAGGCTGAAGAGCGTCTTTCTTCAGCGGCTCAAGCAGCAGAAACCGCGGTTAATGTGTTTCAAGAGGAATCCGCGGTTAAGAGCGATTCGAGTTTGTCGTTCGTTGCCGATTCGGCTCAGTTTCGTACATGCTTATCTGCGATGCTCCGGTGATGAAGTTTGCTGGGAAATATTCGGTCCGGTTGGACAGACATCAGAATCTGCGAGAGGAGCCAGCTTCACTCAAATTTCGCCTCTACACTGGTAAGATCAGAACAGCATACAATTTCAGGAAGGGAATCAATAATGTCTGTGTGACAGAAAAATAAACGGGGAGATGCGATGATTCAGTGGTGAAAGAAAAAGGCATCGAGAAAATTCAGAAAAAAAGTGTGAATACGTGGACAGAAAAGATCGTCTGAGGCAGACATATATTGCCGACCGCAGCAGAGCAGAAAGGGAACAGAATCTTTCCCCCAGCTTAAAACCGGGGCCCTCTCCATCTCTATCGACAACGCCAGGAAAGGAGTCTGTCAAAAGGGTAATCGCTTTTATTTTGGAAACAGACCGCAGCAGGCTACGTTTTAAAGCCGCACATCAGTGAACGGCAGCCGGCTGAAACCCGTCTTTCTTCATCGGCTCAAAGAGCAGCAGAAACCGCGGTTGATGTGTTTCAAGAGGAATCCGCGGTTAAGAGCGATTCGAGTTTGTCGTTCGTTGCCGACTCGGCTCAGTTTCGTTCAGGTTCATCTGCGATGCTCCGGTGATGAAGTTTGTTGGGAAATATTCGTTCCGGTTCGACAGACACCAGAGGCTGCGAGAGGAGCCAGCTTCACTCAAATTTCGCCTCTACACTGGTAAGATCAGAACAGCATACAGTTTTTAGAACGGAATCAATAACGCTAGTGTGTGCGTAAAGGAAACGGAGATTGACGAAGTTTCATGAAGAAAAAGATATTAATAACTTTCTAGAATAAAGTGTGAAAACGTGAACGGAGATGAACGACTGATGCAGACATATATTGCAGACGACAGCAGAGCAGAAAGGGAACACAATCTTTCCCCCAGCCTAACACCGGGGACCTCCTCATCTCTATCGACAACGCCAGGAACGGAGTCTGTCAAAAGGGTAATCACTTTTATGTCGGAAAGAGACCGCAGCAGGCTACGTTTTAAAACCGCACTTCAGTGAACGGCAGCCGTCTGAAACGCGTCTTTCTTCAGCGGCTCAAGCAGCAGAAAACGCGGTTGATGCGTTTCAAGCTGATTCCGCGGTTAAGAGCGATTCGAGTTTGTCGTTCGTCGCCGATTCGGCTCAGTTCCGTAAATGCTAATCTGCGATGCTCCGGTGATGAAGTCTGTTGGGAAATATTCGTTCCGGTTTGACAGACACCAGAATCTGCGAGAGGAGCCAGCTTCACTCAAATTGCCTCTACACTGGTAAGATCAGAACAGCATACAATTTTTAGAAAGGAATCAATAACGCTAGTGTGTGCGTAAAGGAAACGGAGATTGGCAAAGTTTCACGAAGAAAAAGACTTTAATAACTTTCTAGAATAAAGTGTGAAAACGTGAACGGAGATGAACGACTGATGCAGACATATATTGCCGACCGCAGCAGAGCAGAAAGGGAATAGAATCTTTCCCCCAGCTTAAAACCGGGGTCCTCTCCATCTCTATCGACAACGCCAGGAACGGATTCTGTCAAAGGGGTAATCGCTTTTATTTTGGAAACAGACCGCAGCAGGCTACGTTTTAAAGCCGCTCTTCAAAGAACGAGAGCCGGCTGAAGCGCGTCTTTCTTCATCGGCTCAAAGAGCAGAAACCGCGATTGATGTGTTTCAAGAGGAATCCGCTGTTAAGAACGATTCGAGTTTGACGTTTGTTGCCGTTTCAGCTAAGTTTCGTACATGCTTATCTGCGATGCTCCGGTGATGAAGTTTGTTGGGAAATATTCGGTCCGGTTGGACAGACATCAGAGGCTGCGAGAGGAGCCAGCTTCACTCAAATTTCGCCTCTACACTGGTAAGATCAGAACAGCATACAATTTTGGGAAAGGAATCAATAATGTCCGTTTGTATGAAAAGGAAAAATTGAGAGAAGTTTTGTTTCTTAGGAATATGAAAGGTCATCAAAAAATGTTAAAGAAAAAATGTGAAAATGTGTACTGAAATGAAGGTCTGATGCTATCATTCTCTGCGAGTGCTTGCTGAGCCTGCAGAGAACAGAAAATCCCCCCTGGCTAACATAGGGGGGCATCCCATCTTTTCTAAAAACACCATGAACGAAGTCTGATATAAGAGTAAACTGCGTAGTGTTGGAATCAGACCTCAGCTGGCAGTGGATATAAGCCGCTTTACAGCGCAAGGCAGCCGACTGATTAGCATTCTGCCTTCTGAACTGTAGGAGACACAAACTTTTTCAAGCCTAATCCACAGTTAGGAGCGATTACAGCCAGACTTTTCCACTCCATTCGGACCTGATTATTTGAAAAGATTTGAAAGCGTTTAGGGTTAGAGTTTGGTTTAGGGGTATGGTTAGGGTTAGGTTTAGGGTTAGGATTAGGGTTAGGGTTGCTTTTGGGGTAGGTTAAAATTTACGGATTGTTGTGGTTGCTTTTGGGGTAGGTTAAAATTTACCGATAGGATTAGTGTTAGCGCTTGTGCCTGGTTTTGGAGTACGGGTAGGCTAAGGTTTAGGGATAGGATTATGGTTTGTGCTTGTGGTTGCATTTGGGGTAGGCGTAGTACCAGTGTTAGGATTAGGGTTAGGGTTAGTGTTAGGGTTAGGGTTCGTTTTAGTGTTATGGAAAAGGGTAAGTGATTAAGGTTAGGGTTAGGGTTCGTTTTAAGGTTAGGGTTTGTGCTTGTGGTTGCTTTTGGGGAAGGGTTAGTGTTAAGGTTAAGGTTAGGGTTAGGAGTTACGGGTATGGGTTTCGTTTAAGGTTCCCGTAGAGATTGGAGTTAGTGTTAATGTTAAGGATAAGGTTAGGTTTAGTGTTAGGGTTAGGGTTAGGATTTGGGTTAGAGTTTGGTTTTGGGTCAGGATTAGGGCTAGGGTTAGGCTAAGGGTTAGGGTAAGGCTTCAGGTTTAGGGTCATAGATTAGGTTTAGGGTTAGGGTTACGTTTGGGTTAGGTTTTAGGGTTGGGGTTGTGTTTGGGGTTTTGGTAAGGGTTAGGGTTACGGTTAGGATAAGGGTAAGGTTATGGGTTAAGGTTAGGGTTAGGGATAGGGATTACGCGTTTGTTTGGGGTTGGTGTTGGTGTTTCGGTTGTTTATAAAGGATATGGTTAGGGTATAGGTCAGGGTTAGTATTAGTGTTAGGGTGAGAGTAAAATTTTGGGCCACCTTAATCACTTACCCTTTTCCATAACACTAAAACGAACCCTAACCCTAACACTAACCCTAACCCTAATCCTAACACTGGTACTACGCCTACCCCAAATGCAACCACAAGCACAAACCATAATCCTATCCCTAAACCTTAGCCTACCCGTACTCCAAAACCAGGCACAAGCGCTAACACTAATCCTATCGGTAAATTTTAACCTACCCCAAAAGCAACCACAACAATCCGTAAATTTTAACCTACCCCAAAAGCAACCCTAACCCTAATCCTAACCCTAAACCTAACCCTAACCATACCCCTAAACCAAACTCTAACCCTAAACGCTTTCAAATCTTTTCAAATAATCAGGTCCGAATGGAGTGGAAAAGTCTGGCTGTAATCGCTCCTAACTGTGGATTAGGCTTGAAAAAGTTTGTGTCTCCTACAGTTCAGAAGGCAGAATGCTAATCAGTCGGCTGCCTTGCGCTGTAAAGCGGCTTATATCCACTGCCAGCTGAGGTCTGATTCCAACACTACGCAGTTTACTCTTATATCAGACTTCGTTCATGGTGTTTTTAGAAAAGATGGGATGCCCCCCTATGTTAGCCAGGGGGGATTTTCTGTTCTCTGCAGGCTCAGCAAGCACTCGCAGAGAATGATAGCATCAGACCTTCATTTCAGTACACATTTTCACATTTTTTCTTTAACATTTTTTGATGACCTTTCATATTCCTAAGAAACAAAACTTCTCTCAATTTTTCCTTTTCATACAAACGGACATTATTGATTCCTTTCCCAAAATTGTATGCTGTTCTGATCTTACCAGTGTAGAGGCGAAATTTGAGTGAAGCTGGCTCCTCTCGCAGCCTCTGATGTCTGTCCAACCGGACCGAATATTTCCCAACAAACTTCATCACCGGAGCATCGCAGATAAGCATGTACGAAACTTAGCTGAAACGGCAACAAACGTCAAACTCGAATCGTTCTTAACAGCGGATTCCTCTTGAAACACATCAATCGCGGTTTCTGCTCTTTGAGCCGATGAAGAAAGACGCGCTTCAGCCGGCTCTCGTTCTTTGAAGAGCGGCTTTAAAACGTAGCCTGCTGCGGTCTGTTTCCAAAATAAAAGCGATTACCCCTTTGACAGAATCCGTTCCTGGCGTTGTCGATAGAGATGGAGAGGACCCCGGTTTTAAGCTGGGGGAAAGATTCTATTCCCTTTCTGCTCTGCTGCGGTCGGCAATATATGTCTGCATCAGTCGTTCATCTCCGTTCACGTTTTCACACTTTATTCTAGAAAGTTATTAAAGTCTTTTTCTTCGTGAAACTTTGCCAATCTCCGTTTCCTTTACGCACACACTAGCGTTATTGATTCCTTTCTAAAAATTGTATGCTGTTCTGATCTTACCAGTGTAGAGGCAATTTGAGTGAAGCTGGCTCCTCTCGCAGATTCTGGTGTCTGTCAAACCGGAACGAATATTTCCCAACAGACTTCATCACCGGAGCATCGCAGATTAGCATTTACGGAACTGAGCCGAATCGGCGACGAACGACAAACTCGAATCGCTCTTAACCGCGGAATCAGCTTGAAACGCATCAACCGCGTTTTCTGCTGCTTGAGCCGCTGAAGAAAGACGCGTTTCAGACGGCTGCCGTTCACTGAAGTGCGGTTTTAAAACGTAGCCTGCTGCGGTCTCTTTCCGACATAAAAGTGATTACCCTTTTGACAGACTCCGTTCCTGGCGTTGTCGATAGAGATGAGGAGGTCCCCGGTGTTAGGCTGGGGGAAAGATTGTGTTCCCTTTCTGCTCTGCTGTCGTCTGCAATATATGTCTGCATCAGTCGTTCATCTCCGTTCACGTTTTCACACTTTATTCTAGAAAGTTATTAATATCTTTTTCTTCATGAAACTTCGTCAATCTCCGTTTCCTTTACGCACACACTAGCGTTATTGATTCCGTTCTAAAAACTGTATGCTGTTCTGATCTTACCAGTGTAGAGGCGAAATTTGAGTGAAGCTGGCTCCTCTCGCAGCCTCTGGTGTCTGTCGAACCGGAACGAATATTTCCCAACAAACTTCATCACCGGAGCATCGCAGATGAACCTGAACGAAACTGAGCCGAGTCGGCAACGAACGACAAACTCGAATCGCTCTTAACCGCGGATTCCTCTTGAAACACATCAACCGCGGTTTCTGCTGCTCTTTGAGCCGATGAAGAAAGACGGGTTTCAGCCGGCTGCCGTTCACTGATGTGCGGCTTTAAAACGTAGCCTGCTGCGGTCTGTTTCCAAAATAAAAGCGATTACCCTTTTGACAGACTCCTTTCCTGGCGTTGTCGATAGAGATGGAGAGGGCCCCGGTTTTAAGCTGGGGGAAAGATTCTGTTCCCTTTCTGCTCTGCTGCGGTCGGCAATATATGTCTGCCTCAGACGATCTTTTCTGTCCACGTATTCACACTTTTTTTCTGAATTTTCTCGATGCCTTTTTCTTTCACCACTGAATCATCGCATCTCCCCGTTTATTTTTCTGTCACACAGACATTATTGATTCCCTTCCTGAAATTGTATGCTGTTCTGATCTTACCAGTGTAGAGGCGAAATTTGAGTGAAGCTGGCTCCTCTCGCAGATTCTGATGTCTGTCCAACCGGACCGAATATTTCCCAGCAAACTTCATCACCGGAGCATCGCAGATAAGCATGTACGAAACTGAGCCGAATCGGCAACGAACGACAAACTCGAATCGCTCTTAACCGCGGATTCCTCTTGAAACACATTAACCGCGGTTTCTGCTGCTTGAGCCGCTGAAGAAAGACGCTCTTCAGCCTGCTGCACAGCACTGAAGTGCGGCTTTAAAACGTAGCCTGCTGCGGTCTGTTTCCAAAATAAAAGCGATTACCCTTTTGACAGAATCCGATCCTGGCGTTGTCGATAGAGATGAGGAGGTCCCCGGTGTTAGGCTGGGGGAAAGATTGTGTTCCCTTTCTGCTCTGCTGCCGTCTGCAATATATGTCTGCATCAGTCGTTCATCTCCGTTCACGTTTTCACACTTTATTCTAGAAAGTTATTAATGTCTTTTTCTTCGTGAAACTTCGTCAATCTCCGTTTCCTTTACGCACACACTAGCGTTATTGATTCCTTTCTAAAAATTGTATGCTGTTCTGATCTTACCAGTGTAGAGGCGAAATTTGAGCGAAGCTGGCTCCTCTCGCAGCCTCTGGTGTCTGTCGAACCGGAACGAATATTTCCCAACAAACTTAATCACCGGAGCATCGCAGATGAGCCCGTACGAAACTGAGCCGAGTCGGCAACGAACGACAAACTCGAATCGCTCTTAACCGCGGATTCCTCTTGAAACACATCAACCGCGGTTTCTGCTGCTTGAGCCGCTGAAGAAAGACGCGTTTCAGCCTGCTGCCGTTCACTGAAGTGCGGCTTTAAAACGTAGCCTGCTGCGGTCTGTTTCCAAAATAAAAGCGATTACCCTTTTGACAGACTCCTTTCCTGGCGTTGTCGATAGAGATGGGGAGGACCCCGGTGTTAGGCTGGGGGAAAGATTGTGTTCCCTTTCTGCTCTGCTCCCGTCTGCAATATATGTCTGCATCAGACGTTCACCTCCGTCCTCTTTTTCATACATTTTTCTGACCGTTTTTGATGTCTGTTACTCTTATCCCTGGAACATCGTATCTCCTCGTTTATTTTTCATACACACGGATATTACTGATTACTTTTCCGAAATTGAATGCTCTTTGAGCATATATCAGTATAGAAGCGAAATTTGAGTGAAGCTGGCTTCTCTCGCAGATTCTGGTGTCTGTTCAACCGGTTCGAATATTTCCTCTGTAAAATTAATCACCGGAGCATCGAAGATGAGTCTGGACGAATCTGAGCCGAATCGACGATGAACGTCAAACTCGAATCGCTCTTAACCGTGGAATCTCTTGAAACGCATCAATCGCGTTTTCTGCTGCCTCAGCCGCTGAAGAAAGACGCGAATCAGCCGGCTGCCCTGCACTTTAGCCGATTCTGACCTGCTAAGCTGAATAAATTAGAGAAGTTTTTATAGCACGGAAAAAACACCTATAAACTTCGTGGAATAGTATTTTTAATTTTTATTTAATTTTGAACATTTTAAAATTTGTCAGTACTACTTTGTAATGTTGACTAAAGTCAAAATATGTTTGAAATTCGTTGTCAGGATCTTATACATTTCACGATAGCTTCTTTCTTTGACGGATCGCGTGCGATTTTTAAAACAAGAGAAATGAGTACAGCCACGGATTTATTGCAAGTGTGTTTAATGAACAACACTTATGCAGAGCTTTATCTCAAGCAGAAAAACAAAATGTCATGTCATGGTCAATATGTCAATTGGCAGCTCAGTATTTGCCCACACTCAAAATTGATTTTAACAATATCAATAACATTCCAACTAATCCTAATCCTAAATCTATTCATAAAATGCAAACAAACCCTGTTTCTTACGCAAATATTAAATCAAATCCTAACCCTAACATAAAATCATCCCAGACCCTAACCCTTACCGTAAACGTAACCTTATCTTTAACCATAACACTAACACCCTAACCCAAACACTACAACAAACCAAAACTCTAAACCGAGCACTATAGCTGATCATACGATAGACCCTATCCCTTTCTCTAGGACTAAAAACCAACTAAACTCGAAGTCTATCCCTATGCCAAATACAAGCACTAAACGTGTTCAAAACACTATTTCTATTCCTATTTTTGAACCTTATCCAATCACAAAACAAATCCAGGGCTTAAACCTTCTTTCACCCTAACGCTCATACTTACCCTACACCACAATTAACAAGAAATTTAACCCTACCTCTATTCTTTAAACCTAGCACTAACCCTATACCTATTACCCTATAACTTAAACTAACCCTAAGCTCAACCCTAATGCTAACCCTAACTCTAAACATAACCCAAATCCTAACCCTAACCCTAACCCCTAACACTAACCCTAACACTAACCCTAACACTAACCCAAACAATAACCGTAACCCTAACCCTACCCTAACCATAAGCCTAACCCTAACTTTAACCTTAACCCCAACACCAACCCCAAACCCAACCCAAACCCCAACTGTTATCCCTAGCTCAACCACAAGCCAGAAGCCAAACCCTAACCCCGTAACCCTAACCCTAAACCTAACTCTAACCAATCCCAACAACTATCCCAACACCAGCCCCACCCTATCACTAACACCAACCCAAACCCAAACAATAATATCTAAAAACTAACGCTAACCCTAACCCCAACCCCAACCCCAACCCAAACCCCAACCAAAATCCCAACCCCAACATTAATCCTAACCCTAAACCTAACCTAAACCTAAACCTAACCCTAACCCAAGCCAGAACCCTAACCCTAAACCTAACCCAAACCCCAACCCCAACCCTTATCCTAAAGCTAAAATTAACCTTAACCCTAACCCTAACCCTAAGCTTAAGCCTAAACCTAACCCAAGCCATAACCCTAACCCTAAAACTAACCTTACCCTAACACCAACACTAACCCTAAACCTAAATCTAACCCTAACTGTAATCCTAACCCTAACACTAAACCTAAACCTAACTCTAAACCAATCCCAACCCCTACCCCTACCCCAACCCCAACCCCAAACCCAGCTCCAACACTTACCCAACCTCAACAACAACCCCAACCAAACACTAACCCCTGAACAATAAACGTAACGCTACCAATAAACCAAACTCTAACACTTACCCATACCCCAACCCCAACCCCAAAATCTAACCCTAAACCTAAAAAAACCCTAACACTAAACCTAATCCTAAACCTAGCCCTAACACTAATCCTTAATCATAACCCTAACCCTAACCTTAAATCTAACCCAAATTCTAAAACACTTAAACCTAACCCTAACACAGCCCCAAACCCAAACCCAACCCCAAGTCCAACAACACCTAAACCCTAAGTGTAACACTAACTGTAACCTTAACCCTAATATTAAACATACCCCTATCTATACCCTAACCCTAACCCTAACCCATAGCCCTAAACCTAACCCTAACCCAAACCCATACCCTGACCCTAATTCTAAACCTAACCCAAACCCAAACACTACCCTAATCCTAACCCAACCCCAATCGCAACCCCAACCCCAAACCCAAAACCAATGCCAACAACACCTAACAACTAACGGTAACCCTAACCCACACCCTAAAACTAATCCTCAACCATCCCCTAAACTTAAACCTACACCTATTCGTGCACTAACCCTATACCAAGCCCTAACCCTAACCCAATCACAAACCCTAACCCTAGCCCTACACCAAAACCTAACACTAACACTAACTAACCCTAACACTATCAAACCCTAACCCTGAACCGAACCCTGACCCTAACACTAATGCTAAACCTAAACCTATACCTAACCCTAACTCTAACCCTAAATCTATCCCTAACACTAACACTAACCCTAACACTAACCCTTAACCTAAATTTAAATCTAACTCAAATCCTTACCCTAACCATTAACCCTAACACTATCACTAAGCCTACCACAAACCCAATTCCTACACCAAACCCAAACCCTAGACAAACAAAAACACCTTAACCCTAACCTTAACACTATACCTTCCCCTATCACTACCATAAACCAAATACTAAACCTAGCCCTAAACCTAACCCTAACCCTAACCCTAACCCTAACCCTAACCCTAACCCTACCCTAACCCTAACCCTAACCCTAACCCTAACTCTGAACCTAACCCTAAACCTAACCCTAAACCCAAACCTAACCCTAAGCCTAAATCCAACAGCAACCCGAACCCGAACACTAACCCCTAACCCCAAACCTAACACTAACCCTAAGCGTAAGCCTAACCCTACTCTAACCCTTAACTCTAAACCTCAACCTAACTCTAAAGAACACTAAACACTAAACCCAAAGCCTAAGCCTAAGCCTAACACTAATCCTCACCCAAAACCTAACCCTAACCCAAATCTTAACCCTGACCCTTACCTTAACCCCATCCTTAACACTAACACAAACACCAACCCCAACTCCAACCACAACCCCAACCCAAACCCAAACCCATACCCATAACCCTAACCCTTAATCTAACCCTAACCTCAACCCTATCCCTAACCTTAAACACTTAACGTAAACCATAAGCCTTTATCCTAACCCTAACCCCTAACACTATAACTTAACCCTAACCCTAACCCTAAACTTACCCCTACCCCAAACCCAAAAACAAGCCCTAAACCTAACACTAATCCTAAACCTAAACCTAACCCTAAACCTACATTCTTACCCTAACCCTAAACCTTACCCTAACCCTAATCCTAACCCAATCCCAAACGCAACCCTAAATCTAAACTTACCCTTAACCGTAACTCCAACCCTAAATCTAACCCTAAACCATTACCATAAACCCTAACCCAAAACTTCACCCTAACCCTAACACTAAACCAAAACTAATCCTACTCCTACCACTACACTTACCCCTACCCCAAACCCAACCACAAGCCCTTAACCTAACCTTAACCCTAACCCTAACCCTAAACTATAACCCTAAACCCTAAACCTAACCCTGAGCCTAACCCTAACTCTAATCCTGACCCTATCCTTAACACCAACACAATCCCCAACCCCAAACCCGTCGCCAACCCCAAACCCAAAACCAAACCCATAAACCCTAACACTAACCCAACCCAAACCCTAACCTTCAACATTACCCTAAATCGTAACCCTAACCCTAACCCTAAACCTAAACCTAACCCTAACACTAACACTAACCCTAACCCTAATCCGAACCTTACCCCTACCTTTACCCAAAACTCAACCTCAAGCTCCAATCCTAACCCCAACAATAACCCTAAACTCCAACCCTAGACCAAAAATATCCTGACTCCTACCCCTACCCCTAACCCCAACCCTAATCCTAACACTAACCCAAACCCTGGCCCTAACACTATCACTAACACAAACTGCAACCTCAACACCAAACCCAACCCCAACCCAAACCCCTAAGAACAAACCCAAACCCTTACTCAAACCCTATACCTAACACTAACACAAAATGTAACACTACACCCTAACCCTAACCCAAACCCTGACCCTAACCCAACAACAAATGCAAACCCAACCCCAACCCAAAACCCAACACCAACCCTAACCCTAACCCCTCACACTAACACAAATTCTAAACCTAAAACCCTACCCTAAACCCTAACCCTATATACTTACCCTAACCCCAAACGCTTCCCCTAACACTAAACCTAACACTACCCTAACCCTACCATAAACCAAACCGCTATACTAACACTAACACTAACCCTAAACTTAACACTAAACCTTACCCTATCTCTAACCCTAAACCTAATCACAACCCCAACACCAAACGAACCCCTAAACCCTAACCCGAAAACTAACACAAACCCGAACACTAAAGCTAACCCTAACCATAAACCTAACCCTAAACCTAAACCAAACCCAACTCCAAATTAAACCCTAACCATAACCCTAACCCTAACCCAAACCCTAACCCTACCCTAATTTTACCCTAAACCGAACCCTTATCCTAACCCTAACCCTAACATTAAACTTGAGACTAACCCTTACCCTAACACTAAATCTAACTCTAACCCTAAACCAACCCCTATAACTACCTTAACCCTAATCCTAATCCTGATCCAAACACAAACCTATCCCTAACCCGAACCCTAAACCCTAATCCTAACCCTAAACCAAAACTAACTGTAACCCTAAGCCTAACCCAAAACCTAAACCTAAACATAACCCTAACAATAAACGTAACCTTAACCCTAATACTAAACCTAACCCGAAACCTAAACCTAACCCTAAACCTAAACCTAATCCTACCCCTAAATCCACCAACCCCAAACCCCAAACTAACCCCTAACCCAATCCTAACACTAACCCTAACCCGAAACCTATACCTAATGATAACTCGAAACCTAACACTAACCCTATCCCCTAAATGTTAGCCTAATGCTAACCCTATACCTTAACCCTAACCCTAACGCTAACCCCAACCCTAATCCGTACCCTAACCCTAACCCTAAGCCAAAACCTTACCCACACACTTATCCAGAATCTAAACATAACCCTATTGCTAAAGACAATCTTCACCAAACCCGCTGAAATTACATAAATCCTGCTTTAACACTTACTGTAATGCTAAATCTTAACCTGAGCCTTGCCCTAACCCTATATAGGGTTTAGGGACTACGTTAGCATTTGGGATATTAGACCTGTTGAATACATCCCTTATAATAGCACTTTACACCATGTGGAGGAAGCTTTTCCCAGAAACAGAGAATGTTGAATGGCAGGGAAAGTGGAGAGTTTTAGGAAATAAATTAGAAGCATGGGGTCCCCCGGTGCCATGGGATTTTACTCCTGAACACTTGCAGGATCCTGAGGAGCTAGGCCTGTATCTGAGTAATGGGTGTTGCGGCTCAGAAAGATCTGAGGTGGAACAGCTTATCTGGGGCTTGGTTTATGCTTACCGAGGTATATGTACTGTTCTGGAGAGAGAGAGTGTCCAAACTGAGGCTCAGACCAAAGAGGAAAACCTCCCAGGCACATCTGACCAGCCAAAGAAAGCACCGGTATCAAAGTCAGTTGGTATCAAAGTATCCAAAGTATCCTTTTAACAGCCCCATATGGCCAGTGCGTAAAGCCAGTGGAGAATGGAGGCTGACGGTAGATTACCGTGGCCTGAATGAAGTCACACCCCCACTGAGTGCTGCTGTGCCAGACATGCTACAACTCCAGTACGAACTGGAGTCACAAGCAGCCAAGTGGTATGCCACCATTGACATTGCCAATGCCTTCTTTTCAATTCCTCTGGCCACAGAATGCAGGCTGCAGTTTGCCTTCACCTGGAGGGGCGTTCAGTACACCTGGAACCGTTTGCCCCAGGGGTGGAAGCACAGTCCAACCATTTGCCATGGGTTGATCCAAACTGCATTGGAACAGGGTGGTGCTCCTGAGCATCTGCAATACATTGATGACATTGTTGTATGGGGCAATACAGCAGAGGAAGTCTTTGAGAAAGGAGAGCAGATTATCCAAATTCTCCTACGAGCTGGCTTTGCTATCAAGCAAAGCAAAGTGAAAGGGCCTGCACAAGAAATTCAGCTCCTAGGTATGAAGTGGCAAGATGGACGTCGTCACATCCCAACAGATGTGATTGACAAGATTACTGCCATGTCTCCACCCACCAGTAAGACAGAAACCCAAGCTTTTCTGGGTGTAGTGGGCTTTTGGAGAATGCATGTTCCAAACTACGGTCTCATTGTGAGCCCTCTCTATCGGGTGACGCGGAAGAAGAATGATCTTGTATGGGGCCCTGAGCAGCAGCAGGCTTTTGAGCAAATTAAGCAGGAGATAGCCCGTGCTTTGATAGCCAGGGCCATTGCGGATGGGACAGGATGTAAAGAACATCCTCTACACTGCTGCTGGAAAGGAAGGTCCCACTTGGAGTTTGTGGCAAAAAGCTCCTGGAAAGACCCGAGGCCGACCCTTCGGATTCTGGAGTCGGGCCTACAGGGGGTCTGAGGAGCGCTACACTCCAACTGAGAAGGAGATCTTAGCCGCGTGCGAGGGGGTTCGAGCTGCTTCCGAAGTAATCGGTACTGAAATGCAGCTCCTCCTGGCACCTCGGCTGCCAGTGCTGAGCTGGATGTTCAAAGGGACAGCTCCCTCTACCCATCATGCTACTGATGCCACTTGGAGTAAATGGACTGCACTGATTACACAAGCGAGCTCGGATGGGGAACCTCAACCGTCCAGGAATCCTGGAGGTGATCATGGACTGGCCTGAAGCTAAGAAGTTTGGAACAATGCCAGCAGAGGAGGTGTCACGTGCTAAAGAAGCCCCACCATATAATGAACTACCAGACAACAAAAAGAGATATGCCCTGTTCGCAGATGGATCATGTTGCATTGTGGGTAAGCACCGCAGATGGAAATCTGCTGTGTGGAGCCCCACACGACAAGTTGCAGAGGCCACTGAAGGAGAAGGAGAATCAAGTCAATTTGCAGAGGTAAAGGCTGTCCAGATGGCCTTAGATATTGCTGAATGAGAGAGGTGGCCAGTGCTTTATCTTTACACTGACTCATGGATGGTGGCAAATGCTTTATGGGGGTGGTTACAGCAATGGGAACAAAATGGTTGGCAACGGAGGGGTAAACCTATTTGGGCTGCTGAACTGTGGAGAAACATTGCTGCCCGAATAAAGAATGTGGTTGTAAAGATGCGCCATGTAGATGCTCATGTTCCTAAGAGCCGGGCAACTGAAGAACAACAAAATAACCATCAGGTAGATCGAGCTGCCAAAGTTAAGGTGGCTCAAGTAGACTTGGACTTGGCAACACAAGAGTGAATTATTTCTAGCTCGGTGGGCCCATGAGACCTCGGGCCATCAAGGAAGAGATGCAACATATAAGTGGGCTAGAGACCGAGGGGTGGACTTAACTATGGATGCCATTGCACCAGGTTATCCATGACTGTGATACATGCGCCACAATTAAACAAGCCAAGAGGATGAAACCTCTTTGGGAGGAAGGACGATGGCAAAAGTATAAATATGGGGAGGCGTGGCAGGTTGCCTTGCCACGATCTCGCAATGGTAAGCGTTATGTGCTCACCATGGTGGAGGCAACTACTGGGTGGCTTGAAACATATGCGGTACCCCATGCTGCCGCCCGAAACACCATCTTAGGGCTCGAGAAACAAGTCCTATGGTGACATGGCACTCCAGAAAGAATTGAGTCCGATAATGGAACTCATTTCAAAAATTCTCTTGTAAATACTTGGGCCAAAGCTCATGGCATCGAGTGGATTTATCATATCCCCTATCATGCACCAGCTTCTGGTAAAATTGAAAGGTACAATGGGTTGTTAAAAACAATGTTGAAAGCAATGGGTGGCGGGACATTTAAGCACTGGGAGAAGAATTTGTCAGAAGCCACCTGGTTGGTCAACACCAGAGGATCCATCAATCGCGATGGTCCTGCCCAATCCAGCTCTCTACCTACTGTAGAGGGAGATAAGGTCCCTGTAGTACATGTGAAGAACTTGTTGGGAAAAGCGGTTTGGGTTCTTCCAGCTTCTGGAGAGGGCAAAACTCTCCGTGGGACTGTTTTTGCTCAGGGACCTGGGTCTACCTGGTGGGTGAAACAGAAGAATGGGGATGTTCAGTGTTTTACCACAAGGGAATTTGATGTGGGGAGAGTGCCCTCAGTAATTCTATTAGCATGTATATATGTATATATGTATGTTGTATGTGTTTTTATATAATGCTTGTGAATCATTGTTTCTTTATGTGTATATATATATATATATATTAAGCATGATGAAATGATGTTGAATAAGGGGTGGAATGTTATGGTTTTATGATTTTTGTTGTATTACTGATATTCCACATCATGACATCGCGTGGTGTATTGGGAGTTAAGGAGTTAATGCTCCAGCTCTGTGGATCGTCGATAGTTCTGGATGTACCTGTTTCAGAAGAGAACTACATTCCCCAGAGGACTTTGCGATGCTTTGCATTTTTACATATTTCCGCCCAGAGGGAAAGATAAAAACTGTCTGCGGTCACGGGACTCTCTCTTCCCTTCAGGACCGAGCTCGGCAGTGGGTGTTTGTTGCAGCCGTCCGCCTTCAGCGTTAGCGTAAGGCCTTCGGTTTATCGGACACTCTCTCTCTTGTTCATTTTATTTGATTCATTTGCCTCAATTCCAATTATATTATATTATATTATATTGTGTTATTTTTCTTTCTGATATCTTATTTACTAAATTAGCTTTCCTCCTCAGATCGTTGCGGCTGTTTTGTTCCTAGGCCCATCTCCCTTCTCCTTTTTTTCCCTTTTCCCCTTCCCCTTCCCCAGGGTGTGGGCCCGTGGGTCCCCTGCCTCAATTGTCACGGTACTGGGTCAAACTGTCCCGCAAACCGGTGACAACTATCTATAGAACAACTCAAAATATACCATCATCTATACTACTTCTTTGTGAAGTACCATCCTTTGGAGTTATTTACCCCACACTAACACTAACCCTAACTCAAGCCCTAACCCTAACAATTATTGTAAATCTAAATCTATAAACCTAACAATAACACAAAGCCTATCTCTAAACCTAACCTTAACCCTAAAAATAACCTAACCATTCCCTAACCCTAAATTTAAGCGTTCCCTAACCCTAACAGTAACCCTAACCCGTTCCCTAACCCTAAACCCTAACCCTAACACCATCCCAAACCCAAACCAAACCCAAAACTTAACCCTAACCGTAAAACTAACTCAAGCCCTAACCCTAACCGTAACACTAAACATAATCCTAACCCTAACCCTACCCTAATCCTAACCTAAACCCTAACCCTAACCGCAACCCTAACCCTGAACTTATACCTAATCCAAAACCTTACACTAAGACAAATCCAAAATCAAAACGTAACCATATTACTAAAGCGAATCTTCACCTAACCCGCTGAAATTACCTATATCCTTCCCTAACACTTACTGTAAGACTAAATCTTTAACCCTAAACCTTACTCTTAACCTAACACTAATTCTAAAGCTATCACATACCCTAACCCTAACCCTAAATCCAATCATAGACTATCCAGTAACCTAAAATATACCCTAACACTTACTGTAAAACTAAAGCTTTAAACTTAAGCTTAAACCTAAGCCTAACCCTTACCCTCACATTAACCCTAAATCTTAGCCTAACCCTAACCCAAAACTTAACACTAACATAACCCTAAGAGTAACACCAACCCAAACCCTAACCCCAAACCTAACCCTAAACATAATCCTAAACATAACCCTAACCGTAACCCTAAGCCTAACCCTACCCTAACTGTATGGGAACTGCTGAATCACGGCCTGACTCATACCCTAACACTTACTGTAAAACTAAATATTTATACTTATCCTTAAACCTAACCCTAACCCTCACCCTAACCCTAAATCTTAGTCTAACCCTAACCATATAACTTAACCCTATCCCTAACACTAACCCCAACCCTAATCTGCACCCTAACCCTAACCCTAAGCCAAAACCTTACCTTAATACAAAATCAAACATAACCCTTCTACCAAAGCCAGTCTTCACCAAACCCGCTGAAATTACCTAAATCCTTCCCTAACACTTACTGTAAGACTAAATCTTTAACCCTAAACCTTGCCCTAACCCTAAACCTAACACTAAATCCAATCATACACCTAACCCTATACAATAACCTCAAACTTACTGTAAAACTAAATCTTTAAAGCTTACACCAACCCTAACACTAACACTAACACCAAATCTAACCCTAACCCTACCCTAACTGTATGGGAACTGCTGAATCATGGCCTGAAACACTGATTGGTCACCTGAGGTGAGCACCGAGTCAGCCATGGGGGCACAGGTGGAGGTGATACACCTGTGTGATTGGAATGGGGGGAGCCTGGCTCTACCTCTCCCAAAACCCATTTAAGGGCTGACCACCGCCAGGAAAGGATCTCTTCTCAGAGATCCCTTCCACGTGGAGTCCCCTGCGAGCCTTATCATCCTTGTGATAAAAATGAGTGCTGTATTTGTTAATCAAACCGACTCGAGACAGATGTGTCCGTGTTTTTCAGTGTTCTGCTTTCTGAAAACTATGTAGTTTGTAGAAGACTCAAAATACATGAATAAATGTTTTGTCTAAGAACTTTGGAATTGTGCAAATTGGAGCCACAGCGCTTAGTTCTAACAACTGGACAATGAACAACAGATAGCAGTGACCTTCTAAGAAACTGAAAAAAGAAAAATAAGTGAAAATCTCCTCTTAAGTGTGCATGATCGAAGCTGAAGAGGCCTACGGCCTTTTTCATCTCAATCACCAGGTGGCAGAGAACGACCCCCACATAACAGCCAGCGCAGCCCAGGAAGGGAAAGATAAACATGAATGTAGAGATAAGAAATAATAAATAGTGGGATCGAGAGGCTGCCGTTGCGCACCTCTGGTGGAGCAGAGACTCCCAGCCGCCCAGCGCTGTTTTGCTCGGTAATTGCTTGCTCAATAAATCTTTTACGGTTGGTAACGATTGGTGTGTATTGTTCTTCACACCTATAACAATCCTGAAGGTGAGCCATCTTCTCTTTTGTATTATTTGTACACTATCTATATAGAACAACTCAAAATATACCATCATCTATACTATTTCTTTCTGAAGTATCATCCTTGGGAGTTATTTACAACACATTAACCCTAACCCTAACTCAAGCCCTAACCCTAACCCTAACAATTACTGTAAATCTAAAACTATATACTTAACACTAACCCTAAACCTAACCTTAACGCTAGCACAAACCCAAACCTTAACCCTAAACCTAACCCTAACCCTAACCTTAACCCGACCCTAACCCTAACAGTAACCAAAGCTTAACCCTAACCCTATCCCAAACCCAAACCGAACCCAAAATTTTACTCTCACCCTAACCCTAATACTAACCCTGACCTATACCCTAACCATATCCTTTATAAACAACCGAAACACCAACACCAACCCCAAACAAACGCGTAATCCCTATCCCTAACCCTAACCTTAACCCATAACCTTACCCTTATCCTAACCGTAACCCTAACCCTTACCAAAACCCCAAACACAACCCCAACCCTAAAACCTAACCCAAACGTAACCCTAACACTAAACCTAAACCTAACCCTAACCCTAAACCTAATCTATGACCCTAAACCTGAAGCCTTACCCTAACCCTTAGCCTAACCCTAGCCCTAATCCTGACCCAAAACCAAACTCTAACCCAAATCCTAACCCTAACCCTAACACTAAACCTAACCTTATCCTTAACATTAACACTAACTCCAATCTCTACGGGAACCTTAAACGAAACCCATACCCGTAACTCCTAACCCTAACCTTAACCTTAACACTAACCCTTCCCCAAAAGCAACCACAAGCACAAACCCTAACCTTAAAACGAACCCTAACCCTAACCTTAATCACTTACCCTTTTCCATAACACTAAAACGAACCCTAACCCTAACACTAACCCTAACCCTAATCCTAACACTGGTACTACGCCTACCCCAAATGCAACCACAAGCACAAACCATAATCCTATCCCTAAACCTTAGCCTACCCGTACTCCAAAACCAGGCACAAGCGCTAACACTAATCCTATCGGTAAATTTTAACCTACCCCAAAAGCAACCACAACAATCCGTAAATTTTAACCTACCCCAAAAGCAACCCTAACCCTAATCCTAACCCTAAACCTAACCCTAACCATACCCCTAAACCAAACTCTAACCCTAAACGCTTTCAAATCTTTTCAAATAATCAGGTCCGAATGGAGTGGAAAAGTCTGGCTGTAATCGCTCCTAACTGTGGATTAGGCTTGAAAAAGTTTGTGTCTCCTACAGTTCAGAAGGCAGAATGCTAATCAGTCGGCTGCCTTGCGCTGTAAAGCGGCTTATATCCACTGCCAGCTGAGGTCTGATTCCAACACTACGCAGTTTACTCTTATATCAGACTTCGTTCATGGTGTTTTTAGAAAAGATGGGATGCCCCCCTATGTTAGCCAGGGGGGATTTTCTGTTCACTGCAGGCTCAGCAAGCACTCGCAGAGAATGATAGCATCAGACCTTCATTTCAGTACACATTTTCACATTTTTTCTTTAACATTTTTTGATGACCTTTCATATTCCTAAGAAACAAAACTTCTCTCAATTTTCCTTTTCATACAAACGGACATTATTGATTCCTTTCCCAAAATTGTATGCTGTTCTGATCTTACCAGTGTAGAGGCGAAATTTGAGTGAAGCTGGCTCCTCTCGCAGCCTCTGATGTCTGTCCAACCGGACCGAATATTTCCCAACAAACTTCATCACCGGAGCATCACAGATAAGCATGTACGAAACTTAGCTGAAACGGCAACAAACGTCAAACTCGAATCGTTCTTAACAGCGGATTCCTCTTGAAACACATCAATCGCGGTTTCTGCTCTTTGAGCCGATGAAGAAAGACGCGCTTCAGCCGGCTCTCGTTCTTTGAAGAGCGGCTTTAAAACGTAGCCTGCTGCGGTCTGTTTCCAAAATAAAAGCCATTACCCCTTTGACAGAATCCGTTCCTGGCGTTGTCGATAGAGATGGAGAGGACCCCGGTTTTAAGCTGGGGGAAAGATTCTATTCCCTTTCTGCTCTGCTGCCGTCTGCAATATATGTCTGCATCAGTCGTTCATCCCCGTTCACGTCTTCACACTTTATACTAGAAAGTTATTAATGTCTTTTTCTTCGTGAAACTTTGCCAATCTCCGTTTCATTTACGCACACACTAGCGTTATTGATTCCTTTCTAAAAATTGTATGCTGTTCTGATCTTACCAGTGTAGAGGCAATTTGAGTGAAGCTGGCTCCTCTCGCAGATTCTGGTGTCTGTCAAACCGGAACGAATATTTCCCAACAGACTTCATCACCGGAGCATCGCAGATTAGCATTTACGGAACTGAGCCGAATCGGCGACGAACGTCAAACTCGAATCGCTCTTAACCGCGGAATCCGCTTGAAACGCATCAATCGTGTTTTCTGCTACTTGAGCCGCTGAAGAAAGACGCGTTTCAGACGACTGCCGTTCACTGAAGTGCGGTTTTAAAACGTAGCCTGCTTCGGTCTCTTTCCGACATAAAAGTGATTACCCTTTTGACAGACTACGTTCCTGGGGTTGTCGATAGAGATGAGGAGGTCCCCGGTGTTAGGCTGGGGGAAAGATTGTGTTCCCTTTCTGCTCTGCTGTCGTCTGCAATATATGTCTGCATCAGTCGTTCATCTCCGTTCACGTTTTCACACTTGATTCTAGAAAGTTATTAATATCTTTTTCTTCATGAAACTTCGTCAATCTCCGTTTCCTTTACGCACACACTAGCGTTATTGATTCCGTTCTAAAAACTGTATGCTGTTCTGATCTTACCAGTGTAGAGGCGAAATTTGAGTGAAGCTGGCTCCTCTCGCAGCCTCTGGTGTCTGTCGAACCGGAACGAATATTTCCCAACAAACTTCATCACCGGAGCATCGCAGATGAACCTGAACGAAACTGAGCCGAGTCGGCAACGAACGACAAACTCGAATCGCTCTTAACCGCGGATTCCTCTTGAAACACATCAACCGCGGTTTCTGCTGCTCTTTGAGCCGATGAAGAAAGACGGGTTTCAGCCGGCTGCCGTTCACTGATGTGCGGCTTTAAAACGTAGCCTGCTGCGGTCTGTTTCCAAAATAAAAGCGATTACCCTTTTGACAGACTCCGTTCCTGGCGTTGTCGATAGAGATGGAGAGGGCCCCGGTGTTAGGCTGGGGGAAAGATTGTGTTCCCTTTCTGCTCTGCTGCGGTCGGCAATATATGTCTGCCTCAGACGATCTTTTCCGTCCACGTATTCACACTTTTTTTCTGAATTTTCTCGATGCCTTTTTCTTTCACCACTGAATCATCGCATCTCCCCGTTTATTTTTCTGTCACACAGACATTATTGATTCCCTTCCTGAAATTGTATGCTGTTCTGATCTTACCAGTGTAGAGGCGAAATTTGAGTGAAGCTGGCTCCTCTCGCAGATTCTGATGTCTGTCCAACCGGACCGAATATTTCCCAGCAAACTTCATCACCGGAGCATCGCAAATAAGCATGTACGAAACTGAGCCGAATCGGCAACGAACGACAAACTCGATTCGCTCTTAACCGTGGATTCCTCTTGAAACACATCAATCGCGGTTTCTGCTGCTTGAGCCGCTGAAGAAAGACGCTCTTCAGCCTGCTGCACAGCACTGAAGTGCGGCTTTAAAACGTAGCCTGCTGCGGTCTGTTTCCAAAATAAAAGCGATTACCCTTTTGACAGAATCCGATCCTGGCGTTGTCGATAGAGATGAGGAGGTCCCCGGTGTTAGGCTGGGGGAAAGATTGTGTTCCCTTTCTGCTCTGCTGTCGTCTGCAATATATGTCTGCATCAGTCGTTCATCTCCGTTCACGTTTTCACACTTTATTCTAGAAAGTTATTAATGTCTTTTTCTTCGTGAAACTTCATCAATCTCCGTTTCCTTTACGCACACACTAGCGTTATTGATTCCTTTCTAAAAATTGTATGCTGTTCTGATCTTACCAGTGTAGAGGCGAAATTTGAGC
Source organism: Cyrtonyx montezumae (assembly GCF_038088225.1). Lineage (NCBI taxonomy): Eukaryota > Metazoa > Chordata > Aves > Galliformes > Odontophoridae > Cyrtonyx > Cyrtonyx montezumae. The sequence goes on from NW_027072067.1 coordinate 26,239, forward strand.
GAAGCTGGCTCCTCTTGCAGCCTCTGGTGTCTGTCGAACCGGAACGAATATTTCCCAACAAACTTAATCACCAGAGCATCGCAGATGAGCCCGTACGAAACTGAGCCGAGTCAGCAACGAACGACAAACTCGATTCGCTCTTAACCGCGGATTCCTCTTGAAACACATTAACCGCGGTTTCTGCTGCTTGAGCCGCTGAAGAAAGACGCTCTTCAGCCTGCTGCACAGCACTGAAGTGCGGCTTTAAAACGTAGCCTGCTGCGGTCTGTTTCCAAAATAAAAGCGATTACCCTTTTGACAGAATCCGTTCCTGGTGTTGTCGATAGAGATGGGGAGGACCCCGGTGTTAGGCTGGGGGAAAGATTGTGTTCCCTTTCTGCTCTGCTGCCGTCTGCAATATATGTCTGCATCAGACGTTCACCTCCGTCCTCGTTTTCATACATTTTTCTGACCGTTTTTGATGTCTGTTACTCTTATCCCTGGAACATCGTATCTCCTCGTTTATTTTTCATACACACGGATATTACTGATTACTTTTCCGAAATTGAATGCTCTTTGAGCGTATATCAGTATAGAAGCGAAATTTGAGTGAAGCTGTCTTCTCTCGCAGATTCTGGTGTCTGTTCAACCGGTTCGAATATTTCCTCTGTAAAATTAATCACCGGAGCATCGAAGATGAGTCTGGACGAATCTGAGCCGAATCGGCGACGAACGTCAAACTCAAATCGCTCTTAACCGCGGAATCCGCTTGAAACGCATCAATCGCGTTTTCTGCTGCCTCAGCCGCTGAAGAAAGACGCGAATCAGCCGGCTGCCCTGCACTTTAGCCGATTCTGACCTGCTAAGCTGAATAAATTAGAGAAGTTTTTATAGCACAGATAAAACACCTATAAACTTCGTGGAATAGTATTTTTAATTTTTATTTAATTTTGAACATTTTAAAATTTGTCAGTACTACTTTGTAATGTTGACTAAAGTCAAAATATGTTTGAAATTCGTTGTCAGGATCTTATACATTTCACGATAGCTTCTTTCTTTGACGGATCGCGTGCGATTTTTAAAACAAGAGAAATGAGTACAGCCACGGATTTATTGCAAGTGTGTTTAATGAACAACACTTATGCAGAGCTTTATCTCAAGCAGAAAAACAAAATGTCATGTCATGGTCAATATGTCAATTGGCAGCTCAGTATTTGCCCACACTCAAAATTGATTTTAACAATATCAATAACATTCCAACTAATCCTAATCCTAAATCTATTCATAAAATGCAAACAAACCCTGTTTCTTACGCAAATATTAAATCAAATCCTAACCCTAACTTAAAATCATCCCAGACCCTAACCCTTACCGTAAACGTAACCTTATCTTTAACCATAACACTAACACCCTAACCCAAACACTACAACAAACCAAAACTCTAAACCGAGCACTATAGCTGATCATACGATAGACCCTATCCCTTTCTCTAGGACTAAAAACCAACTAAACTCGAAGTCTATCCCTATGCCAAATACAAGCACTAAACGTGTTCAAAACACTATTTCTATTCCTATTTTTGAACCTTATCCAATCACAAAACAAATCCAGGGCTTAAACCTTCTTTCACCCTAACGCTCATACTTACCCTACACCACAATTAACAAGAAATTTAACCCTACCTCTATTCTTTAAACCTAGCACTAACCCTATACCTATTACCCTATAACTTAAACTAACCCTAAGCTCAACCCTAATGCTAACCCTAACTCTAAACATAACCCAAATCCTAACCCTAACCCTAACCCCTAACACTAACCCTAACACTAACCCAAACAATAACCGTAACCCTAACCCTACCCTAAACATAAGCCTAACCCTAACTTTAACCTTAACCCCAACACCAACCCCAAACCCAACCCAAACCCCAACTGTTATCCCTAGCTCAACCACAAGCCAGAAGCCAAACCCTAACCCCGTAACCCTAACCCTAAACCTAACTCTAACCAATCCCAACAACTATCCCAACACCAGCCCCACCCTATCACTAACACCAACCCAAACCCAAACAATAATATCTAAAAACTAACGCTAACCCTAACCCCAACCCCAACCCCAACCCAAACCCCAACCAAAATCCCAACCCCAACATTAATCCTAACCCTAAACCTAACCTAAACCTAAACCTAACCCTAACCCAAGCCAGAACCCTAACCCTAAACCTAACCCAAACCCCAGACGCAACCCAAACCCCAACCCCAACCCTTATCCTAAAGCTAAAATTAACCTTAACCCTAACCCTAACCCTAAGCTTAAGCCTAAACCTAACCCAAGCCATAACCCTAACCCTAAAACTAACCTTACCCTAACACCAACACTAACCCTAAACCTAAATCTAACCCTAACTGTAATCCTAACCCTAACACTAAACCTAAACCTAACTCTAAACCAATCCCAACCCCTACCCCTACCCCAACCCCAACCCCAAACCCAGCTCCAACACTTACCCAACCTCAACAACAACCCCAACCAAACACTAACCCCTGAACAATAAACGTAACGCTACCAATAAACCAAACTCTAACACTTACCCATACCCCAACCCCAACCCCAAAATCTAACCCTAAACCTAAAAAAACCCTAACACTAAACCTAATCCTAAACCTAGCCCTAACACTAATCCTTAATCATAACCCTAACCCTAACCTTAAATCTAACCCAAATTCTAAAACACTTAAACCTAACCCTAACACAGCCCCAAACCCAAACCCAACCCCAAGTCCAACAACACCTAAACCCTAAGTGTAACACTAACTGTAACCTTAACCCTAATATTAAACATACCCCTATCTATACCCTAACCCTAACCCTAACCCATAGCCCTAAACCTAACCCTAACCCAAACCCATACCCTGACCCTAATTCTAAACCTAACCCAAACCCAAACACTACCCTAATCCTAACCCAACCCCAATCGCAACCCCAACCCCAAACCCAAAACCAATGCCAACAACACCTAACAACTAACGGTAACCCTAACCCACACCCTAAAACTAATCCTCAACCATCCCCTAAACTTAAACCTACACCTATTCGTGCACTAACCCTATACCAAGCCCTAACCCTAACCCAATCACAAACCCTAACCCTAGCCCTACACCAAAACCTAACACTAACACTAACTAACCCTAACACTATCAAACCCTAACCCTGAACCGAACCCTGACCCTAACACTAATGCTAAACCTAAACCTATACCTAACCCTAACTCTAACCCTAAATCTATCCCTAACACTAACACTAACCCTAACACTAACCCTTAACCTAAATTTAAATCTAACTCAAATCCTTACCCTAACCATTAACCCTAACACTATCACTAAGCCTACCACAACCCCAATTCCTACACCAAACCCAAACCCTAGACAAACAAAAACACCTTAACCCTAACCTTAACCCTATACCTTCCCCTATCACTACCCTAAACCAAACACTAAACCTAGCCCTAAACCTAACCCTAACCCTAACCCTAACCCTAACCCTAACCCTAACCCTACCCTAACCCTAACCCTAACCCTAACCCTAACTCTGAACCTAACCCTAAACCTAACCCTAAACCCAAACCTAACCCTAAGCCTAAATCCAACAGCAACCCGAACCCGAACACTAACCCCTAACCCCAAACCTAACACTAACCCTAAGCGTAAGCCTAACCCTACTCTAACCCTTAACTCTAAACGTCAACCTAACTCTAAAGAACACTAAACACTAAACCCAAAGCCTAAGCCTAAGCCTAACACTAATCCTCACCCAAAACCTAACCCTAACCCAAATCTTAACCCTGACCCTTACCTTAACCCCATCCTTAACACTAACACAAACACCAACCCCAACTCCAACCACAACCCCAACCCAAACCCAAACCCATACCCATAACCCTAACCCTTAATCTAACCCTAACCTCAACCCTATCCCTAACCTTAAACACTTAACGTAAACCATAAGCCTTTATCCTAACCCTAACCCCTAACACTATAACTTAACCCTAACCCTAACCCTAAACTTACCCCTACCCCAAACCCAAAAACAAGCCCTAAACCTAACACTAATCCTAAACCTAAACCTAACCCTAAACCTACATTCTTACCCTAACCCTAAACCTTACCCTAACCCTAATCCTAACCCAATCCCAAACGCAACCCTAAATCTAAACTTACCCTTAACCGTAACTCCAACCCTAAATCTAACCCTAAACCATTACCATAAACCCTAACCCAAAACTTCACCCTAACCCTAACACTAAACCAAAACTAATCCTACTCCTACCACTACACTTACCCCTACCCCAAACCCAACCACAAGCCCTTAACCTAACCTTAACCCTAACCCTAACCCTAAACTATAACCCTAAACCCTAAACCTAACCCTGAGCCTAACCCTAACTCTAATCCTGACCCTATCCTTAACACCAACACAATCCCCAACCCCAAACCCGTCGCCAACCCCAAACCCAAAACCAAACCCATAAACCCTAACACTAACCCAACCCAAACCCTAACCTTCAACATTACCCTAAATCGTAACCCTAACCCTAACCCTAAACCTAAACCTAACCCTAACACTAACACTAACCCTAACCCTAATCCGAACCTTACCCCTACCTTTACCCAAAACCCAACCTCAAGCTCCAATCCTAACCCCAACAATAACCCTAAACTCCAACCCTAGACCAAAAATATCCTGACTCCTACCCCTACCCCTAACCCCAACCCTAATCCTAACACTAACCCAAACCCTGGCCCTAACACTATCACTAACACAAACTGCAACCTCAACACCAAACCCAACCCCAACCCAAACCCCTAAGAACAAACCCAAACCCTTACTCAAACCCTATACCTAACACTAACACAAAATGTAACACTACACCCTAACCCTAACCCAAACCCTGACCCTAACCCAACAACAAATGCAAACCCAACCCCAACCCAAAACCCAACACCAACCCTAACCCTAACCCCTCACACTAACACAAATTCTAAACCTAAAACCCTACCCTAAACCCTAACCCTATATACTTACCCTAACCCCAAACGCTTCCCCTAACACTAAACCTAACACTACCCTAACCCTACCATAAACCAAACCGCTATACTAACACTAACACTAACCCTAAACTTAACACTAAACCTTACCCTATCTCTAACCCTAAACCTAATCACAACCCCAACACCAAACGAACCCCTAAACCCTAACCCGAAAACTAACACAAACCCGAACACTAAAGCTAACCCTAACCATAAACCTAACCCTAAACCTAAACCAAACCCAACTCCAAATTAAACCCTAACCATAACCCTAACCCTAACCCAAACCCTAACCCTACCCTAATTTTACCCTAAACCGAACCCTTATCCTAACCCTAACCCTAACATTAAACTTGAGACTAACCCTTACCCTAACACTAAATCTAACTCTAACCCTAAACCAACCCCTATAACTACCTTAACCCTAATCCTAATCCTGATCCAAACACAAACCTATCCCTAACCCGAACCCTAAACCCTAATCCTAACCCTAAACCAAAACTAACCGTAACCCTAAGCCTAACCCAAAACCTAAACCTAAACATAACCCTAACAATAAACGTAACCTTAACCCTAATACTAAACCTAACCCGAAACCTAAACCTAACCCTAAACCTAAACCTAATCCTACCCCTAAATCCACCAACCCCAAACCCCAAACTAACCCCTAACCCAATCCTAACACTGACCCTAACCCGAAACCTATACCTAATGATAACTCGAAACCTAACACTAACCCTATCCCCTAAATGTTAGCCTAATGCTAACCCTATACCTTAACCCTAACCCTAACGCTAACCCCAACCCTAATCCGTACCCTAACCCTAACCCTAAGCCAAAACCTTACCCACACACTTATCCAGAATCTAAACATAACCCTATTGCTAAAGACAATCTTCACCAAACCCGCTGAAATTACATAAATCCTGCTTTAACACTTACTGTAATGCTAAATCTTAACCTGAGCCTTGCCCTAACCCTATATAGGGTTTAGGGACTACGTTAGCATTTGGGATATTAGACCTGTTGAATACATCCCTTATAATAGCACTTTACACCATGTGGAGGAAGCTTTTCCCAGAAACAGAGAATGTTGAATGGCAGGGAAAGTGGAGAGTTTTAGGAAATAAATTAGAAGCATGGGGTCCCCCGGTGCCATGGGATTTTACTCCTGAACACTTGCAGGATCCTGAGGAGCTAGGCCTGTATCTGAGTAATGGGTGTTGCGGCTCAGAAAGATCTGAGGTGGAACAGCTTATCTGGGGCTTGGTTTATGCTTACCGAGGTATATGTACTGTTCTGGAGAGAGAGAGTGTCCAAACTGAGGCTCAGACCAAAGAGGAAAACCTCCCAGGCACATCTGACCAGCCAAAGAAAGCACCGGTATCAAAGTCAGTTGGTATCAAAGTATCCAAAGTATCCTTTTAACAGCCCCATATGGCCAGTGCGTAAAGCCAGTGGAGAATGGAGGCTGACGGTAGATTACCGTGGCCTGAATGAAGTCACACCCCCACTGAGTGCTGCTGTGCCAGACATGCTACAACTCCAGTACGAACTGGAGTCACAAGCAGCCAAGTGGTATGCCACCATTGACATTGCCAATGCCTTCTTTTCAATTCCTCTGGCCACAGAATGCAGGCTGCAGTTTGCCTTCACCTGGAGGGGCGTTCAGTACACCTGGAACCGTTTGCCCCAGGGGTGGAAGCACAGTCCAACCATTTGCCATGGGTTGATCCAAACTGCATTGGAACAGGGTGGTGCTCCTGAGCATCTGCAATACATTGATGACATTGTTGTATGGGGCAATACAGCAGAGGAAGTCTTTGAGAAAGGAGAGCAGATTATCCAAATTCTCCTACGAGCTGGCTTTGCTATCAAGCAAAGCAAAGTGAAAGGGCCTGCACAAGAAATTCAGCTCCTAGGTATGAAGTGGCAAGATGGACGTCGTCACATCCCAACAGATGTGATTGACAAGATTACTGCCATGTCTCCACCCACCAGTAAGACAGAAACCCAAGCTTTTCTGGGTGTAGTGGGCTTTTGGAGAATGCATGTTCCAAACTACGGTCTCATTGTGAGCCCTCTCTATCGGGTGACGCGGAAGAAGAATGATCTTGTATGGGGCCCTGAGCAGCAGCAGGCTTTTGAGCAAATTAAGCAGGAGATAGCCCGTGCTTTGATAGCCAGGGCCATTGCGGATGGGACAGGATGTAAAGAACATCCTCTACACTGCTGCTGGAAAGGAAGGTCCCACTTGGAGTTTGTGGCAAAAAGCTCCTGGAAAGACCCGAGGCCGACCCTTCGGATTCTGGAGTCGGGCCTACAGGGGGTCTGAGGAGCGCTACACTCCAACTGAGAAGGAGATCTTAGCCGCGTGCGAGGGGGTTCGAGCTGCTTCCGAAGTAATCGGTACTGAAATGCAGCTCCTCCTGGCACCTCGGCTGCCAGTGCTGAGCTGGATGTTCAAAGGGACAGCTCCCTCTACCCATCATGCTACTGATGCCACTTGGAGTAAATGGACTGCACTGATTACACAAGCGAGCTCGGATGGGGAACCTCAACCGTCCAGGAGGACGATGAGGAGGTGATCATGGACTGGCCTGAAGCTAAGAAGTTTGGAACAATGCCAGCAGAGGAGGTGTCACGTGCTAAAGAAGCCCCACCATATAATGAACTACCAGACAACAAAAAGAGATATGCCCTGTTCGCAGATGGATCATGTTGCATTGTGGGTAAGCACCGCAGATGGAAATCTGCTGTGTGGAGCCCCACACGACAAGTTGCAGAGGCCACTGAAGGAGAAGGAGAATCAAGTCAATTTGCAGAGGTAAAGGCTGTCCAGATGGCCTTAGATATTGCTGAATGAGAGAGGTGGCCAGTGCTTTATCTTTACACTGACTCATGGATGGTGGCAAATGCTTTATGGGGGTGGTTACAGCAATGGGAACAAAATGGTTGGCAACGGAGGGGTAAACCTATTTGGGCTGCTGAACTGTGGAGAAACATTGCTGCCCGAATAAAGAATGTGGTTGTAAAGATGCGCCATGTAGATGCTCATGTTCCTAAGAGCCGGGCAACTGAAGAACAACAAAATAACCATCAGGTAGATCGAGCTGCCAAAGTTAAGGTGGCTCAAGTAGACTTGGACTTGGCAACACAAGAGTGAATTATTTCTAGCTCGGTGGGCCCATGAGACCTCGGGCCATCAAGGAAGAGATGCAACATATAAGTGGGCTAGAGACCGAGGGGTGGACTTAACTATGGATGCCATTGCACCAGGTTATCCATGACTGTGATACATGCGCCACAATTAAACAAGCCAAGAGGATGAAACCTCTTTGGGAGGAAGGACGATGGCAAAAGTATAAATATGGGGAGGCGTGGCAGGTTGCCTTGCCACGATCTCGCAATGGTAAGCGTTATGTGCTCACCATGGTGGAGGCAACTACTGGGTGGCTTGAAACATATGCGGTACCCCATGCTGCCGCCCGAAACACCATCTTAGGGCTCGAGAAACAAGTCCTATGGTGACATGGCACTCCAGAAAGAATTGAGTCCGATAATGGAACTCATTTCAAAAATTCTCTTGTAAATACTTGGGCCAAAGCTCATGGCATCGAGTGGATTTATCATATCCCCTATCATGCACCAGCTTCTGGTAAAATTGAAAGGTACAATGGGTTGTTAAAAACAATGTTGAAAGCAATGGGTGGCGGGACATTTAAGCACTGGGATAAGAATTTGTCAGAAGCCACCTGGTTGGTCAACACCAGAGGATCCATCAATCGCGATGGTCCTGCCCAATCCAGCTCTCTACCTACTGTAGAGGGAGATAAGGTCCCTGTAGTACATGTGAAGAACTTGTTGGGAAAAGCGGTTTGGGTTCTTCCAGCTTCTGGAGAGGGCAAAACTCTCCGTGGGACTGTTTTTGCTCAGGGACCTGGGTCTACCTGGTGGGTGAAACAGAAGAATGGGGATGTTCAGTGTTTTACCACAAGGGAATTTGATGTGGGGAGAGTGCCCTCAGTAATTCTATTAGCATGTATATATGTATATATGTATGTCGTATGTGTTTTTATATAATGCTTGTGAATCATTGTTTCTTTATGTGTATATATATATATATATATTAAGCATGATGAAATGATGTTGAATAAGGGGTGGAATGTTATGGTTTTATGATTTTTGTTGTATTACTGATATTCCACATCATGACATCGCGTGGTGTATTGGGAGTTAAGGAGTTAATGCTCCAGCTCTGTGGATCGTCGATAGTTCTGGATGTACCTGTTTCAGAAGAGAACTACATTCCCCAGAGGACTTTGCGATGCTTTGCATTTTTACATATTTCCGCCCAGAGGGAAAGATAAAAACTGTCTGCGGTCACGGGACTCTCTCTTCCCTTCAGGACCGAGCTCGGCAGTGGGTGTTTGTTGCAGCCGTCCGCCTTCAGCGTTAGCGTAAGGCCTTCGGTTTATCGGACACTCTCTCTCTTGTTCATTTTATTTGATTCATTTGCCTCAATTCCAATTATATTATATTATATTATATTGTGTTATTTTTCTTTCTGATATCTTATTTACTAAATTAGCTTTCCTCCTCAGATCGTTGCGGCTGTTTTGTTCCTAGGCCCATCTCCCTTCTCCTTTTTTTCCCTTTTCCCCTTCCCCTTCCCCAGGGTGTGGGCCCGTGGGTCCCCTGCCTCAATTGTCACGGTACTGGGTCAAACTGTCCCGCAAACCGGTGACAACTATCTATAGAACAACTCAAAATATACCATCATCTATACTACTTCTTTGTGAAGTACCATCCTTTGGAGTTATTTACCCCACACTAACACTAACCCTAACTCAAGCCCTAACCCTAACAATTATTGTAAATCTAAATCTATAAACCTAACAATAACACAAAGCCTATCTCTAAACCTAACCTTAACCCTAAAAATAACCTAACCATTCCTTAACCCTAAATTTAAGCGTTCCCTAACCCTAACAGTAACCCTAACCCGTTCCCTAACCCTAAACCCTAACCCTAACACCATCCCAAACCCAAACCAAACCCAAAACTTAACCCTAACCGTAAAACTAACTCAAGCCCTAACCCTAACCGTAACACTAAACATAATCCTAACCCTAACCCTACCCTAATCCTAACCTAAACCCTAACCCTAACCGCAACCCTAACCCTGAACTTATACCTAATCCAAAACCTTACACTAAGACAAATCCAAAATCAAAACGTAACCATATTACTAAAGCGAATCTTCACCTAACCCGCTGAAATTACCTATATCCTTCCCTAACACTTACTGTAAGACTAAATCTTTAACCCTAAACCTTACTCTTAACCTAACACTAATTCTAAAGCTATCACATACCCTAACCCTAACCCTAAATCCAATCATAGACTATCCAGTAACCTAAAATATACCCTAACACTTACTGTAAAACTAAAGCTTTAAACTTAAGCTTAAACCTAAGCCTAACCCTTACCCTCACATTAACCCTAAATCTTAGCCTAACCCTAACCCAAAACTTAACACTAACATAACCCTAAGAGTAACACCAACCCAAACCCTAACCCCAAACCTAACCCTAAACATAATCCTAAACATAACCCTAACCGTAACCCTAAGCCTAACCCTACCCTAACTGTATGGGAACTGCTGAATCACGGCCTGACTCATACCCTAACACTTACTGTAAAACTAAATATTTATACTTATCCTTAAACCTAACCCTTACCCTCACCCTAACCCTAAATCTTAGTCTAACCCTAACCATATAACTTAACCCTATCCCTAACACTAACCCCAACCCTAATCTGCACCCTAACCCTAACCCTAAGCCAAAACCTTACCTTAATACAAAATCAAACATAACCCTTCTACCAAAGCCAGTCTTCACCAAACCCGCTGAAATTACCTAAATCCTTCCCTAACACTTACTGTAAGACTAAATCTTTAACCCTAAACCTTGCCCTAACCCTAAACCTAACACTAAATCCAATCATACACCTAACCCTATACAATAACCTCAAACTTACTGTAAAACTAAATCTTTAAAGCTTACACCAACCCTAACACTAACACTAACACCAAATCTAACCCTAACCCTACCCTAACTGTATGGGAACTGCTGAATCATGGCCTGAAACACTGATTGGTCACCTGAGGTGAGCACCGAGTCAGCCATGGGGGCACAGGTGGAGGTGATACACCTGTGTGATTGGAATGGGGGGAGCCTGGCTCTACCTCTCCCAAAACCCATTTAAGGGCTGACCACCGCCAGGAAAGGATCTCTTCTCAGAGATCCCTTCCACGTGGAGTCCCCTGCGAGCCTTATCATCCTTGTGATAAAAATGAGTGCTGTATTTGTTAATCAAACCGACTCGAGACAGATGTGTCCGTGTTTTTCAGTGTTCTGCTTTCTGAAAACTATGTAGTTTGTAGAAGACTCAAAATACATGAATAAATGTTTTGTCTAAGAACTTTGGAATTGTGCAAATTGGAGCCACAGCGCTTAGTTCTAACAACTGGACAATGAACAACAGATAGCAGTGACCTTCTAAGAAACTGAAAAAAGAAAAATAAGTGAAAATCTCCTCTTAAGTGTGCATGATCGAAGCTGAAGAGGCCTACGGCCTTTTTCATCTCAATCACCAGGTGGCAGAGAACGACCCCCACATAACAGCCAGCGCAGCCCAGGAAGGGAAAGATAAACATGAATGTAGAGATAAGAAATAATAAATAGTGGGATCGAGAGGCTGCCGTTGCGCACCTCTGGTGGAGCAGAGACTCCCAGCCGCCCAGCGCTGTTTTGCTCGGTAATTGCTTGCTCAATAAATCTTTTACGGTTGGTAACGATTGGTGTGTATTGTTCTTCACACCTATAACAATCCTGAAGGTGAGCCATCTTCTCTTTTGTATTATTTGTACACTATCTATATAGAACAACTCAAAATATACCATCATCTATACTATTTCTTTCTGAAGTATCATCCTTGGGAGTTATTTACAACACATTAACCCTAACCCTAACTCAAGCCCTAACCCTAACCCTAACAATTACTGTAAATCTAAAACTATATACTTAACACTAACCCTAAACCTAACCTTAACGCTAGCACAAACCCAAACCTTAACCCTAAACCTAACCCTAACCCTAACCTTAACCCGACCCTAACCCTAACAGTAACCAAAGCTTAACCCTAACCCTATCCCAAACCCAAACCGAACCCAAAATTTTACTCTCACCCTAACCCTAATACTAACCCTGACCTATACCCTAACCATATCCTTTATAAACAACCGAAACACCAACACCAACCCCAAACAAACGCGTAATCCCTATCCCTAACCCTAACCTTAACCCATAACCTTACCCTTATCCTAACCGTAACCCTAACCCTTACCAAAACCCCAAACACAACCCCAACCCTAAAACCTAACCCAAACGTAACCCTAACACTAAACCTAAACCTAACCCTAACCCTAAACCTAATCTATGACCCTAAACCTGAAGCCTTACCCTAACCCTTAGCCTAACCCTAGCCCTAATCCTGACCCAAAACCAAACTCTAACCCAAATCCTAACCCTAACCCTAACACTAAACCTAACCTTATCCTTAACATTAACACTAACTCCAATCTCTACGGGAACCTTAAACGAAACCCATACCCGTAACTCCTAACCCTAACCTTAACCTTAACACTAACCCTTCCCCAAAAGCAACCACAAGCACAAACCCTAACCTTAAAACGAACCCTAACCCTAACCTTAATCACTTACCCTTTTCCATAACACTAAAACGAACCCTAACCCTAACACTAACCCTAACCCTAATCCTAACACTGGTACTACGCCTACCCCAAATGCAACCACAAGCACAAACCATAATCCTATCCCTAAACCTTAGCCTACCCGTACTCCAAAACCAGGCACAAGCGCTAACACTAATCCTATCGGTAAATTTTAACCTACCCCAAAAGCAACCACAACAATCCGTAAATTTTAACCTACCCCAAAAGCAACCCTAACCCTAATCCTAACCCTAAACCTAACCCTAACCATACCCCTAAACCAAACTCTAACCCTAAACGCTTTCAAATCTTTTCAAATAATCAGGTCCGAATGGAGTGGAAAAGTCTGGCTGTAAACGCTCCTAACTGTGGATTAGGCTTGAAAAAGTTTGTGTCTCCTACAGTTCAGAAGGCAGAATGCTAATCAGTCGGCTGCCTTGCGCTGTAAAGCGGCTTATATCCACTGCCAGCTGAGGTCTGATTCCAACACTACGCAGTTTACTCTTATATCAGACTTCGTTCATGGTGTTTTTAGAAAAGATGGGATGCCCCCCTATGTTAGCCAGGGGGGATTTTCTGTTCTCTGCAGGCTCAGCAAGCACTCGCAGAGAATGATAGCATCAGACCTTCATTTCAGTACACATTTTCACATTTTTTCTTTAACATTTTTTGATGACCTTTCATATTCCTAAGAAACAAAACTTCTCTCAATTTTTCCTTTTCATACAAACGGACATTATTGATTCCTTTCCCAAAATTGTATGCTGTTCTGATCTTACCAGTGTAGAGGCGAAATTTGAGTGAAGCTGGCTCCTCTCGCAGCCTCTGATGTCTGTCCAACCGGACCGAATATTTCCCAACAAACTTCATCACCGGAGCATCGCAGATAAGCATGTACGAAACTTAGCAGAAACGGCAACAAACGTCAAACTCGAATCGTTCTTAACAGCGGATTCCTCTTGAAACACATCAATCGCGGTTTCTGCTGCTTGAGCCGCTTAAGAAAGACGCGTTTCAGCCTGCTGCACAGCACTGAAGTGCGGCTTTAAAACGTAGCCTGCTGCGGTCTGTTTCCAAAATAAAAGCGATTACCCTTTTGACAGAATCCGATCCTGGCGTTGTCGATAGAGATGAGGAGGTCCCCGGTGTTAGGCTGGGGGAAAGATTGTGTTCCCTTTCTGCTCTGCTGCCGTCTGCAATATATGTCTGCATCAGTCGTTCATCTCCGTTCACGTTTTCACACTTTATTCTAGAAAGTTATTAATGTCTTTTTCTTCGTGAAACTTCGTCAATCTCCGTTTCCTTTACGCACACACTAGCGTTATTGATTCCTTTCTAAAAATTGTATGCTGTTCTGATCTTACCAGTGTAGAGGCGAAATTTGAGCGAAGCTGGCTCCTCTCGCAGCCTCTGGTGTCTGTCGAACCGGAACGAATATTTCCCAACAAACTTAATCACCGGAGCATCGCAGATGAGCCCGTACGAAACTGAGCCGAGTCGGCAACGAACGACAAACTCGATTCGCTCTTAACCGCGGATTCCTCTTGAAACACATTAACCGCGGTTTCTGCTGCTTGAGCCGCTGAAGAAAGACGCTCTTCAGCCTGCTGCACAGCACTGAAGTGCGGCTTTAAAACGTAGCCTGCTGCGGTCTGTTTCCAAAATAAAAGCGATTACCCTTTTGACAGAATCCGTTCCTGGTGTTGTCGATAGAGATGGGGAGGACCCCGGTGTTAGGCTGGGGGAAAGATTGTGTTCCCTTTCTGCTCTGCTGCCGTCTGCAATATATGTCTGCATCAGACGTTCACCTCCGTCCTCGTTTTCATACATTTTTCTGACCGTTTTTGATGTCTGTTACTCTTATCCCTGGAACATCGTATCTCCTCGTTTATTTTTCATACACACGGATATTACTGATTACTTTTCCGAAATTGAATGCTCTTTGAGCGTATATCAGTATAGAAGCGAAATTTGAGTGAAGCTGGCTTCTCTCGCAGATTCTGGTGTCTGTTCAACCGGTTCGAATATTTCCTCTGTAAAATTAATCACCGGAGCATCGAAGATGAGTCTGGACGAATCTGAGCCGAATCGGCGACGAACGTCAAACTCAAATCGCTCTTAACCGCGGAATCCGCTTGAAACGCATCAATCGCGTTTTCTGCTGCCTCAGCCGCTGAAGAAAGACGCGAATCAGCCGGCTGCCCTGCACTTTAGCCGATTCTGACCTGCTAAGCTGAATAAATTAGAGAAGTTTTTATAGCACGGATAAAACACCTATAAACTTCGTGGAATAGTATTTTTAATTTTTATTTAATTTTGAACATTTTAAAATTTGTCAGTACTACTTTGTAATGTTGACTAAAGTCAAAATATGTTTGAAATTCGTTGTCAGGATCTTATACATTTCACGATAGCTTCTTTCTTTGACGGATCGCGTGCGATTTTTAAAACAAGAGAAATGAGTACAGCCACGGATTTATTGCAAGTGTGTTTAATGAACAACACTTATGCAGAGCTTTATCTCAAGCAGAAAAACAAAATGTCATGTCATGGTCAATATGTCAATTGGCAGCTCAGTATTTGCCCACACTCAAAATTGATTTTAACAATATCAATAACATTCCAACTAATCCTAATCCTAAATCTATTCATAAAATGCAAACAAACCCTGTTTCTTACGCAAATATTAAATCAAATCCTAACCCTAACATAAAATCATCCCAGACCCTAACCCTTACCGTAAACGTAACCTTATCTTTAACCATAACACTAACACCCTAACCCAAACACTACAACAAACCAAAACTCTAAACCGAGCACTATAGCTGATCATACGATAGACCCTATCCCTTTCTCTAGGACTAAAAACCAACTAAACTCGAAGTCTATCCCTATGCCAAATACAAGCACTAAACGTGTTCAAAACACTATTTCTATTCCTATTTTTGAACCTTATCCAATCACAAAACAAATCCAGGGCTTAAACCTTCTTTCACCCTAACGCTCATACTTACCCTACACCACAATTAACAAGAAATTTAACCCTACCTCTATTCTTTAAACCTAGCACTAACCCTATACCTATTACCCTATAACTTAAACTAACCCTAAGCTCAACCCTAATGCTAACCCTAACTCTAAACATAACCCAAATCCTAACCCTAACCCTAACCCCTAACACTAACCCTAACACTAACCCAAACAATAACCGTAACCCTAACCCTACCCTAACCATAAGCCTAACCCTAACTTTAACCTTAACCCCAACACCAACCCCAAACCCAACCCAAACCCCAACTGTTATCCCTAGCTCAACCACAAGCCAGAAGCCAAACCCTAACCCCGTAACCCTAACCCTAAACCTAACTCTAACCAATCCCAACAACTATCCCAACACCAGCCCCACCCTATCACTAACACCAACCCAAACCCAAACAATAATATCTAAAAACTAACGCTAACCCTAACCCCAACCCCAACCCCAACCCAAACCCCAACCAAAATCCCAACCCCAACATTAATCCTAACCCTAAACCTAACCTAAACCTAAACCTAACCCTAACCCAAGCCAGAACCCTAACCCTAAACCTAACCCAAACCCCAGACGCAACCCAAACCCCAACCCCAACCCTTATCCTAAAGCTAAAATTAACCTTAACCCTAACCCTAACCCTAAGCTTAAGCCTAAACCTAACCCAAGCCATAACCCTAACCCTAAAACTAACCTTACCCTAACACCAACACTAACCCTAAACCTAAATCTAACCCTAACTGTAATCCTAACCCTAACACTAAACCTAAACCTAACTCTAAACCAATCCCAACCCCTACCCCTACCCCAACCCCAACCCCAAACCCAGCTCCAACACTTACCCAACCTCAACAACAACCCCAACCAAACACTAACCCCTGAACAATAAACGTAACGCTACCAATAAACCAAACTCTAACACTTACCCATACCCCAACCCCAACCCCAAAATCTAACCCTAAACCTAAAAAAACCCTAACACTAAACCTAATCCTAAACCTAGCCCTAACACTAATCCTTAATCATAACCCTAACCCTAACCTTAAATCTAACCCAAATTCTAAAACACTTAAACCTAACCCTAACACAGCCCCAAACCCAAACCCAACCCCAAGTCCAACAACACCTAAACCCTAAGTGTAACACTAACTGTAACCTTAACCCTAATATTAAACATACCCCTATCTATACCCTAACCCTAACCCTAACCCATAGCCCTAAACCTAACCCTAACCCAAACCCATACCCTGACCCTAATTCTAAACCTAACCCAAACCCAAACACTACCCTAATCCTAACCCAACCCCAATCGCAACCCCAACCCCAAACCCAAAACCAATGCCAACAACACCTAACAACTAACGGTAACCCTAACCCACACCCTAAAACTAATCCTCAACCATCCCCTAAACTTAAACCTACACCTATTCGTGCACTAACCCTATACCAAGCCCTAACCCTAACCCAATCACAAACCCTAACCCTAGCCCTACACCAAAACCTAACACTAACACTAACTAACCCTAACACTATCAAACCCTAACCCTGAACCGAACCCTGACCCTAACACTAATGCTAAACCTAAACCTATACCTAACCCTAACTCTAACCCTAAATCTATCCCTAACACTAACACTAACCCTAACACTAACCCTTAACCTAAATTTAAATCTAACTCAAATCCTTACCCTAACCATTAACCCTAACACTATCACTAAGCCTACCACAACCCCAATTCCTACACCAAACCCAAACCCTAGACAAACAAAAACACCTTAACCCTAACCTTAACCCTATACCTTCCCCTATCACTACCCTAAACCAAACACTAAACCTAGCCCTAAACCTAACCCTAACCCTAACCCTAACCCTAACCCTAACCCTAACCCTACCCTAACCCTAACCCTAACCCTAACCCTAACTCTGAACCTAACCCTAAACCTAACCCTAAACCCAAACCTAACCCTAAGCCTAAATCCAACAGCAACCCGAACCCGAACACTAACCCCTAACCCCAAACCTAACACTAACCCTAAGCGTAAGCCTAACCCTACTCTAACCCTTAACTCTAAACGTCAACCTAACTCTAAAGAACACTAAACACTAAACCCAAAGCCTAAGCCTAAGCCTAACACTAATCCTCACCCAAAACCTAACCCTAACCCAAATCTTAACCCTGACCCTTACCTTAACCCCATCCTTAACACTAACACAAACACCAACCCCAACTCCAACCACAACCCCAACCCAAACCCAAACCCATACCCATAACCCTAACCCTTAATCTAACCCTAACCTCAACCCTATCCCTAACCTTAAACACTTAACGTAAACCATAAGCCTTTATCCTAACCCTAACCCCTAACACTATAACTTAACCCTAACCCTAACCCTAACCCTAAACTTACCCCTACCCCAAACCCAAAAACAAGCCCTAAACCTAACACTAATCCTAAACCTAAACCTAACCCTAAACCTACATTCTTACCCTAACCCTAAACCTTACCCTAACCCTAATCCTAACCCAATCCCAAACGCAACCCTAAATCTAAACTCTTACCCTTAACCGTAACTCCAACCCTAAATCTAACCCTAAACCATTACCATAAACCCTAACCCAAAACTTCACCCTAACCCTAACACTAAACCAAAACTAATCCTACTCCTACCACTACACTTACCCCTACCCCAAACCCAACCACAAGCCCTTAACCTAACCTTAACCCTAACCCTAACCCTAAACTATAACCCTAAACCCTAAACCTAACCCTGAGCCTAACCCTAACTCTAATCCTGACCCTATCCTTAACACCAACACAATCCCCAACCCCAAACCCGTCGCCAACCCCAAACCCAAAACCAAACCCATAAACCCTAACACTAACCCAACCCAAACCCTAACCTTCAACATTACCCTAAATCGTAACCCTAACCCTAACTCTAAACCTAAACCTAACCCTAACACTAACACTAACCCTAACCCTAATCCGAACCTTACCCCTACCTTTACCCAAAACCCAACCTCAAGCTCCAATCCTAACCCCAACAATAACCCTAAACTCCAACCCTAGACCAAAAATATCCTGACTCCTACCCCTACCCCTAACCCCAACCCTAATCCTAACACTAACCCAAACCCTGGCCCTAACACTATCACTAACACAAACTGCAACCTCAACACCAAACCCAACCCCAACCCAAACCCCTAAGAACAAACCCAAACCCTTACTCAAACCCTATACCTAACACTAACACAAAATGTAACACTACACCCTAACCCTAACCCAAACCCTGACCCTAACCCAACAACAAATGCAAACCCAACCCCAACCCAAAACCCAACACCAACCCTAACCCTAACCCCTCACACTAACACAAATTCTAAACCTAAAACCCTACCCTAAACCCTAACCCTATATACTTACCCTAACCCCAAACGCTTCCCCTAACACTAAACCTAACACTACCCTAACCCTACCATAAACCAAACCGCTATACTAACACTAACACTAACCCTAAACTTAACACTAAACCTTACCCTATCTCTAACCCTAAACCTAATCACAACCCCAACACCAAACGAACCCCTAAACCCTAACCCGAAAACTAACACAAACCCGAACACTAAAGCTAACCCTAACCATAAACCTAACCCTAAACCTAAACCAAACCCAACTCCAAATTAAACCCTAACCATAACCCTAACCCTAACCCAAACCCTAACCCTACCCTAATTTTACCCTAAACCGAACCCTTATCCTAACCCTAACCCTAACATTAAACTTGAGACTAACCCTTACCCTAACACTAAATCTAACTCTAACCCTAAACCAACCCCTATAACTACCTTAACCCTAATCCTAATCCTGATCCAAACACAAACCTATCCCTAACCCGAACCCTAAACCCTAATCCTAACCCTAAACCAAAACTAACCGTAACCCTAAGCCTAACCCAAAACCTAAACCTAAACATAACCCTAACAATAAACGTAACCTTAACCCTAATACTAAACCTAACCCGAAACCTAAACCTAACCCTAAACCTAAACCTAATCCTACCCCTAAATCCACCAACCCCAAACCCCAAACTAACCCCTAACCCAATCCTAACACTGACCCTAACCCGAAACCTATACCTAATGATAACTCGAAACCTAACACTAACCCTATCCCCTAAATGTTAGCCTAATGCTAACCCTATACCTTAACCCTAACCCTAACGCTAACCCCAACCCTAATCCGTACCCTAACCCTAACCCTAAGCCAAAACCTTACCCACACACTTATCCAGAATCTAAACATAACCCTATTGCTAAAGACAATCTTCACCAAACCCGCTGAAATTACATAAATCCTGCTTTAACACTTACTGTAATGCTAAATCTTAACCTGAGCCTTGCCCTAACCCTATATAGGGTTTAGGGACTACGTTAGCATTTGGGATATTAGACCTGTTGAATACATCCCTTATAATAGCACTTTACACCATGTGGAGGAAGCTTTTCCCAGAAACAGAGAATGTTGAATGGCAGGGAAAGTGGAGAGTTTTAGGAAATAAATTAGAAGCATGGGGTCCCCCGGTGCCATGGGATTTTACTCCTGAACACTTGCAGGATCCTGAGGAGCTAGGCCTGTATCTGAGTAATGGGTGTTGCGGCTCAGAAAGATCTGAGGTGGAACAGCTTATCTGGGGCTTGGTTTATGCTTACCGAGGTATATGTACTGTTCTGGAGAGAGAGAGTGTCCAAACTGAGGCTCAGACCAAAGAGGAAAACCTCCCAGGCACATCTGACCAGCCAAAGAAAGCACCGGTATCAAAGTCAGTTGGTATCAAAGTATCCAAAGTATCCTTTTAACAGCCCCATATGGCCAGTGCGTAAAGCCAGTGGAGAATGGAGGCTGACGGTAGATTACCGTGGCCTGAATGAAGTCACACCCCCACTGAGTGCTGCTGTGCCAGACATGCTACAACTCCAGTACGAACTGGAGTCACAAGCAGCCAAGTGGTATGCCACCATTGACATTGCCAATGCCTTCTTTTCAATTCCTCTGGCCACAGAATGCAGGCTGCAGTTTGCCTTCACCTGGAGGGGCGTTCAGTACACCTGGAACCGTTTGCCCCAGGGGTGGAAGCACAGTCCAACCATTTGCCATGGGTTGATCCAAACTGCATTGGAACAGGGTGGTGCTCCTGAGCATCTGCAATACATTGATGACATTGTTGTATGGGGCAATACAGCAGAGGAAGTCTTTGAGAAAGGAGAGCAGATTATCCAAATTCTCCTACGAGCTGGCTTTGCTATCAAGCAAAGCAAAGTGAAAGGGCCTGCACAAGAAATTCAGCTCCTAGGTATGAAGTGGCAAGATGGACGTCGTCACATCCCAACAGATGTGATTGACAAGATTACTGCCATGTCTCCACCCACCAGTAAGACAGAAACCCAAGCTTTTCTGGGTGTAGTGGGCTTTTGGAGAATGCATGTTCCAAACTACGGTCTCATTGTGAGCCCTCTCTATCGGGTGACGCGGAAGAAGAATGATCTTGTATGGGGCCCTGAGCAGCAGCAGGCTTTTGAGCAAATTAAGCAGGAGATAGCCCGTGCTTTGATAGCCAGGGCCATTGCGGATGGGACAGGATGTAAAGAACATCCTCTACACTGCTGCTGGAAAGGAAGGTCCCACTTGGAGTTTGTGGCAAAAAGCTCCTGGAAAGACCCGAGGCCGACCCTTCGGATTCTGGAGTCGGGCCTACAGGGGGTCTGAGGAGCGCTACACTCCAACTGAGAAGGAGATCTTAGCCGCGTGCGAGGGGGTTCGAGCTGCTTCCGAAGTAATCGGTACTGAAATGCAGCTCCTCCTGGCACCTCGGCTGCCAGTGCTGAGCTGGATGTTCAAAGGGACAGCTCCCTCTACCCATCATGCTACTGATGCCACTTGGAGTAAATGGACTGCACTGATTACACAAGCGAGCTCGGATGGGGAACCTCAACCGTCCAGGAATCCTGGAGGTGATCATGGACTGGCCTGAAGCTAAGAAGTTTGGAACAATGCCAGCAGAGGAGGTGTCACGTGCTAAAGAAGCCCCACCATATAATGAACTACCAGACAACAAAAAGAGATATGCCCTGTTCGCAGATGGATCATGTTGCATTGTGGGTAAGCACCGCAGATGGAAATCTGCTGTGTGGAGCCCCACACGACAAGTTGCAGAGGCCACTGAAGGAGAAGGAGAATCAAGTCAATTTGCAGAGGTAAAGGCTGTCCAGATGGCCTTAGATATTGCTGAATGAGAGAGGTGGCCAGTGCTTTATCTTTACACTGACTCATGGATGGTGGCAAATGCTTTATGGGGGTGGTTACAGCAATGGGAACAAAATGGTTGGCAACGGAGGGGTAAACCTATTTGGGCTGCTGAACTGTGGAGAAACATTGCTGCCCGAATAAAGAATGTGGTTGTAAAGATGCGCCATGTAGATGCTCATGTTCCTAAGAGCCGGGCAACTGAAGAACAACAAAATAACCATCAGGTAGATCGAGCTGCCAAAGTTAAGGTGGCTCAAGTAGACTTGGACTTGGCAACACAAGAGTGAATTATTTCTAGCTCGGTGGGCCCATGAGACCTCGGGCCATCAAGGAAGAGATGCAACATATAAGTGGGCTAGAGACCGAGGGGTGGACTTAACTATGGATGCCATTGCACCAGGTTATCCATGACTGTGATACATGCGCCACAATTAAACAAGCCAAGAGGATGAAACCTCTTTGGGAGGAAGGACGATGGCAAAAGTATAAATATGGGGAGGCGTGGCAGGTTGCCTTGCCACGATCTCGCAATGGTAAGCGTTATGTGCTCACCATGGTGGAGGCAACTACTGGGTGGCTTGAAACATATGCGGTACCCCATGCTGCCGCCCGAAACACCATCTTAGGGCTCGAGAAACAAGTCCTATGGTGACATGGCACTCCAGAAAGAATTGAGTCCGATAATGGAACTCATTTCAAAAATTCTCTTGTAAATACTTGGGCCAAAGCTCATGGCATCGAGTGGATTTATCATATCCCCTATCATGCACCAGCTTCTGGTAAAATTGAAAGGTACAATGGGTTGTTAAAAACAATGTTGAAAGCAATGGGTGGCGGGACATTTAAGCACTGGGAGAAGAATTTGTCAGAAGCCACCTGGTTGGTCAACACCAGAGGATCCATCAATCGCGATGGTCCTGCCCAATCCAGCTCTCTACCTACTGTAGAGGGAGATAAGGTCCCTGTAGTACATGTGAAGAACTTGTTGGGAAAAGCGGTTTGGGTTCTTCCAGCTTCTGGAGAGGGCAAAACTCTCCGTGGGACTGTTTTTGCTCAGGGACCTGGGTCTACCTGGTGGGTGAAACAGAAGAATGGGGATGTTCAGTGTTTTACCACAAGGGAATTTGATGTGGGGAGAGTGCCCTCAGTAATTCTATTAGCATGTATATATGTATATATGTATGTCGTATGTGTTTTTATATAATGCTTGTGAATCATTGTTTCTTTATGTGTATATATATATATATATATTAAGCATGATGAAATGATGTTGAATAAGGGGTGGAATGTTATGGTTTTATGATTTTTGTTGTATTACTGATATTCCACATCATGACATCGCGTGGTGTATTGGGAGTTAAGGAGTTAATGCTCCAGCTCTGTGGATCGTCGATAGTTCTGGATGTACCTGTTTCAGAAGAGAACTACATTCCCCAGAGGACTTTGCGATGCTTTGCATTTTTACATATTTCCGCCCAGAGGGAAAGATAAAAACTGTCTGCGGTCACGGGACTCTCTCTTCCCTTCAGGACCGAGCTCGGCAGTGGGTGTTTGTTGCAGCCGTCCGCCTTCAGCGTTAGCGTAAGGCCTTCGGTTTATCGGACACTCTCTCTCTTGTTCATTTTATTTGATTCATTTGCCTCAATTCCAATTATATTATATTATATTATATTGTGTTATTTTTCTTTCTGATATCTTATTTACTAAATTAGCTTTCCTCCTCAGATCGTTGCGGCTGTTTTGTTCCTAGGCCCATCTCCCTTCTCCTTTTTTTCCCTTTTCCCCTTCCCCTTCCCCAGGGTGTGGGCCCGTGGGTCCCCTGCCTCAATTGTCACGGTACTGGGTCAAACTGTCCCGCAAACCGGTGACAACTATCTATAGAACAACTCAAAATATACCATCATCTATACTACTTCTTTGTGAAGTACCATCCTTTGGAGTTATTTACCCCACACTAACACTAACCCTAACTCAAGCCCTAACCCTAACAATTATTGTAAATCTAAATCTATAAACCTAACAATAACACAAAGCCTATCTCTAAACCTAACCTTAACCCTAAAAATAACCTAACCATTCCCTAACCCTAAATTTAAGCGTTCCCTAACCCTAACAGTAACCCTAACCCGTTCCCTAACCCTAAACCCTAACCCTAACACCATCCCAAACCCAAACCAAACCCAAAACTTAACCCTAACCGTAAAACTAACTCAAGCCCTAACCCTAACCGTAACACTAAACATAATCCTAACCCTAACCCTACCCTAATCCTAACCTAAACCCTAACCCTAACCGCAACCCTAACCCTGAACTTATACCTAATCCAAAACCTTACACTAAGACAAATCCAAAATCAAAACGTAACCATATTACTAAAGCGAATCTTCACCTAACCCGCTGAAATTACCTATATCCTTCCCTAACACTTACTGTAAGACTAAATCTTTAACCCTAAACCTTACTCTAAACCTAACACTAATTCTAAAGCTATCACATACCCTAACCCTAACCCTAAATCCAATCATAGACTATCCAGTAACCTAAAATATACCCTAACACTTACTGTAAAACTAAAGCTTTTAACTTAAGCTTAAACCTAAGCCTAACCCTTACCCTCACATTAACCCTAAATCTTAGCCTAACCCTAACCCAAAACTTAACACTAACATAACCCTAAGAGTAACACCAACCCAAACCCTAACCCCAAACCTAACCCTAAACATAATCCTAAACATAACCTTAACCGTAACCCTAAGCCTAACCCTACCCTAACTGTATGGGAACTGCTGAATCACGGCCTGACTCATACCCTAACACTTACTGTAAAACTAAATATTTATACTTATCCTTAAACCTAACCCTAACCCTCACCCTAACCCTAAATCTTAGTCTAACCCTAACCATATAACTTAACCCTATCCCTAACACTAACCCCAACCCTAATCTGCACCCTAACCCTAACCCTAAGCCAAAACCTTACCTTAATACAAAATCAAACATAACCCTTCTACCAAAGCCAGTCTTCACCAAACCCGCTGAAATTACCTAAATCCTTCCCTAACACTTACTGTAAGACTAAATCTTTAACCCTAAACCTTGCCCTAACCCTAAACCTAACACTAAATCCAATCATACACCTAACCCTATACAATAACCTCAAACTTACTGTAAAACTAAATCTTTAAAGCTTACACCAACCCTAACACTAACACTAACACCAAATCTAACCCTAACCCTACCCTAACTGTATGGGAACTGCTGAATCATGGCCTGAAACACTGATTGGTCACCTGAGGTGAGCACCGAGTCAGCCATGGGGGCACAGGTGGAGGTGATACACCTGTGTGATTGGAATGGGGGGAGCCTGGCTCTACCTCTCCCAAAACCCATTTAAGGGCTGACCACCGCCAGGAAAGGATCTCTTCTCAGAGATCCCTTCCACGTGGAGTCCCCTGCGAGCCTTATCATCCTTGTGATAAAAATGAGTGCTGTATTTGTTAATCAAACCGACTCGAGACAGATGTGTCAGTGTTTTTCAGTGTTCTGCTTTCTGAAAACTATGTAGTTTGTAGAAGACTCAAAATACATGAATAAATGTTTTGTCTAAGAACTTTGGAATTGTGCAAATTGGAGCCACAGCGCTTAGTTCTAACAACTGGACAATGAACAACAGATATCAGTGACCTTCTAAGAAACTGAAAAAAGAAAAATAAGTGAAAATCTCCTCTTAAGTGTGCATGATCGAAGCTGAAGAGGCCTACGGCCTTTTTCATCTCAATCACCAGGTGGCAGAGAACGACCCCCACATAACAGCCAGCGCAGCCCAGGAAGGGAAAGATAAACATGAATGTAGAGATAAGAAATAATAAATAGTGGGATCGAGAGGCTGCCGTTGCGCACCTCTGGTGGAGCAGAGACTCCCAGCCGCCCAGCGCTGTTTTGCTCGGTAATTGCTTGCTCAATAAATCTTTTACGGTTGGTAACGATTGGTGTGTATTGTTCTTCACACCTATAACAATCCTGAAGGTGAGCCATCTTCTCTTTTGTATTATTTGTACACTATCTATATAGAACAACTCAAAATATACCATCATCTATACTATTTCTTTCTGAAGTATCATCCTTGGGAGTTATTTACAACACATTAACCCTAACCCTAACAAGCCCTAACCCTAACCCTAACAATTACTGTAAATCTAAAACTATATACTTAACACTAACCCTAAACCTAACCTTAACGCTAGCACAAACCCAAACCTTAACCCTAAACCTAACCCTAACCCTAACCTTAACCCGACCCTAACCCTAACAGTAACCAAAGCTTAACCCTAACCCTATCCCAAACCCAAACCGAACCCAAAATTTTACTCTCACCCTAACCCTAATACTAACCCTGACCTATACCCTAACCATATCCTTTATAAACAACCGAAACACCAACACCAACCCCAAACAAACGCGTAATCCCTATCCCTAACCCTAACCTTAACCCATAACCTTACCCTTATCCTAACCGTAACCCTAACCCTTACCAAAACCCCAAACACAACCCCAACCCTAAAACCTAACCCAAACGTAACCCTAACCCTAAACCTAATCTATGACCCTAAACCTGAAGCCTTACCCTAACCCTTAGCCTAACCCTAGCCCTAATCCTGACCCAAAACCAAACTCTAACCCAAATCCTAACCCTAACCCTAACACTAAACCTAACCTTATCCTTAACATTAACACTAACTCCAATCTCTACGGGAACCTTAAACGAAACCCATACCCGTAACTCCTAACCCTAACCTTAACCTTAACACTAACCCTTCCCCAAAAGCAACCACAAGCACAAACCCTAACCTTAAAACGAACCCTAACCCTAACCTTAATCACTTACCCTTTTCCATAACACTAAAACGAACCCTAACCCTAACACTAACCCTAACCCTAATCCTAACACTGGTACTACGCCTACCCCAAATGCAACCACAAGCACAAACCATAATCCTATCCCTAAACCTTAGCCTACCCGTACTCCAAAACCAGGCACAAGCGCTAACACTAATCCTATCGGTAAATTTTAACCTACCCCAAAAGCAACCACAACAATCCGTAAATTTTAACCTACCCCAAAAGCAACCCTAACCCTAATCCTAACCCTAAACCTAACCCTAACCATACCCCTAAACCAAACTCTAACCCTAAACGCTTTCAAATCTTTTCAAATAATCAGGTCCGAATGGAGTGGAAAAGTCTGGCTGTAATCGCTCCTAACTGTGGATTAGGCTTGAAAAAGTTTGTGTCTCCTACAGTTCAGAAGGCAGAATGCTAATCAGTCGGCTGCCTTGCGCTGTAAAGCGGCTTATATCCACTGCCAGCTGAGGTCTGATTCCAACACTACGCAGTTTACTCTTATATCAGACTTCGTTCATGGTGTTTTTAGAAAAGATGGGATGCCCCCCTATGTTAGCCAGGGGGGATTTTCTGTTCTCTGCAGGCTCAGCAAGCACTCGCAGAGAATGATAGCATCAGACCTTCATTTCAGTACACATTTTCACATTTTTTCTTTAACATTTTTTGATGACCTTTCATATTCCTAAGAAACAAAACTTCTCCCAATTTTTCCTTTTCATACAAACGGACATTATTGATTCCTTTCCCAAAATTGTATGCTGTTCTGATCTTACTAGTGTAGGGGCGAAATTTGAGCGAAGCTGGCTCCTCTCGCAGCCTCTGGTGTCTGTCGAACCGGAACGAATATTTCCCAACAAACTTAATCACCGGAGCATCGCAGATGAGCCCGTACAAAACTGAGCCGAATCGGCAACGAACGACAAACTCGAATCGCTCTTAACCGCTTATTCCTCTTGAAACACATCAATCGAGGTTTGGATACACACCAATCGCTACCAATCGTAAAAGATATATTGAGCAAGCAATTACCGAGCAAAACAGCGCTGGGCGGCTGGGAGTCTCTGCTCCACCAGAGGTGCGCAACGGCAGCCTCTCGATCCCACTATTTATTATTTCTTATCTCTACATTCATGTTTATCTTTCCCTTCCTGGGCTGCGCTGGCTGTTATGTGGGGGTCGTTCTCTGCCACCTGGTGATTGAGATGAAAAAGGCCGTAGGCCTCTTCAGCTTCGATCATGCACACTTAAGAGGAGATTTTCACTTATTTTTCTTTTTTCAGTTTCTTAGAAGGTCACTGATATCTGTTGTTCATTGTCCAGTTGTTAGAACTAAGCGCTGTGGCTCCAATTTGCACAATTCCAAAGTTCTTAGACAAAACATTTATTCATGTATTTTGAGTCTTCTACAAACTACATAGTTTTCAGAAAGCAGAACACTGAAAAACACTGACACATCTGTCTCGAGTCGGTTTGATTAACAAATACAGCACTCATTTTTATCACAAGGATGATAAGGCTCGCAGGGGACTCCACGTGGAAGGGATCTCTGAGAAGAGATCCTTTCCTGGCGGTGGTCAGCCCTTAAATGGGTTTTGGGAGAGGTAGAGCCAGGCTCCCCCCATTCCAATCACACAGGTGTATCACCTCCACCTGTGCCCCCATGGCTGACTCGGTGCTCACCTCAGGTGACCAATCAGTGTTTCAGGCCATGATTCAGCAGTTCCCATACAGTTAGGGTAGGGTTAGGGTTAGATTTGGTGTTAGTGTTAGTGTTAGGGTTGGTGTAAGCTTTAAAGATTTAGTTTTACAGTAAGTTTGAGGTTATTGTATAGGGTTAGGTGTATGATTGGATTTAGTGTTAGGTTTAGGGTTAGGGCAAGGTTTAGGGTTAAAGATTTAGTCTTACAGTAAGTGTTAGGGAAGGATTTAGGTAATTTCAGCGGGTTTGGTGAAGACTGGCTTTGGTAGAAGGGTTATGTTTGATTTTGTATTAAGGTAAGGTTTTGGCTTAGGGTTAGGGTTAGGGTGCAGATTAGGGTTGGGGTTAGTGTTAGGGATAGGGTTAAGTTATATGGTTAGGGTTAGACTAAGATTTAGGGTTAGGGTGAGGGTTAGGGTTAGGTTTAAGGATAAGTATAAATATTTAGTTTTACAGTAAGTGTTAGGGTATGAGTCAGGCCGTGATTCAGCAGTTCCCATACAGTTAGGGTAGGGTTAGGCTTAGGGTTACGGTTAAGGTTATGTTTAGGATTATGTTTAGGGTTAGGTTTGGGGTTAGGGTTTGGGTTGGTGTTACTCTTAGGGTTATGTTAGTGTTAAGTTTTGGGTTAGGGTTAGGCTAAGATTTAGGGTTAATGTGAGGGTAAGGGTTAGGCTTAGGTTTAAGCTTAAGTTAAAAGCTTTAGTTTTACAGTAAGTGTTAGGGTATATTTTAGGTTACTGGATAGTCTATGATTGGATTTAGGGTTAGGGTTAGGGTATGTGATAGCTTTAGAATTAGTGTTAGGTTTAGAGTAAGGTTTAGGGTTAAAGATTTAGTCTTACAGTAAGTGTTAGGGAAGGATATAGGTAATTTCAGCGGGTTAGGTGAAGATTCGCTTTAGTAATATGGTTACGTTTTGATTTTGGATTTGTCTTAGTGTAAGGTTTTGGATTAGGTATAAGTTCAGGGTTAGGGTTGCGGTTAGGGTTAGGGTTTAGGTTAGGATTAGGGTAGGGTTAGGGTTAGGATTATGTTTAGTGTTACGGTTAGGGTTAGGGCTTGAGTTAGTTTTACGGTTAGGGTTAAGTTTTGGGTTTGGTTTGGGTTTGGGATGGTGTTAGGGTTAGGGCTTAGGGTTAGGGAACGGGTTAGGGTTACTGTTAGGGTTAGGGAACGCTTAAATTTAGGGTTAGGGAATGGTTAGGTTATTTTTAGGGTTAAGGTTAGGTTTAGAGATAGGCTTTGTGTTATTGTTAGGTTTATAGATTTAGATTTACAATAATTGTTAGGGTTAGGGCTTGAGTTAGGGTTAGTGTTAGTGTGGGGTAAATAACTCCAAAGGATGGTACTTCACAAAGAAGTAGTATAGATGATGGTATATTTTGAGTTGTTCTATAGATAGTTGTCACCGGTTTGCGGGACAGTTTGACCCAGTACCGTGACAATTGAGGCAGGGGACCCACAGGCCCACACCCTGGGGAAAAGGAAGGGGAAAAGGGAAAAAAAGGAGAAGGGAGATGGGCCTAGGAACAAAACAGCCGCAACGATCTGAGGAGGAAAGCTAATTTAGTAAATAAGATATCAGAAAGAAAAATAACACAATATAATATAATATAATATAATTGGAATTGAGGCAAATGAATCAAATAAAATGAACAAGAGAGAGAGTGTCCGATAAACCGAAGGCCTTACGCTAACGCTGAAGGCGGACGGCTGCAACAAACACCCACTGCCGAGCTCGGTCCTGAAGGGAAGAGAGAGTCCCGTGACCGCAGACAGTTTTTATCTTTCCCTCTGGGCGGAAATATGTAAAAATGCAAAGCATCGCAAAGTCCTCTGGGGAATGTAGTTCTCTTCTGAAACAGGTACATCCAGAACTATCGACGATCCACAGAGCTGGAGCATTAACTCCTTAACTCCCAATACACCACGCGATGTCATGATGTGGAATATCAGTAATACAACAAAAATCATAAAACCATAACATTCCACCCCTTATTCAACATCATTTCATCATGCTTAATATATATATATATATATACACATAAAGAAACAATGATTCACAAGCATTATATAAAAACACATACGACATACATATATACATATATACATGCTAATAGAATTACTGAGGGCACTCTCCCCACATCAAATTCCCTTGTGGTAAAACACTGAACATCCCCATTCTTCTGTTTCACCCACCAGGTAGACCCAGGTCCCTGAGCAAAAACAGTCCCACGGAGAGTTTTGCCCTCTCCAGAAGCTGGAAGAACCCAAACCGCTTTTCCCAACAAGTTCTTCACATGTACTACAGGGACCTTATCTCCCTCTACAGTAGGTAGAGAGCTGGATTGGGCAGGACCATCGCGATTGATGGATCCTCTGGTGTTGACCAACCAGGTGGCTTCTGACAAATTCTTCTCCCAGTGCTTAAATGTCCCGCCACCCATTGCTTTCAACATTGTTTTTAACAACCCATTGTACCTTTCAATTTTACCAGAAGCTGGTGCATGATAGGGGATATGATAAATCCACTCGATGCCATGAGCTTTGGCCCAAGTATTTACAAGAGAATTTTTGAAATGAGTTCCATTATCGGACTCAATTCTTTCTGGAGTGCCATGTCACCATAGGACTTGTTTCTCGAGCCCTAAGATGGTGTTTCGGGCGGCAGCATGGGGTACCGCATATGTTTCAAGCCACCCAGTAGTTGCCTCCACCATGGTGAGCACATAACGCTTACCATTGCGAGATCGTGGCAAGGCAACCTGCCACGCCTCCCCATATTTATACTTTTGCCATCGTCCTTCCTCCCAAAGAGGTTTCATCCTCCTGGCTTGTTTAATTGTGGCGCATGTATCACAGTCATGGATAACCTGGTGCAATGGCATCCATAGTTAAGTCCACCCCTCGGTCTCTAGCCCACTTATATGTTGCATCTCTTCCTTGATGGCCCGAGGTCTCATGGGCCCACCGAGCTAGAAATAATTCACTCTTGTGTTGCCAAGTCCAAGTCTACTTGAGCCACCTTAACTTTGGCAGCTCGATCTACCTGATGGTTATTTTGTTGTTCTTCAGTTGCCCGGCTCTTAGGAACATGAGCATCTACATGGCGCATCTTTACAACCACATTCTTTATTCGGGCAGCAATGTTTCCCCACAGTTCAGCAGCCCAAATAGGTTTACCCCTCCGTTGCCAACCATTTTGTTCCCATTGCTGTAACCACCCCCATAAAGCATTTGCCACCATCCATGAGTCAGTGTAAAGATAAAGCACTGGCCACCTCTCTCATTCAGCAATATCTAAGGCCATCTGGACAGCCTTTACCTCTGCAAATTGACTTGATTCTCCTTCTCCTTCAGTGGCCTCTGCAACTTGTCGTGTGGGGCTCCACACAGCAGATTTCCATCTGCGGTGCTTACCCACAATGCAACATGATCCATCTGCGAACAGGGCATATCTCTTTTTGTTGTCTGGTAGTTCATTATATGGTGGGGCTTCTTTAGCACGTGACACCTCCTCTGCTGGCATTGTTCCAAACTTCTTAGCTTCAGGCCAGTCCATGATCACCTCCAGGATTCCTGGACGGTTGAGGTTCCCCATCCGAGCTCGCTTGTGTAATCAGTGCAGTCCATTTACTCCAAGTGGCATCAGTAGCATGATGGGTAGAGGGAGCTGTCCCTTTGAACATCCAGCTCAGCACTGGCAGCCGAGGTGCCAGGAGGAGCTGCATTTCAGTACCGATTACTTCGGAAGCAGCTCGAACCCCCTCGCACGCGGCTAAGATCTCCTTCTCAGTTGGAGTGTAGCGCTCCTCAGACCCCCTGTAGGCCCGACTCCAGAATCCGAAGGGTCGGCCTCGGGTCTTTCCAGGAGCTTTTTGCCACAAACTCCAAGTGGGACCTTCCTTTCCAGCAGCAGTGTAGAGGATGTTCTTTACATCCTGTCCCATCCGCAATGGCCCTGGCTATCAAAGCACGGGCTATCTCCTGCTTAATTTGCTCAAAAGCCTGCTGCTGCTCAGGGCCCCATACAAGATCATTCTTCTTCCGCGTCACCCGATAGAGAGGGCTCACAATGAGACCGTAGTTTGGAACATGCATTCTCCAAAAGCCCACTACACCCAGAAAAGCTTGGGTTTCTGTCTTACTGGTGGGTGGAGACATGGCAGTAATCTTGTCAATCACATCTGTTGGGATGTGACGACGTCCATCTTGCCACTTCATACCTAGGAGCTGAATTTCTTGTGCAGGCCCTTTCACTTTGCTTTGCTTGATAGCAAAGCCAGCTCGTAGGAGAATTTGGATAATCTGCTCTCCTTTCTCAAAGACTTCCTCTGCTGTATTGCCCCATACAACAATGTCATCAATGTATTGCAGATGCTCAGGAGCACCACCCTGTTCCAATGCAGTTTGGATCAACCCATGGCAAATGGTTGGACTGTGCTTCCACCCCTGGGGCAAACGGTTCCAGGTGTACTGAACGCCCCTCCAGGTGAAGGCAAACTGCAGCCTGCATTCTGTGGCCAGAGGAATTGAAAAGAAGGCATTGGCAATGTCAATGGTGGCATACCACTTGGCTGCTTGTGACTCCAGTTCGTACTGGAGTTGTAGCATGTCTGGCACAGCAGCACTCAGTGGGGGTGTGACTTCATTCAGGCCACGGTAATCTACCGTCAGCCTCCATTCTCCACTGGCTTTACGCACTGGCCATATGGGGCTGTTAAAAGGATACTTTGGATACTTTGATACCAACTGACTTTGATACCGGTGCTTTCTTTGGCTGGTCAGATGTGCCTGGGAGGTTTTCCTCTTTGGTCTGAGCCTCAGTTTGGACACTCTCTCTCTCCAGAACAGTACATATACCTCGGTAAGCATAAACCAAGCCCCAGATAAGCTGTTCCACCTCAGATCTTTCTGAGCCGCAACACCCATTACTCAGATACAGGCCTAGCTCCTCAGGATCCTGCAAGTGTTCAGGAGTAAAATCCCATGGCACCGGGGGACCCCATGCTTCTAATTTATTTCCTAAAACTCTCCACTTTCCCTGCCATTCAACATTCTCTGTTTCTGGGAAAAGCTTCCTCCACATGGTGTAAAGTGCTATTATAAGGGATGTATTCAACAGGTCTAATATCCCAAATGCTAACGTAGTCCCTAAACCCTATATAGGGTTAGGGCAAGGCTCAGGTTAAGATTTAGCATTACAGTAAGTGTTAAAGCAGGATTTATGTAATTTCAGCGGGTTTGGTGAAGATTGTCTTTAGCAATAGGGTTATGTTTAGATTCTGGATAAGTGTGTGGGTAAGGTTTTGGCTTAGGGTTAGGGTTAGGGTACGGATTAGGGTTGGGGTTAGCGTTAGGGTTAGGGTTAAGGTATAGGGTTAGCATTAGGCTAACATTTAGGGGATAGGGTTAGTGTTAGGTTTCGAGTTATCATTAGGTATAGGTTTCGGGTTAGGGTTAGTGTTAGGATTGGGTTAGGGGTTAGTTTGGGGTTTGGGGTTGGTGGATTTAGGGGTAGGATTAGGTTTAGGTTTAGGGTTAGGTTTAGGTTTCGGGTTAGGTTTAGTATTAGGGTTAAGGTTACGTTTATTGTTAGGGTTATGTTTAGGTTTAGGTTTTGGGTTAGGCTTAGGGTTACGGTTAGTTTTGGTTTAGGGTTAGGATTAGGGTTTAGGGTTCGGGTTAGGGATAGGTTTGTGTTTGGATCAGGATTAGGATTAGGGTTAAGGTAGTTATAGGGGTTGGTTTAGGGTTAGAGTTAGATTTAGTGTTAGGGTAAGGGTTAGTCTCAAGTTTAATGTTAGGGTTAGGGTTAGGATAAGGGTTCGGTTTAGGGTAAAATTAGGGTAGGGTTAGGGTTTGGGTTAGGGTTAGGGTTATGGTTAGGGTTTAATTTGGAGTTGGGTTTGGTTTAGGTTTAGGGTTAGGTTTATGGTTAGGGTTAGCTTTAGTGTTCGGGTTTGTGTTAGTTTTCGGGTTAGGGTTTAGGGGTTCGTTTGGTGTTGGGGTTGTGATTAGGTTTAGGGTTAGAGATAGGGTAAGGTTTAGTGTTAAGTTTAGGGTTAGTGTTAGTGTTAGTATAGCGGTTTGGTTTATGGTAGGGTTAGGGTAGTGTTAGGTTTAGTGTTAGGGGAAGCGTTTGGGGTTAGGGTAAGTATATAGGGTTAGGGTTTAGGGTAGGGTTTTAGGTTTAGAATTTGTGTTAGTGTGAGGGGTTAGGGTTAGTGTTGGGTTTTGGGTTGGGTTTGCATTTGTTGTTGGGTTAGGGTCAGGGTTTGGGTGTAGTGTTACATTTTGTGTTAGTGTTAGGTATAGGGTTTGAGTAAGGGTTTGGGTTTGTTCTTAGGGGTTTGGGTTGGGGTTGGGTTTGGTGTTGAGGTTGCAGTTTGTGTTAGTGATAGTGTTAGGGCCAGGGTTTGGGTTAGTGTTAGGATTAGGGTTGGGGTTAGTGGTAGGGGTAGGAGTCAGGATATTTTTGGTCTAGGGTTGGAGTTTAGGGTTATTGTTGGGGTTAGGATTGGAGCTTGAGGTTGGGTTTTGGGTAAAGGTAGGGGTAAGGTTCGGATTAGGGTTAGTGTTAGTGTTAGGGTTAGGTTTAGGTTTAGGTTTACGATTTAGGGTAATGTTGAAGGTTAGGGTTTGGGTTGGGTTAGTGTTAGGGTTTATGGGTTTGGTTTTGGGTTTGGGGTTGGCGACGGGTTTGGGGTTGGGGATTGTGTTGGTGTTAAGGATAGGGTCAGGATTAGAGTTAGGGTTAGGCTCAGGGTTAGGTTTAGGGTTATAGTTTAGGGTTAGGGTTAAGGTTAGGTTAAGGGCTTGTGGTTGGGTTTGGGGTAGGGGTAAGTGTAGTGGTAGGAGTAGGATTAGTTTTGGTTTAGTGTTAGGGTTAGGGTGAAGTTTTGGGTTAGGGTTTATGGTAATGGTTTAGGGTTAGATTTAGGGTTGGAGTTACGGTTAAGGGTAAGAGTTTAGATTTAGGGTTGCGTTTGGGATTGGGTTAGGATTAGGGTTAGGGTAAGGTTTAGGGTTAGGGTAAGAATGTAGGTTTAGGGTTAGGTTTAGGTTTAGGATTAGTGTTAGGTTTAGGGCTTGTTTTTGGGTTTGGGGTAGGGGCAGGGGTAAGTTTAGGGTTAGGGTTAAGTTATAGTGTTAGGGGTGTAAGGTAAATAACTCCTAATGACGATACTCCACCAGGGAATAGTATAGAAGATGGTATATTTTAAGTAGTTCTATATAAACAGTTATACAGGTAATACAAAAGAGAAGATGGCTCACCTTTAAGATGACAAGGCTCGCAGAGGACTCCACATGGGAGGGATCTCCAAGAAGAGATCCTTCCCTGGTGGTGGTCAGCCCTTAAATGGGGTTTGAGAGAGGAGGAACTAGGCTCCACCCCTTCCACCCACACAGGTATATCACCTTCACCTGTGCCCCCATGGCTGACTTGGTGCTCACCTCAGGTGACCAATCAGTGGTTCAGGCCGTGATTCAGCAGTTCCCATACACTCCACCCCTTCACGACATGAACCACTGATCAAGTAACCATAAGGTGAGTTCCCCTTGATACAGAGACCCAATACATCGCGACGCTTACATAATTGCCCGTCGCAACGCATGCTGATGTAATCTGATATGAGTGATGATCGGCGCATCCGTCGAACTCTTCTTTGGGCCAGTGCTCGGTGGTATCTACTGGAAGCATGTAATCATACAGTGCAGGTCCATCTTACGTGTCATCAGTCCCGGTTAGACCATCACCAGATGCTTCACATGGTCTTATAACAACTCTGGAACACTGCAGTATTGTTTTGATTCCTTCTGGTGATTCATAGACTTATGGGGAGTAATACAAGTGTTTTAGAGGTACCAAGAGGGGAAGATCCGCTTTCCAGGGCAAGATACAGGCCGTATTCCTGTCTTGGGTTAACACTTCAGCTTGTACAGGGGCACGCCCTGGTCGCCTGTACCAAACCCTTTGACCCGATGTCTGTGGCTGTACGACTATATCAGGCACCAAAGGGGGTGTCCTGATCTGCCACAGAGACATGATAGGGGTCCCCTTAGCAATGAAGACTGGAGTGTTAACCATTATTTCAGTAGGCCATGTACCTATAACCGGAGGAGCTACCGAACCCCCCACCTCCAATAATCTCCCCCAAGGTGCAAGTAGGCCGCACCATCGTGGTCCTACCTGCACCTTCCAGGGCCATTTTATTCTATTGGTACCTGGTTCTAGGTCCTCAGGGGCAGGGAGCAGAAGGTTGTTCTCATTGCCAATCTGAGGTTTCACTTCATTATCGGTGCCCGTAATTTGGATCCTAAGTGGGGAGGCCCATATTGTTTGTAACATTTTCAAGGCACTGGGTCTGCCATCTCTAGGTCTTTCATTCAGGTCCCGCAGGGTCTCATGGAGTCTCTTTGTCCACCCCTGCAGGGACTGAGAGTCTGTCTTCAGGGCAGCCTTGAGAATACCATTGTAACGTTCGATAAGGCCTGCCCCCGTTGGATTATATGGCAGGTGGAATCGCCACTCAATATTATTTTCTTCTGCCCAGCGTTGTATCACTGCACCCGTGAAATGACTTCCTTGGTCACTCTCGATGACTTGCGGTGTCCCGTAGGCAGCCATCAACCTTGTGAGTGCCTTTATAGTGTATGCCTGGTTGGCTTTTGGTACTGGATAGGCCTGCATTAGCCCACTCGCGGTGTCGACACAGGTTAGGGCATATCTCGCCCCCTCAGACTGAGGGAGGGGCCCAATATAATCAACCTGCCACCTCTGTAGAGGATTGTGTCCTCTAGCAAGATGGGCTGTAGTTTCAGGCAACGACCTCGGTCTTATCTTAGAGCAGGCGTCACAGTCTCGGCATGCTTGAGCGATGTCCGATAGTTGTACGGGCAGTCCCCACGCTTTAGCGGCTGCCCACATGGTCTTCTGCCCAGCATGCCGCAGCTTTTGATGTAGCCAGTAAGCGATATTCTCAGATGGAGAGTTCTCAACCCATCTAACTCGGGCCAGTGTGTCGGCTTCATCATTTCCTGGTGACTGTAGGGGTTGATGACCAGAAACATGGTAGACACACACAGTTCTGTGTTTGACTGTATTCCATATGTCTAACCACATGTCTTTGCCCCAGATCGGTTGGGAGTGGATAGTCCAATCCTGGGTGGCCCACTGTGCGATCCAAAGAGTGAGCCCCCGATACACAGCCCAACTATCTGTGCAAATATTCAGGATACCATCACCAGGTTCTTTGGTTATAACCATCCACACCGCCCGCAGCTCTGCCCACTGGCTGCTTTGACCATCCCCCTCTTCGAACCAGATTGTGTCTGTGGCAGGATGGTACGCTACTGCTCTCCACTTACTTGGGTTGCCCTTGCTGGACCCATCCGTGTACCAGGCATCTTCAGGAATAGGATATTTTCCTTCCTGGACGGGACTCTTCTGTGGTGGAGCAACCGAAGTTTGTTTTGGTGCATCACTATGATACGTTACTGGGCCAAGAATCTTCTGAAGCTCTTCTTTCAACGGTGAGGAAGATAGACTACTCCTCTGACTGAGATAGGCAACCCATCGTGCCACCGTCTGCGCCTGGGCC
The DNA here is from genome assembly GCF_038088225.1 of Cyrtonyx montezumae. Classification (NCBI taxonomy): domain Eukaryota; kingdom Metazoa; phylum Chordata; class Aves; order Galliformes; family Odontophoridae; genus Cyrtonyx; species Cyrtonyx montezumae. Next base: position 64,651 of record NW_027072067.1, read on the forward strand.
ACCCCCGTCTTAGGAAGGTGGGTCAGATCTCTTACCCACCCCTGGATTGGCAATGTAGTCTTGACTATAACTTCGGCCGTTTGGGTTATTGGCTCTACCGCTTGTAATGCAGAATAGGCAGCCAATAACTGTTTTTCAATCATACTATATCTTTCCTCTGCTCCATGCCACACCTGAGACCAAAATCCAATGGGGGTCCGAACAGAACTCTGACGTTGCCACAGGCCCCAGCCAAAGCCATCTTGAGTTACGCGAACATCTAGCTCAGCTGGAAGGGTAGGATCAAATATACCCAGTGCCTGGGCTTGTTTAACTGCCTGTTTCGCCTGTTGAAAAGCATCCTGTTCTGTTCTCCCCCAGTCCCATAATTGGCCCTTTTTGGTAAGTCTATATAAAGGTCTCAGCAGCTGCGCCAAATGAGGTATAAAGGAACGCCAATATCCCAATATACCCAGGAATTCCTGCAGCTGCTTTGGTGTTGTAGGGACTGGAAATGCCTGAACCTTATCTATGACGGCATCAGGTAATACTTTGGTCTTTCCTGACCAGACTACCCCTAGAAATTTTACGGACAGTCCTGGACCTTGCACTTTTTGAGGATTGATAGCCCATCCTCTTTCACTTAGGTAGGCAGTTAATGAATCTGCTGCCTCCCCTACTGCTTCCAGTGAGTCGGATGTTAACAGGAGGTCATCAATATAGTGGTATAGGTTCACACTGTTTGGTTTCCTCCAATCAGCCAGGTCACGTGCCACCAAATTATGACAGTATGTTGGTGAGTGCACGTACCCCTGTGGCAAGACCTGAAAGGTCCACTGCCTGCCTCCCCACGTAAATGCAAATTGATCTTGTGATTCTTTAGCAATAGGTATGCTAAAAAACGCATTCGCTAAATCCAGGACACAATGGTAGGTTTTAATTTCCCTACTAAGAGTGTCCATTAAGGAGGCAATATTGGGTACGGCCGCATGGATGGGCGGCGTGACCTTATTCAGTTCCCTATAATCCACCGTCATTCTCCATGTTCCATCCGACTTCCGTACTGGCCATATGGGGGAATTATATGGGCTGTGTGCAGGCCTTATAATACCTACTTTCTCTAATTCCTGCACTGTTTTTGATATTTCTTCTTGTCCACCCGGGAGTCTGTACTGTCTTACATTAGTAATCCGGCGTGGTTTTGGCAAACAAATGGGCTCATGTTTCGCATGGCCCCTCAATATTGTCCGTATTGCCCGGATACTAATGTACCTCTGCCGTAGTCTGAACTCTCCCACAGTTGTCTGGAGAGCCAGACCCCATAGAATGTCTATGCCCAAGATATATTCTGGAATTGGGGCAATCGACACCTTATACTCCCGGGGCGGGAGACGCCCAACCCCCAATTTCAACCACGTCTGGGTGACTGGAATAGTCTGTCCCCCAAACCCACCAATCATCACTCTATTACCCTTAAATTTCGTTGGGTCTCCATATATAATCGATGTTTCTGCGCCAGTATCCACTAGAGCCATCACCTTCTGCACATTTGTCCTGGACCAGAATATTGTTAGTTCTACAATAGGGCCTCCGGTCACAGCTAGAGGCCCTATGGGGACCAGAATTTTCCGTTAATCCATGAATTTTGCCAGATCTAAATCTTTTGCCACAGGTGGCTCAGGCACTGTAGCCTGTGACACCTGCGGATATTTTTTCCTTCTGTTCGGTATTATAAAGTCAGCCAAATTCCAGGTTGTTGTTGGTGTTTTTTCTATAATTCGTACTCCCGATTTTCTGGGAGCACTCTGAAATTTCTGATCATTTCTAAGCTGTTTCCACAGCTGTAACAAAACATGGTTGGGTTGCCCATCAATTTTGGTAAATGCAACCCCAGCCCGTATGAGATCATTAAACATAGTCCTCCGGGATACCCGTACGGGGCCTGATCGGGGCATCCGTGGAGCAGGCTTTTTAGTTCTAATAGGGAAGGCCTCAGCATCTTCCACTATACGAACATTACGCCTGGTTCTTACGCGCTCCGTCTCCCCTAAGTCTGCTACTAACTGGGCTGCCTGCTGTACGATGGCTTCTGATGCCACCAACGGATTTAATATGGAAACCAACATCCCATATAGGTGGGAGGGGGCCTGCTGTAGTATTAGATCTCTCATGCCCGCTGTAAATTTTTCCGTATCGGGGCTTTCAAAAGTGTCCGCATACAGAGCCTCCCTCATACCCAGTTCTCTGATATAGGTCTGGAGGTCCTCCATAGAGGACCACAAACCAGTATTAAGAGGGATATCGGTTTTGTTGGGCCATGTTAAGCGGCATGCAGCCATCAACCAATCTATAATAGAATGGTTTTCCTCATTATAATGGACAGCTGCATATAATCTTTGTCTTAAGGCCGGGTTTATCGTTATAGATGCTAATTTTGACATTTCTGTTCCATTTACTAAAACACTTTCAGCTCCTGCATCCCATAACCTTAGGAGCCATGATGGTATGCTTTCCCTTGGTTTCTGATGGAACCGTTGTACTAGGTCCATCAACTCATTAGCTGTATACGGACGAGCGGTCACATGGAGGCAGGTTTCTGCAGGGGGCCATTGGTCAGGAGGCACCCCTGCTGGTCTATCCTGTACCTTTTTTGTTTATTGAGTTATAATAGGCCGAATCTCAAATGGGTCCATCATAGATGGAGTTTCGAGATCTGCCTTAGAGATCTTTTCCCCTGTCATATCAGAGTCTTCTTCCTCTGATTTTGGGGTGTCTTCTACCAATATATTCCGTATTTGTCTTGTGGGGACATTTAGGCCAGGCTTTTTGGTTGTTAATGTACCCAGCTGTTGTTCCAGTTTCTCAATACGGTCTCGTAATAACTGATTTTCAGTCTCCATATTAACATTTGCAACATCTAACTTGAGTATGGCCATTACTAATGGCCAGGCTACTGCAGAGGCAGCTAACCGTCGCTCCTTGGTAACAAGTATGTCTTTATCTAATCCTACGAAGTAGTCAGTCAAATAAGATGGAGAAGGTGAGGCAGTCCCTGGAACCCGCATGGGTCCCCATTACTCAATAACGGATGCCAATCCATAGTAGGGTGACCCCATGAATCCTGGAATTAGACCAGGGATTGTCTGTTCTAGGGGGGTAACGTTCTCCCCCTTGGCCCATTTAAACATACTCCAAATAAAGGACATTATGGATTTAGTTAGAGCTGCCTGGCACGCCAAATGTAAGGTAAATAACTCCTAATGACGATACTCCACCAGGGAATAGTATAGAAGATGGTATATTTTAAGTAGTTCTATATAAACAGTTATACAGGTAATACAAAAGAGAAGATGGCTCACCTTTAAGATGACAAGGCTCACAGAGGACTCCACATGGGAGGGATCTCCAAGAAGAGATCCTTCCCTGGTGGTGGTCAGCCCTTAAATGGGGTTTGAGAGAGGAGGAACTAGGCTCCACCCCTTCCACCCACACAGGTATATCACCTTCACCTGTGCCCCCATGGCTGACTTGGTGCTCACCTCAGGTGACCAATCAGTGGTTCAGGCCGTGATTCAGCAGTTCCCATACATAGGGGTTAGGGTTAGGATAAAGGCTTATGGTTTACGTTAAGTGTTTAAGGTTAGGGATAGGGTTGAGGTTAGGGTTAGATTAAGGGTTAGGGTTATGGGTATGGGTTTGGGTTTGGGTTGGGGTTGTGGTTGGAGTTGGGGTTGGTGTTAGTGTTAAGGATGGGGTTAAGGTAAGGGTCAGGGTTAAGATTTGGGTTAGGGTTAGGTTTTGGGTGAGGATTAGTGTTAGGCTTAGGCTTTGGGTTTAGTGTTCTTTAGAGTTAGGTTGAGGTTTAGAGTTAAGGGTTAGAGTAGGGTTAGGCTTACGCTTAGGGTTAGTGTTAGGTTTGGGGTTAGGGGTTAGTGTTCGGGTTCGGGTTGCTGTTGGATTTAGGCTTAGGGTTAGGTTTAGGTTTAGGTTCAGAGTTAGGTTTAGGTTTAGGGTTAGGGTTAGGTTTAGGGCTAGGTTTAGTGTTTGGTTTAGGGTAGTGATAGGGGAAGGTATAGGGTTAAGGTTAGGGTTAAGGTGTTTTTGTTTGTCTAGGGTTTGGGTTTGGTGTAGGAATTGGGGTTGTGGTAGGCTTAGTGATAGTGTTAGGGTTAATGGTTAGGGTAAGGATTTGAGTTAGATTTAAATTTAGGTTAAGGGTTAGTGTTAGGGTTAGTGTTAGTGTTAGGGATAGATTTAGGGTTAGAGTTAGGGTTAGGTATAGGTTTAGGTTTAGCATTAGTGTTAGGGTCAGGGTTCGGTTCAGGGTTAGGGTTTGATAGTGTTAGGGTTAGTTAGTGTTAGTGTTAGGTTTTGGTGTAGGGCTAGGGTTAGGGTTTGTGATTGGGTTAGGGTTAGGGCTTGGTATAGGGTTAGTGCACGAATAGGTGTAGGTTTAAGTTTAGGGGATGGTTGAGGATTAGTTTTAGGGTGTGGGTTAGGGTTACCGTTAGTTGTTAGGTGTTGTTGGCATTGGTTTTGGGTTTGGGGTTGGGGTTGCGATTGGGGTTGGGTTAGGATTAGGGTAGTGTTTGGGTTTGGGTTAGGTTTAGAATTAGGGTCAGGGTATGGGTTTGGGTTAGGGTTAGGTTTAGGGCTATGGGTTAGGGTTAGGGTTAGGGTATAGATAGGGGTATGTTTAATATTAGGGTTAAGGTTACAGTTAGTGTTACACTTAGGGTTTAGGTGTTGTTGGACTTGGGGTTGGGTTTGGGTTTGGGGCTGTGTTAGGGTTAGGTTTAAGTGTTTTAGAATTTGGGTTAGATTTAAGGTTAGGGTTAGGGTTATGATTAAGGATTAGTGTTAGGGCTAGGTTTAGGATTAGGTTTAGTGTTAGGGTTTTTTTAGGTTTAGGGTTAGATTTTGGGGTTGGGGTTGGGGTATGGGTAAGTGTTAGAGTTTGGTTTATTGGTAGCGTTACGTTTATTGTTCAGGGGTTAGTGTTTGGTTGGGGTTGTTGTTGAGGTTGGGTAAGTGTTGGAGCTGGGTTTGGGGTTGGGGTTGGGGTAGGGGTAGGGGTTGGGATTGGTTTAGAGTTAGGTTTAGGTTTAGTGTTAGGGTTAGGATTACAGTTAGGGTTAGATTTAGGTTTAGGGTTAGTGTTGGTGTTAGGGTAAGGTTAGTTTTAGGGTTAGGGTTATGGCTTGGGTTAGGTTTAGGCTTAAGCTTAGGGTTAGGGTTAGGGTTAAGGTTAATTTTAGCTTTAGGATAAGGGTTGGGGTTGGGGTTTGGGTTGCGTCTGGGGTTTGGGTTAGGTTTAGGGTTAGAGTTCTGGCTTGGGTTAGGGTTAGGTTTAGGTTAGGTTTAGAGTTAGGATTAATGTTGGGGTTGGGATTTTGGTTGGGGTTTGGGTTGGGGTTGGGGTTAGGGTTAGCGTTAGTTTTTAGATATTATTGTTTGGGTTTGGGTTGGTGTTAGTGATAGGGTGGGGCTGGTGTTGGGATAGTTGTTGGGATTGGTTAGTTAGGTTTAGGGTTAGGGTTACGGGGTTAGGGTTTGGCTTCTGGCTTGTGGTTGAGCTAGGGATAACAGTTGGGGTTTGGGTTGGGTTTGGGGTTGGTGTTGGGGTTAAGGTTAAAGTTAGGGTTAGGCTTATGGTTAGGGTAGGGTTAGGGGTTAGGGTTAGGGGTTAGGGTTAGGGGTTAGGGGTTAGGGTTAGGGGTTAGGGTTAGGGGTTAGGGTTAGGGGTTAGGGTTAGGGGTTAGGGTTAGGGGTTAGGGTTAGGGGTTAGGGTTAGGGGTTAGGGTTAGGGGTTAGGGTTAGGGGTTAGGGTTAGGGGTTAGGGTTAGGGGTTAGGGTTAGGGGTTAGGGTTAGGGGTTAGGGTTAGGGGTTAGGGTTAGGGGTTAGGGTTAGGGGTTAGGGTTAGGGGTTAGGGTTAGGGGTTAGGGTTAGGGGTTAGGGTTAGGGGTTAGGGTTAGGGGTTAGGGTTAGGGGTTAGGGTTAGGGGTTAGGGTTAGGGGTTAGGGTTAGGGGTTAGGGTTAGGGGTTAGGGTTAGGGGTTAGGGTTAGGGGTTATGTTTAGAGTTAGGGTTAGGGGTTATGTTTAGAGTTAGGGTTAGCATTAGGGTTGAGCTTAGGGTTAGTTTAAGTTATAGGGTAATAGGTATAGGGTTAGTGCTAGGTTTAAAGAATAGAGGTAGGGTTAAATTTCTTGTTAATTGTGGTGTAGGGTAAGTATGAGCGTTAGGGTGAAAGAAGGTTTAAGCCCTGGATTTGTTTTGTGATTGGATAAGGTTCAAAAATAGGAATAGAAATAGTGTTTTGAACACGTTTAGTGCTTGTATTTGGCATAGGGATAGACTTCGAGTTTAGTTGGTTTTTAGTCCTAGAGAAAGGGATAGGGTCTATCGTATGATCAGCTATAGTGCTCGGTTTAGAGTTTTGGTTTGTTGTAGTGTTTGGGTTAGGGTGTTAGTGTTATGGTTAAAGATAAGGTTACGTTTACGGTAAGGGTTAGGGTCTGGGATGATTTTATGTTAGGGTTAGGATTTGATTTAATATTTGCGTAAGAAACAGGGTTTGTTTGCATTTTATGAATAGATTTAGGATTAGGATTAGTTGGAATGTTATTGATATTGTTAAAATCAATTTTGAGTGTGGGCAAATACTGAGCTGCCAATTGACATATTGACCATGACATGACATTTTGTTTTTCTGCTTGAGATAAAGCTCTGCATAAGTGTTGTTCATTAAACACACTTGCAATAAATCCGTGGCTGTACTCATTTCTCTTGTTTTAAAAATCGCACGCGATCCGTCAAAGAAAGAAGCTATCGTGAAATGTATAAGATCCTGACAACGAATTTCAAACATATTTTGACTTTAGTCAACATTACAAAGTAGTACTGACAAATTTTAAAATGTTCAAAATTAAATAAAAATTAAAAATACTATTCCACGAAGTTTACAGGTGTTTTTTCCGTGCTATAAAAACTTCTCTAATTTATTCAGCTTAGCAGGTCAGAATCGGCTAAAGTGCAGGGCAGCCGGCTGATTCGCGTCTTTCTTCAGCGGCTGAGGCAGCAGAAAACGCGATTGATGCGTTTCAAGCGGATTCCGCGGTTAAGAGCGATTCGAGTTTGACGTTCGTCGCCGATTCGGCTCAGATTCGTCCAGACTCATCTTCGATGCTCCGGTGATTAATTTTACAGAGGAAATATTCAAACCGGTTGAACAAACACCAGAATCTGTGAGAGAAGACAGCTTCACTCAAATTTCGCTTCTATACTGATATACGCTCAAAGAGCATTCAATTTCGGAAAAGTAATCAGTAATATCCGTGTGTATGAAAAATAAACGAGGAGATACGATGTTCCAGGGATAAGAGTAACAGACATCAAAAACGATCAGAAAAATGTATGAAAACGAGGACGGAGGTGAACGTCTGATGCAGACATATATTGCAGACGGCAGCAGAGCAGAAAGGGAACACAATCTTTCCCCCAGCCTAACACCGGGGTCCTCCCCATCTCTATCGACAACGCCAGGAACAGATTCTGTCAAAAGGGTAATCGCTTTTATTTTGGAAACAGACCGCAGCAGGCTACGTTTTAAAGCCACACTTCAGTGAACGGCAGCAGGCTGAAACGCGTCTTTCTTCAGCAACTCAAGCAGCAGAAACCGCGGTTGATGTGTTTCAAGAGGAATCCGCGGTTAAGAGCGATTCGAGTTTGTCGTTCGTTGCCGACTCGGCTCAGTTTCGTACGGGCTCATCTGCGATGCTCCGGTGATTAAGTTTGTTGGGAAATATTCGTTCCGGTTGGACAGACACCAGAGGCTGCGAGAGGAGCCAGCTTCGCTCAAATTTCGCCTCTACACTGGTAAGATCAGAACAGCATACAATTTTTAGAAAGGAATCAATAACGCTAGTGTGTGCGTAAAGGAAACGGAGATTGACGAAGTTTCACGAAGAAAAAGACATTAATAACTTTCTAGAATAAAGTGTGAAAACGTGAACGGAGATGAACGACTGATGCAGACATATATTGCAGACGGCAGCAGAGCAGAAAGGGAACACAATCTTTCCCCCAGCCTAACACCGGGGACCTCCTCATCTCTATCGACAACGCCAGGATCGGATTCTGTCAAAAGGGTAATCGCTTTTATTTTGGAAACAGACCGCAGCAGGCTACGTTTTAAAGCCGCACTTCAGTGCTGTGCAGCAGGCTGAAGAGCGTCTTTCTTCAGCGGCTCAAGCAGCAGAAACCGCGGTTAATGTGTTTCAAGAGGAATCCGCGGTTAAGAGCGATTCGAGTTTGTCGTTCATTGCCGATTCGGCTCAGTTTTGTACATGCTTATTTGCGATGCTCCGGTGATGAAGTTTGCTGGGAAATATTCGTTCCGGTTGGACAGACACCAGAGGCTGCGAGAGGAGCCAGCTTCGCTCAAATTTCGCCTCTACACTGGTAAGATCAGAACAGCATACAATTTCAGGAAGGGAATCAATAATGTCTGTGTGACAGAAAAATAAACGGGAAGATGCGATGATTCAGTGGTTAAAGAAAAAGGCATCGAGAAAATTCAGAAAAAAGTGTGAATACGTGGACGGAAAAGATCGTCTGAGGTAGACATATATTGCCGACCGCAGCAGAGCAGAAAGGGTGTTCTTTCCCCCAGCTTTAAACCGGGGCCCTCTCCATCTCTATCGACAACGCCAGGAAAGGAGTCTGTCAAAAGGGTAATCGCTTTTATTTTGGAAACAGACCGCAGCAGGCTACGTTTTAAAGCCGCACATCAGAGAACGGCAGCCGGCTGAAACCCGTCTTTCCTCATCGGCTCAAAGAGCAGCAGAAACCGCGATTGATGTGTTTCAAGAGGAATCCGCGGTTAAGAGCGATTCGAGTTTGTCGTTCCTTGCCGACTCGGCTCAGTTTCGTTCAGGTTCATCTGCGATGCTCCGGTGATGAAGTTTGTTGGGAAATATTCGTTCCGGTTCGACAGACACCAGAGGCTGCGAGAGGAGCCAGCTTCACTCAAATTTCGCCTCTACACTGGTAAGATCAGAACAGCATACAGTTTTTAGAAAGGAATCAATAACGCTAGTGTGTGCGTAAAGGAAACGGAGATTGACGAAGTTTCATGAAGAAAAAGATATTAATAACTTTCTAGAATAAAGTGTGAAAACGTGAACGGAGATGAACGACTGATGCAGACATATATTGCAGACGACAGCAGAGCAGAAAGGGAACACAATCTTTCCCCCAGCCTAACACCGGGGACCTCCTCATCTCTATCGACAACGCCAGGGACGGAGTCTGTCAAAAGGGTAATCACATTTATGTCGGAAAGAGACCGCAGCAGGCTACGTTTTAAAACCGCACTTCAGTGAACGGCAGCCGTCTGAAACGCGTCTTTCTTCAGCGGCTCAAGCAGCAGAAAACGCGATTGATGCGTTTCAAGCGGATTCCGCGGTTAAGAGCGATTCGAGTTTGTCGTTCGTCGCCGATTCGGCTCAGTTCCGTAAATGCTAATCTGCGATGCTCCGGTGATGAAGTCTGTTGGGAAATATTCGTTCCGGTTTTACAGACACCAGAATCTGCGAGAGGAGCCAGCTTCACTCAAATTGCCTCTACACTGGTAAGATCAGAACAGCATACAATTTTTAGAAAGGAATCAATAACGCTAGTGTGTGCGTAAAGGAAACGGAGATTGGCAAAGTTTCACGAAGAAAAAGACTTTAATAACTTTCTAGAATAAAGTGTGAAAACGTGAACGGAGATGAACGACTGATGCAGACATATATTGCCGACCGCAGCAGAGCAGAAAGGGAATAGAATCTTTCCCCCAGCTTAAAACCGGGGTCCTCTCCATCTCTATCGACAACGCCAGGAATGGATTCTGTCAAAGGGGTAATGGCTTTTATTTTGGAAACAGACCGCAGCAGGCTACGTTTTAAAGCCGCTCTTCAAAGAACGAGAGCCGGCTGAAGCGCGTCTTTCTTCATCGGCTCAAAGAGCAGAAACCGCGATTGATGTGTTTCAAGAGGAATCCGCTGTTAAGAACGATTCGAGTTTGACGTTTGTTGCCGTTTCAGCTAAGTTTCGTACATGCTTATCTGCGATGCTCCGGTGATGAAGTTTGTTGGGAAATATTCGGTCCGGTTGGACAGACATCAGAGGCTGCGAGAGGAGCCAGCTTCACTCAAATTTCGCCTCTACACTGGTAAGATCAGAACAGCATACAATTTTGGGAAAGGAATCAATAATGTCCGTTTGTATGAAAAGGAAAAATTGAGAGAAGTTTTGTTTCTTAGGAATATGAAAGGTCATCAAAAAATGTTAAAGAAAAAATGTGAAAATGTGTACTGAAATGAAGGTCTGATGCTATCATTCTCTGCGAGTGCTTGCTGAGCCTGCAGAGAACAGAAAATCCCCCCTGGCTAACATAGGGGGGCATCCCATCTTTTCTAAAAACACCATGAACGAAGTCTGATATAAGAGTAAACTGCGTAGTGTTGGAATCAGACCTCAGCTGGCAGTGGATATAAGCCGCTTTACAGCGCAAGGCAGCCGACTGATTAGCATTCTGCCTTCTGAACTGTAGGAGACACAAACTTTTTCAAGCCTAATCCACAGTTAGGAGCGATTACAGCCAGACTTTTCCACTCCATTCGGACCTGATTATTTGAAAAGATTTGAAAGCGTTTAGGGTTAGAGTTTGGTTTAGGGGTATGGTTAGGGTTAGGTTTAGGGTTAGGATTAGGGTTAGGGTTGCTTTTGGGGTAGGTTAAAATTTACGGATTGTTGTGGTTGCTTTTGGGGTAGGTTAAAATTTACCGATAGGATTAGTGTTAGCGCTTGTGCCTGGTTTTGGAGTACGGGTAGGCTAAGGTTTAGGGATAGGATTATGGTTTGTGCTTGTGGTTGCATTTGGGGTAGGCGTAGTACCAGTGTTAGGATTAGGGTTAGGGTTAGTGTTAGGGTTAGGGTTCGTTTTAGTGTTATGGAAAAGGGTAAGTGATTAAGGTTAGGGTTAGGGTTCGTTTTAAGGTTAGGGTTTGTGCTTGTGGTTGCTTTTGGGGAAGGGTTAGTGTTAAGGTTAAGGTTAGGGTTAGGAGTTACGGGTATGGGTTTCGTTTAAGGTTCCCGTAGAGATTGGAGTTAGTGTTAATGTTAAGGATAAGGTTAGGTTTAGTGTTAGGGTTAGGGTTAGGATTTGGGTTAGAGTTTGGTTTTGGGTCAGGATTAGGGCTAGGGTTAGGCTAAGGGTTAGGGTAAGGCTTCAGGTTTAGGGTCATAGATTAGGTTTAGGGTTAGGGTTAGGTTTAGGTTTAGTGTTAGGGTTACGTTTGGGTTAGGTTTTAGGGTTGGGGTTGTGTTTGGGGTTTTGGTAAGGGTTAGGGTTACGGTTAGGATAAGGGTAAGGTTATGGGTTAAGGTTAGGGTTAGGGATAGGGATTACGCGTTTGTTTGGGGTTGGTGTTGGTGTTTCGGTTGTTTATAAAGGATATGGTTAGGGTATAGGTCAGGGTTAGTATTAGGGTTAGGGTGAGAGTAAAATTTTGGGTTCGGTTTGGGTTTGGGATAGGGTTAGGGTTAAGCTTTGGTTACTGTTAGGGTTAGGGTCGGGTTAAGGTTAGGGTTAGGGTTAGGTTTAGGGTTAAGGTTTGGGTTTGTGCTAGCGTTAAGGTTAGGTTTAGGGTTAGTGTTAAGTATATAGTTTTAGATTTACAGTAATTGTTAGGGTTAGGGTTAGGGCTTGAGTTAGGGTTAGGGTTAATGTGTTGTAAATAACTCCCAAGGATGATACTTCAGAAAGAAATAGTATAGATGATGGTATATTTTGAGTTGTTCTATATAGATAGTGTACAAATAATACAAAAGAGAAGATGGCTCACCTTCAGGATTGTTATAGGTGTGAAGAACAATACACACCAATCGTTACCAACCGTAAAAGATTTATTGAGCAAGCAATTACCGAGCAAAACAGCGCTGGGCGGCTGGGAGTCTCTGCTCCACCAGAGGTGCGCAACGGCAGCCTCTCGATCCCACTATTTATTATTTCTTATCTCTACATTCATGTTTATCTTTCCCTTCCTGGGCTGCGCTGGCTGTTATGTGGGGGTCGTTCTCTGCCACCTGGTGATTGAGATGAAAAAGGCCGTAGGCCTCTTCAGCTTCGATCATGCACACTTAAGAGGAGATTTTCACTTATTTTTCTTTTTTCAGTTTCTTAGAAGGTCACTGCTATCTGTTGTTCATTGTCCAGTTGTTAGAACTAAGCGCTGTGGCTCCAATTTGCACAATTCCAAAGTTCTTAGACAAAACATTTATTCATGTATTTTGAGTCTTCTACAAACTACATAGTTTTCAGAAAGCAGAACACTGAAAAACACGGACACATCTGTCTCGAGTCGGTTTGATTAACAAATACAGCACTCATTTTTATCACAAGGATGATAAGGCTCGCAGGGGACTCCACGTGGAAGGGATCTCTGAGAAGAGATCCTTTCCTGGCGGTGGTCAGCCCTTAAATGGGTTTTGGGAGAGGTAGAGCCAGGCTCCCCCCATTCCAATCACACAGGTGTATCACCTCCACCTGTGCCCCCATGGCTGACTCGGTGCTCACCTCAGGTGACCAATCAGTGTTTCAGGCCATGATTCAGCAGTTCCCATACAGTTAGGGTAGGGTTAGGGTTAGATTTGGTGTTAGTGTTAGTGTTAGGGTTGGTGTAAGCTTTAAAGATTTAGTTTTACAGTAAGTTTGAGGTTATTGTATAGGGTTAGGTGTATGATTGGATTTAGTGTTAGGTTTAGGGTTAGGGCAAGGTTTAGGGTTAAAGATTTAGTCTTACAGTAAGTGTTAGGGAAGGATTTAGGTAATTTCAGCGGGTTTGGTGAAGACTGGCTTTGGTAGAAGGGTTATGTTTGATTTTGTATTAAGGTAAGGTTTTGGCTTAGGGTTAGGGTTAGGGTGCAGATTAGGGTTGGGGTTAGTGTTAGGGATAGGGTTAAGTTATATGGTTAGGGTTAGACTAAGATTTAGGGTTAGGGTGAGGGTTAGGGTTAGGTTTAAGGATAAGTATAAATATTTAGTTTTACAGTAAGTGTTAGGGTATGAGTCAGGCCGTGATTCAGCAGTTCCCATACAGTTAGGGTAGGGTTAGGCTTAGGGTTACGGTTAGGGTTATGTTTAGGATTATGTTTAGGGTTAGGTTTGGGGTTAGGGTTTGGGTTGGTGTTACTCTTAGGGTTATGTTAGTGTTAAGTTTTGGGTTAGGGTTAGGCTAAGATTTAGGGTTAATGTGAGGGTAAGGGTTAGGCTTAGGTTTAAGCTTAAGTTTAAAGCTTTAGTTTTACAGTAAGTGTTAGGGTATATTTTAGGTTACTGGATAGTTTATGATTGGATTTAGGGTTAGGGTTAGGGTATGTGATAGCTTTAGAATTAGTGTTAGGTTTAGAGTAAGGTTTAGGGTTAAAGATTTAGTCTTACAGTAAGTGTTAGGGAAGGATATAGGTAATTTCAGCGGGTTAGGTGAAGATTCGCTTTAGTAATATGGTTACGTTTTGATTTTGGATTTGTCTTAGTGTAAGGTTTTGGATTAGGTATAAGTTCAGGGTTAGGGTTGCGGTTAGGGTTAGGGTTTAGGTTAGGATTAGGGTAGGGTTAGGGTTAGGATTATGTTTAGTGTTACGGTTAGGGTTAGGGCTTGAGTTAGTTTTATGGTTAGGGTTAAGTTTTGGGTTTGGTTTGGGTTTGGGATGGTGTTAGGGTTAGGGTTTAGGGTCAGGGAACGGGTTAGGGTTACTGTTAGGGTTAGGGAACGCTTAAATTTAGGGTTAGGGAATGGTTAGGTTATTTTTAGGGTTAAGGTTAGGTTTAGAGATAGGCTTTGTGTTATTGTTAGGTTTATAGATTTAGATTTACAATAATTGTTAGGGTTAGGGCTTGAGTTAGGGTTAGTGTTAGTGTGGGGTAAATAACTCCAAAGGATGGTACTTCACAAAGAAGTAGTATAGATGATGGTATATTTTGAGTTGTTCTATAGATAGTTGTCACCGGTTTGCGGGACAGTTTGACCCAGTACCGTGACAATTGAGGCAGGGGACCCACGGGCCCACACCCTGGGGAAGGGGAAGGGGAAAAGGGAAAAAAAGGAGAAGGGAGATGGGCCTAGGAACAAAACAGCCGCAACGATCTGAGGAGGAAAGCTAATTTAGTAAATAAGATATCAGAAAGAAAAATAACACAATATAATATAATATAATATAATTGGAATTGAGGCAAATGAATCAAATAAAATGAACAAGAGAGAGAGTGTCCGATAAACCGAAGGCCTTACGCTAACGCTGAAGGCGGACGGCTGCAACAAACACCCACTGCCGAGCTCGGTCCTGAAGGGAAGAGAGAGTCCCGTGACCGCAGACAGTTTTTATCTTTCCCTCTGGGCGGAAATATGTAAAAATGCAAAGCATCGCAAAGTCCTCTGGGGAATGTAGTTCTCTTCTGAAACAGGTACATCCAGAACTATCGACGATCCACAGAGCTGGAGCATTAACTCCTTAACTCCCAATACACCACGCGATGTCATGATGTGGAATATCAGTAATACAACAAAAATCATAAAACCATAACATTCCACCCCTTATTCAACATCATTTCATTATGCTTAATATATATATATATATATACACATAAAGAAACAATGATTCACAAGCATTATATAAAAACACATACGACATACATATATACATATATACATGCTAATAGAATTACTAAGGGCACTCTCCCCACATCAAATTCCCTTGTGGTAAAACACTGAACATCCCCATTCTTCTGTTTCACCCACCAGGTAGACCCAGGTCCCTGAGCAAAAACAGTCCCACGGAGAGTTTTGCCCTCTCCAGAAGCTGGAAGAACCCAAACCGCTTTTCCCAACAAGTTCTTCACATGTACTACAGGGACCTTATCTCCCTCTACAGTAGGTAGAGAGCTGGATTGGGCAGGACCATCGCGATTGATGGATCCTCTGGTGTTGACCAACCAGGTGGCTTCTGACAAATTCTTCTCCCAGTGCTTAAATGTCCCGCCACCCATTGCTTTCAACATTGTTTTTAACAACCCATTGTACCTTTCAATTTTACCAGAAGCTGGTGCATGATAGGGGATATGATAAATCCACTCGATGCCATGAGCTTTGGCCCAAGTATTTACAAGAGAATTTTTGAAATGAGTTCCATTATCGGACTCAATTCTTTCTGGAGTGCCATGTCACCATAGGACTTGTTTCTCGAGCCCTAAGATGGTGTTTCGGGCGGCAGCATGGGGTACCGCATATGTTTCAAGCCACCCAGTAGTTGCCTCCACCATGGTGAGCACATAACGCTTACCATTGCGAGATCGTGGCAAGGCAACCTGCCACGCCTCCCCATATTTATACTTTTGCCATCGTCCTTCCTCCCAAAGAGGTTTCATCCTCTTGGCTTGTTTAATTGTGGCGCATGTATCACAGTCATGGATAACCTGGTGCAATGGCATCCATAGTTAAGTCCACCCCTCGGTCTCTAGCCCACTTATATGTTGCATCTCTTCCTTGATGGCCCGAGGTCTCATGGGCCCACCGAGCTAGAAATAATTCACTCTTGTGTTGCCAAGTCCAAGTCTACTTGAGCCACCTTAACTTTGGCAGCTCGATCTACCTGATGGTTATTTTGTTGTTCTTCAGTTGCCCGGCTCTTAGGAACATGAGCATCTACATGGCGCATCTTTACAACCACATTCTTTATTCGGGCAGCAATGTTTCTCCACAGTTCAGCAGCCCAAATAGGTTTACCCCTCCGTTGCCAACCATTTTGTTCCCATTGCTGTAACCACCCCCATAAAGCATTTGCCACCATCCATGAGTCAGTGTAAAGATAAAGCACTGGCCACCTCTCTCATTCAGCAATATCTAAGGCCATCTGGACAGCCTTTACCTCTGCAAATTGACTTGATTCTCCTTCTCCTTCAGTGGCCTCTGCAACTTGTCGTGTGGGGCTCCACACAGCAGATTTCCATCTGCGGTGCTTACCCACAATGCAACATGATCCATCTGCGAACAGGGCATATCTCTTTTTGTTGTCTGGTAGTTCATTATATGGTGGGGCTTCTTTAGCACGTGACACCTCCTCTGCTGGCATTGTTCCAAACTTCTTAGCTTCAGGCCAGTCCATGATCACCTCCTCATCGTCCTCCTGGACGGTTGAGGTTCCCCATCCGAGCTCGCTTGTGTAATCAGTGCAGTCCATTTACTCCAAGTGGCATCAGTAGCATGATGGGTAGAGGGAGCTGTCCCTTTGAACATCCAGCTCAGCACTGGCAGCCGAGGTGCCAGGAGGAGCTGCATTTCAGTACCGATTACTTCGGAAGCAGCTCGAACCCCCTCGCACGCGGCTAAGATCTCCTTCTCAGTTGGAGTGTAGCGCTCCTCAGACCCCCTGTAGGCCCGACTCCAGAATCCGAAGGGTCGGCCTCGGGTCTTTCCAGGAGCTTTTTGCCACAAACTCCAAGTGGGACCTTCCTTTCCAGCAGCAGTGTAGAGGATGTTCTTTACATCCTGTCCCATCCGCAATGGCCCTGGCTATCAAAGCACGGGCTATCTCCTGCTTAATTTGCTCAAAAGCCTGCTGCTGCTCAGGGCCCCATACAAGATCATTCTTCTTCCGCGTCACCCGATAGAGAGGGCTCACAATGAGACCGTAGTTTGGAACATGCATTCTCCAAAAGCCCACTACACCCAGAAAAGCTTGGGTTTCTGTCTTACTGGTGGGTGGAGACATGGCAGTAATCTTGTCAATCACATCTGTTGGGATGTGACGACGTCCATCTTGCCACTTCATACCTAGGAGCTGAATTTCTTGTGCAGGCCCTTTCACTTTGCTTTGCTTGATAGCAAAGCCAGCTCGTAGGAGAATTTGGATAATCTGCTCTCCTTTCTCAAAGACTTCCTCTGCTGTATTGCCCCATACAACAATGTCATCAATGTATTGCAGATGCTCAGGAGCACCACCCTGTTCCAATGCAGTTTGGATCAACCCATGGCAAATGGTTGGACTGTGCTTCCACCCCTGGGGCAAACGGTTCCAGGTGTACTGAACGCCCCTCCAGGTGAAGGCAAACTGCAGCCTGCATTCTGTGGCCAGAGGAATTGAAAAGAAGGCATTGGCAATGTCAATGGTGGCATACCACTTGGCTGCTTGTGACTCCAGTTCGTACTGGAGTTGTAGCATGTCTGGCACAGCAGCACTCAGTGGGGGTGTGACTTCATTCAGGCCACGGTAATCTACCGTCAGCCTCCATTCTCCACTGGCTTTACGCACTGGCCATATGGGGCTGTTAAAAGGATACTTTGGATACTTTGATACCAACTGACTTTGATACCGGTGCTTTCTTTGGCTGGTCAGATGTGCCTGGGAGGTTTTCCTCTTTGGTCTGAGCCTCAGTTTGGACACTCTCTCTCTCCAGAACAGTACATATACCTCGGTAAGCATAAACCAAGCCCCAGATAAGCTGTTCCACCTCAGATCTTTCTGAGCCGCAACACCCATTACTCAGATACAGGCCTAGCTCCTCAGGATCCTGCAAGTGTTCAGGAGTAAAATCCCATGGCACCGGGGGACCCCATGCTTCTAATTTATTTCCTAAAACTCTCCACTTTCCCTGCCATTCAACATTCTCTGTTTCTGGGAAAAGCTTCCTCCACATGGTGTAAAGTGCTATTATAAGGGATGTATTCAACAGGTCTAATATCCCAAATGCTAACGTAGTCCCTAAACCCTATATAGGGTTAGGGCAAGGCTCAGGTTAAGATTTAGCATTACAGTAAGTGTTAAAGCAGGATTTATGTAATTTCAGCGGGTTTGGTGAAGATTGTCTTTAGCAATAGGGTTATGTTTAGATTCTGGATAAGTGTGTGGGTAAGGTTTTGGCTTAGGGTTAGGGTTAGGGTACGGATTAGGGTTGGGGTTAGCGTTAGGGTTAGGGTTAAGGTATAGGGTTAGCATTAGGCTAACATTTAGGGGATAGGGTTAGTGTTAGGTTTCGAGTTATCATTAGGTATAGGTTTCGGGTTAGGGTTAGTGTTAGGATTGGGTTAGGGGTTAGTTTGGGGTTTGGGGTTGGTGGATTTAGGGGTAGGATTAGGTTTAGGTTTAGGGTTAGGTTTAGGTTTCGGGTTAGGTTTAGTATTAGGGTTAAGGTTACGTTTATTGTTAGGGTTATGTTTAGGTTTAGGTTTTGGGTTAGGCTTAGGGTTACAGTTAGTTTTGGTTTAGGGTTAGGATTAGGGTTTAGGGTTCGGGTTAGGGATAGGTTTGTGTTTGGATCAGGATTAGGATTAGGGTTAAGGTAGTTATAGGGGTTGGTTTAGGGTTAGAGTTAGATTTAGTGTTAGGGTAAGGGTTAGTCTCAAGTTTAATGTTAGGGTTAGGGTTAGGATAAGGGTTCGGTTTAGGGTAAAATTAGGGTAGGGTTAGGGTTTGGGTTAGGGTTAGGGTTATGGTTAGGGTTTAATTTGGAGTTGGGTTTGGTTTAGGTTTAGGGTTAGGTTTATGGTTAGGGTTAGCTTTAGTGTTCGGGTTTGTGTTAGTTTTCGGGTTAGGGTTTAGGGGTTCGTTTGGTGTTGGGGTTGTGATTAGGTTTAGGGTTAGAGATAGGGTAAGGTTTAGTGTTAAGTTTAGGGTTAGTGTTAGTGTTAGTATAGCGGTTTGGTTTATGGTAGGGTTAGGGTAGTGTTAGGTTTAGTGTTAGGGGAAGCGTTTGGGGTTAGGGTAAGTATATAGGGTTAGGGTTTAGGGTAGGGTTTTAGGTTTAGAATTTGTGTTAGTGTGAGGGGTTAGGGTTAGGGTTGGTGTTGGGTTTTGGGTTGGGGTTGGGTTTGCATTTGTTGTTGGGTTAGGGTCAGGGTTTGGGTTAGGGTTAGGGTGTAGTGTTACATTTTGTGTTAGTGTTAGGTATAGGTTTGAGTAAGGGTTTGGGTTTGTTCTTAGGGGTTTGGGTTGGGGTTGGGTTTGGTGTTGAGGTTGCAGTTTGTGTTAGTGATAGTGTTAGGGCCAGGGTTTGGGTTAGTGTTAGGATTAGGGTTGGGGTTAGGGGTAGGGGTAGGAGTCAGGATATTTTTGGTCTAGGGTTGGAGTTTAGGGTTATTGTTGGGGTTAGGATTGGAGCTTGAGGTTGGGTTTTGGGTAAAGGTAGGGGTAAGGTTCGGATTAGGGTTAGGGTTAGTGTTAGTGTTAGGGTTAGGTTTAGGTTTAGGGTTAGGGTTAGGGTTACGATTTAGGGTAATGTTGAAGGTTAGGGTTTGGGTTGGGTTAGTGTTAGGGTTTATGGGTTTGGTTTTGGGTTTGGGGTTGGCGACGGGTTTGGGGTTGGGGATTGTGTTGGTGTTAAGGATAGGGTCAGGATTAGAGTTAGGGTTAGGCTCAGGGTTAGGTTTAGGGTTTAGGGTTATAGTTTAGGGTTAGGGTTAGGGTTAAGGTTAGGTTAAGGGCTTGTGGTTGGGTTTGGGGTAGGGGTAAGTGTAGTGGTAGGAGTAGGATTAGTTTTGGTTTAGTGTTAGGGTTAGGGTGAAGTTTTGGGTTAGGGTTTATGGTAATGGTTTAGGGTTAGATTTAGGGTTGGAGTTACGGTTAAGGGTAAGTTTAGATTTAGGGTTGCGTTTGGGATTGGGTTAGGATTAGGGTTAGGGTAAGGTTTAGGGTTAGGGTAAGAATGTAGGTTTAGGGTTAGGTTTAGGTTTAGGATTAGTGTTAGGTTTAGGGCTTGTTTTTGGGTTTGGGGTAGGGGTAAGTTTAGGGTTAGGGTTAGGGTTAAGTTATAGTGTTAGGGGTTAGGGTTAGGATAAAGGCTTATGGTTTACGTTAAGTGTTTAAGGTTAGGGATAGGGTTGAGGTTAGGGTTAGATTAAGGGTTAGGGTTATGGGTATGGGTTTGGGTTTGGGTTGGGGTTGTGGTTGGAGTTGGGGTTGGTGTTTGTGTTAGTGTTAAGGATGGGGTTAAGGTAAGGGTCAGGGTTAAGATTTGGGTTAGGGTTAGGTTTTGGGTGAGGATTAGTGTTAGGCTTAGGCTTAGGCTTTGGGTTTAGTGTTTAGTGTTCTTTAGAGTTAGGTTGAGGTTTAGAGTTAAGGGTTAGAGTAGGGTTAGGCTTACGCTTAGGGTTAGTGTTAGGTTTGGGGTTAGGGGTTAGTGTTCGGGTTCGGGTTGCTGTTGGATTTAGGCTTAGGGTTAGGTTTGGGTTTAGGGTTAGGTTTAGGGTTAGGTTCAGAGTTAGGGTTAGGGTTAGGGTTAGGGTTAGGGTAGGGTTAGGGTTAGGGTTAGGGTTAGGGTTAGGGTTAGGGTTAGGTTTAGGGCTAGGTTTAGTATTTGGTTTAGGGTAGTGATAGGGGAAGGTATAGTGTTAAGGTTAGGGTTAAGGTGTTTTTGTTTGTCTAGGGTTTGGGTTTGGTGTAGGAATTGGGTTTGTGGTAGGCTTAGTGATAGTGTTAGGGTTAATGGTTAGGGTAAGGATTTGAGTTAGATTTAAATTTAGGTTAAGGGTTAGTGTTAGGGTTAGTGTTAGTGTTAGGGATAGATTTAGGGTTAGAGTTAGGGTTAGGTATAGGTTTAGGTTTAGCATTAGTGTTAGGGTCAGGGTTCGGTTCAGGGTTAGGGTTTGATAGTGTTAGGGTTAGTTAGTGTTAGTGTTAGGTTTTGGTGTAGGGCTAGGGTTAGGGTTTGTGATTGGGTTAGGGTTAGGGCTTGGTATAGGGTTAGTGCACGAATAGGTGTAGGTTTAAGTTTAGGGGATGGTTGAGGATTAGTTTTAGGGTGTGGGTTAGGGTTACCGTTAGTTGTTAGGTGTTGTTGGCATTGGTTTTGGGTTTGGGGTTGGGGTTGCGATTGGGGTTGGGTTAGGATTAGGGTAGTGTTTGGGTTTGGGTTAGGTTTAGAATTAGGGTCAGGGTATGGGTTTGGGTTAGGGTTAGGTTTAGGGCTATGGGTTAGGGTTAGGGTTAGGGTATAGATAGGGGTATGTTTAATATTAGGGTTAAGGTTACAGTTAGTGTTACACTTAGGGTTTAGGTGTTGTTGGACTTGGGGTTGGGTTTGGGTTTGGGGCTGTGTTAGGGTTAGGTTTAAGTGTTTTAGAATTTGGGTTAGATTTAAGGTTAGGGTTAGGGTTATGATTAAGGATTAGTGTTAGGGCTAGGTTTAGGATTAGGTTTAGTGTTAGGGTTTTTTTAGGTTTAGGGTTAGATTTTGGGGTTGGGGTTGGGGTATGGGTAAGTGTTAGAGTTTGGTTTATTGGTAGCGTTACGTTTATTGTTCAGGGGTTAGTGTTTGGTTGGGGTTGTTGTTGAGGTTGGGTAAGTGTTGGAGCTGGGTTTGGGGTTGGGGTTGGGGTAGGGGTAGGGGTTGGGATTGGTTTAGAGTTAGGTTTAGGTTTAGTGTTAGGGTTAGGATTACAGTTAGGGTTAGATTTAGGTTTAGGGTTAGTGTTGGTGTTAGGGTAAGGTTAGTTTTAGGGTTAGGGTTATGGCTTGGGTTAGGTTTAGGCTTAAGCTTAGGGTTAGGGTTAGGGTTAAGGTTAATTTTAGCTTTAGGATAAGGGTTGGGGTTGGGGTTTGGGTTAGGTTTAGGGTTAGGGTTCTGGCTTGGGTTAGGGTTAGGTTTAGGTTTAGGTTAGGTTTAGGGTTAGGATTAATGTTGGGGTTGGGATTTTGGTTGGGGTTTGGGTTGGGGTTGGGGTTGGGGTTAGGGTTAGCGTTAGTTTTTAGATATTATTGTTTGGGTTTGGGTTGGTGTTAGTGATAGGGTGGGGCTGGTGTTGGGATAGTTGTTGGGATTGGTTAGAGTTAGGTTTAGGGTTAGGGTTACGGGGTTAGGGTTTGGCTTCTGGCTTGTGGTTGAGCTAGGGATAACAGTTGGGGTTTGGGTTGGGTTTGGGGTTGGTGTTGGGGTTAAGGTTAAAGTTAGGGTTAGGCTTATGGTTAGGGTAGGGTTAGGGTTACGGTTATTGTTTGGGTTAGTGTTAGGGTTAGTGTTAGGGTTAGTGTTAGGGGTTAGGGTTAGGGTTAGGATTTGGGTTATGTTTAGAGTTAGGGTTAGCATTAGGGTTGAGCTTAGGGTTAGTTTAAGTTATAGGGTAATAGGTATAGGGTTAGTGCTAGGTTTAAAGAATAGAGGTAGGGTTAAATTTCTTGTTAATTGTGGTGTAGGGTAAGTATGAGCGTTAGGGTGAAAGAAGGTTTAAGCCCTGGATTTGTTTTGTGATTGGATAAGGTTCAAAAATAGGAATAGAAATAGTGTTTTGAACACGTTTAGTGCTTGTATTTGGCATAGGGATAGACTTCGAGTTTAGTTGGTTTTTAGTCCTAGAGAAAGGGATAGGGTCTATCGTATGATCAGCTATAGTGCTCGGTTTAGAGTTTTGGTTTGTTGTAGTGTTTGGGTTAGGGTGTTAGTGTTATGGTTAAAGATAAGGTTACGTTTACGGTAAGGGTTAGGGTCTGGGATGATTTTAAGTTAGGGTTAGGATTTGATTTAATATTTGCGTAAGAAACAGGGTTTGTTTGCATTTTATGAATAGATTTAGGATTAGGATTAGTTGGAATGTTATTGATATTGTTAAAATCAATTTTGAGTGTGGGCAAATACTGAGCTGCCAATTGACATATTGACCATGACATGACATTTTGTTTTTCTGCTTGAGATAAAGCTCTGCATAAGTGTTGTTCATTAAACACACTTGCAATAAATCCGTGGCTGTACTCATTTCTCTTGTTTTAAAAATCGCACGCGATCCGTCAAAGAAAGAAGCTATCGTGAAATGTATAAGATCCTGACAACGAATTTCAAACATATTTTGACTTTAGTCAACATTACAAAGTAGTACTGACAAATTTTAAAATGTTCAAAATTAAATAAAAATTAAAAATACTATTCCACGAAGTTTATAGGTGTTTTTTCCGTGCTATAAAAACTTCTCTAATTTATTCAGCTTAGCAGGTCAGAATCGGCTAAAGTGCAGGGCAGCCGGCTGATTCGCGTCTTTCTTCAGCGGCTGAGGCAGCAGAAAACGCGATTGATGCGTTTCAAGAGATTCCACGGTTAAGAGCGATTCGAGTTTGACGTTCATCGTCGATTCGGCTCAGATTCGTCCAGACTCATCTTCGATGCTCCGGTGATTAATTTTACAGAGGAAATATTCGAACCGGTTGAACAGACACCAGAATCTGCGAGAGAAGCCAGCTTCACTCAAATTTCGCTTCTATACTGATATATGCTCAAAGAGCATTCAATTTCGGAAAAGTAATCAGTAATATCCGTGTGTATGAAAAATAAACGAGGAGATACGATGTTCCAGGGATAAGAGTAACAGACATCAAAAACGGTCAGAAAAATGTATGAAAAAGAGGACGGAGGTGAACGTCTGATGCAGACATATATTGCAGACGGGAGCAGAGCAGAAAGGGAACACAATCTTTCCCCCAGCCTAACACCGGGGTCCTCCCCATCTCTATCGACAACGCCAGGAAAGGAGTCTGTCAAAAGGGTAATCGCTTTTATTTTGGAAACAGACCGCAGCAGGCTACGTTTTAAAGCCGCACTTCAGTGAACGGCAGCAGGCTGAAACGCGTCTTTCTTCAGCGGCTCAAGCAGCAGAAACCGCGGTTGATGTGTTTCAAGAGGAATCCGCGGTTAAGAGCGATTCGAGTTTGTCGTTCGTTGCCGACTCGGCTCAGTTTCGTACGGGCTCATCTGCGATGCTCCGGTGATTAAGTTTGTTGGGAAATATTCGTTCCGGTTCGACAGACACCAGAATCTGCGAGAGGAGCCAGCTTCGCTCAAATTTCGCCTCTACACTGGTAAGATCAGAACAGCATACAATTTTTAGAAAGGAATCAATAACGCTAGTGTGTGCGTAAAGGAAACGGAGATTGACGAAGTTTCACGAAGAAAAAGACATTAATAACTTTCTAGAATAAAGTGTGAAAACGTGAACGGAGATGAACGACTGATGCAGACATATATTGCAGACGGCAGCAGAGCAGAAAGGGAACACAATCTTTCCCCCAGCCTAACACCGGGGACCTCCTCATCTCTATCGACAACGCCAGGATCGGATTCTGTCAAAAGGGTAATCGCTTTTATTTTGGAAACAGACCGCAGCAGGCTACGTTTTAAAGCCGCACTTCAGTGCTGTGCAGCAGGCTGAAGAGCGTCTTTCTTCAGCGGCTCAAGCAGCAGAAACCGCGGTTAATGTGTTTCAAGAGGAATCCGCGGTTAAGAGCGATTCGAGTTTGTCGTTCGTTGCCGATTCGGCTCAGTTTCGTACATGCTTATCTGCGATGCTCCGGTGATGAAGTTTGCTGGGAAATATTCGGTCCGGTTGGACAGACATCAGAATCTGCGAGAGGAGCCAGCTTCACTCAAATTTCGCCTCTACACTGGTAAGATCAGAACAGCATACAATTTCAGGAAGGGAATCAATAATGTCTGTGTGACAGAAAAATAAACGGGGAGATGCGATGATTCAGTGGTGAAAGAAAAAGGCATCGAGAAAATTCAGAAAAAAAGTGTGAATACGTGGACAGAAAAGATCGTCTGAGGCAGACATATATTGCCGACCGCAGCAGAGCAGAAAGGGAACAGAATCTTTCCCCCAGCTTAAAACCGGGGCCCTCTCCATCTCTATCGACAACGCCAGGAAAGGAGTCTGTCAAAAGGGTAATCGCTTTTATTTTGGAAACAGACCGCAGCAGGCTACGTTTTAAAGCCGCACATCAGTGAACGGCAGCCGGCTGAAACCCGTCTTTCTTCATCGGCTCAAAAAGCAGCAGAAACCGCGGTTGATGTGTTTCAAGAGGAATCCGCGGTTAAGAGCGATTCGAGTTTGTCGTTCGTTGCCGACTCGGCTCAGTTTCGTTCAGGTTCATCTGCGATGCTCCGGTGATGAAGTTTGTTGGGAAATATTCGTTCCGGTTCGACAGACACCAGAGGCTGCGAGAGGAGCCAGCTTCACTCAAATTTCGCCTCTACACTGGTAAGATCAGAACAGCATACAGTTTTTAGAACGGAATCAATAACGCTAGTGTGTGCGTAAAGGAAACGGAGATTGACGAAGTTTCATGAAGAAAAAGATATTAATAACTTTCTAGAATAAAGTGTGAAAACGTGAACGGAGATGAACGACTGATGCAGACATATATTGCAGACGACAGCAGAGCAGAAAGGGAACACAATCTTTCCCCCAGCCTAACACCGGGGACCTCCTCATCTCTATCGACAACGCCAGGAACGGAGTCTGTCAAAAGGGTAATCACTTTTATGTCGGAAAGAGACCGCAGCAGGCTACGTTTTAAAACCGCACTTCAGTGAACGGCAGCCGTCTGAAACGCGTCTTTCTTCAGCGGCTCAAGCAGCAGAAAACGCGGTTGATGCGTTTCAAGCTGATTCCGCGGTTAAGAGCGATTCGAGTTTGACGTTCGTCGCCGATTCGGCTCAGTTCCGTAAATGCTAATCTGCGATGCTCCGGTGATGAAGTCTGTTGGGAAATATTCGTTCCGGTTTGACAGACACCAGAATCTGCGAGAGGAGCCAGCTTCACTCAAATTGCCTCTACACTGGTAAGATCAGAACAGCATACAATTTTTAGAAAGGAATCAATAACGCTAGTGTGTGCGTAAAGGAAACGGAGATTGGCAAAGTTTCACGAAGAAAAAGACTTTAATAACTTTCTAGAATAAAGTGTGAAAACGTGAACGGAGATGAACGACTGATGCAGACATATATTGCCGACCGCAGCAGAGCAGAAAGGGAACACAATCTTTCCCCCAGCTTAAAACCGGGGTCCTCTCCATCTCTATCGACAACGCCAGGAACGGATTCTGTCAAAGGGGTAATCGCTTTTATTTTGGAAACAGACCGCAGCAGGCTACGTTTTAAAGCCGCTCTTCAAAGAACGAGAGCCGGCTGAAGCGCGTCTTTCTTCATCGGCTCAAAGAGCAGAAACCGCGATTGATGTGTTTCAAGAGGAATCCGCTGTTAAGAACGATTCGAGTTTGACGTTTGTTGCCGTTTCAGCTAAGTTTCGTACATGCTTATCTGCGATGCTCCGGTGATGAAGTTTGTTGGGAAATATTCGGTCCGGTTGGACAGACATCAGAGGCTGCGAGAGGAGCCAGCTTCACTCAAATTTCGCCTCTACACTGGTAAGATCAGAACAGCATACAATTTTGGGAAAGGAATCAATAATGTCCGTTTGTATGAAAAGGAAAAATTGAGAGAAGTTTTGTTTCTTAGGAATATGAAAGGTCATCAAAAAATGTTAAAGAAAAAATGTGAAAATGTGTACTGAAATGAAGGTCTGATGCTATCATTCTCTGCGAGTGCTTGCTGAGCCTGCAGAGAACAGAAAATCCCCCCTGGCTAACATAGGGGGGCATCCCATCTTTTCTAAAAACACCATGAACGAAGTCTGATATAAGAGTAAACTGCGTAGTGTTGGAATCAGACCTCAGCTGGCAGTGGATATAAGCCGCTTTACAGCGCAAGGCAGCCGACTGATTAGCATTCTGCCTTCTGAACTGTAGGAGACACAAACTTTTTCAAGCCTAATCCACAGTTAGGAGCGATTACAGCCAGACTTTTCCACTCCATTCGGACCTGATTATTTGAAAAGATTTGAAAGCGTTTAGGGTTAGAGTTTGGTTTAGGGGTATGGTTAGGGTTAGGTTTAGGGTTAGGATTAGGGTTAGGGTTGCTTTTGGGGTAGGTTAAAATTTACGGATTGTTGTGGTTGCTTTTGGGGTAGGTTAAAATTTACCGATAGGATTAGTGTTAGCGCTTGTGCCTGGTTTTGGAGTACGGGTAGGCTAAGGTTTAGGGATAGGATTATGGTTTGTGCTTGTGGTTGCATTTGGGGTAGGCGTAGTACCAGTGTTAGGATTAGGGTTAGGGTTAGTGTTAGGGTTAGGGTTCGTTTTAGTGTTATGGAAAAGGGTAAGTGATTAAGGTTAGGGTTAGGGTTCGTTTTAAGGTTAGGGTTTGTGCTTGTGGTTGCTTTTGGGGAAGGGTTAGTGTTAAGGTTAAGGTTAGGGTTAGGAGTTACGGGTATGGGTTTCGTTTAAGGTTCCCGTAGAGATTGGAGTTAGTGTTAATGTTAAGGATAAGGTTAGGTTTAGTGTTAGGGTTAGGGTTAGGATTTGGGTTAGAGTTTGGTTTTGGGTCAGGATTAGGGCTAGGGTTAGGCTAAGGGTTAGGGTAAGGCTTCAGGTTTAGGGTCATAGATTAGGTTTAGGGTTAGGGTTACGTTTGGGTTAGGTTTTAGGGTTGGGGTTGTGTTTGGGGTTTTGGTAAGGGTTAGGGTTACGGTTAGGATAAGGGTAAGGTTATGGGTTAAGGTTAGGGTTAGGGATAGGGATTACGCGTTTGTTTGGGGTTGGTGTTGGTGTTTCGGTTGTTTATAAAGGATATGGTTAGGGTATAGGTCAGGGTTAGTATTAGGGTTAGGGTGAGAGTAAAATTTTGGGTTCGGTTTGGGTTTGGGATAGGGTTAGGGTTAAGCTTTGGTTACTGTTAGGGTTAGGGTCGGGTTAAGGTTAGGGTTAGGGTTAGGTTTAGGGTTAAGGTTTGGGTTTGTGCTAGCGTTAAGGTTAGGTTTAGGGTTAGTGTTAAGTATATAGTTTTAGATTTACAGTAATTGTTAGGGTTAGGGTTAGGGCTTGAGTTAGGGTTAGGGTTAATGTGTTGTAAATAACTCCCAAGGATGATACTTCAGAAAGAAATAGTATAGATGATGGTATATTTTGAGTTGTTCTATATAGATAGTGTACAAATAATACAAAAGAGAAGATGGCTCACCTTCAGGATTGTTATAGGTGTGAAGAACAATACACACCAATCGTTACCAACCGTAAAAGATTTATTGAGCAAGCAATTACCGAGCAAAACAGCGCTGGGCGGCTGGGAGTCTCTGCTCCACCAGAGGTGCGCAACGGCAGCCTCTCGATCCCACTATTTATTATTTCTTATCTCTACATTCATGTTTATCTTTCCCTTCCTGGGCTGCGCTGGCTGTTATGTGGGGGTCGTTCTCTGCCACCTGGTGATTGAGATGAAAAAGGCCGTAGGCCTCTTCAGCTTCGATCATGCACACTTAAGAGGAGATTTTCACTTATTTTTCTTTTTTCAGTTTCTTAGAAGGTCACTGCTATCTGTTGTTCATTGTCCAGTTGTTAGAACTAAGCGCTGTGGCTCCAATTTGCACAATTCCAAAGTTCTTAGACAAAACATTTATTCATGTATTTTGAGTCTTCTACAAACTACATAGTTTTCAGAAAGCAGAACACTGAAAAACACTGACACATCTGTCTCGAGTCGGTTTGATTAACAAATACAGCACTCATTTTTATCACAAGGATGATAAGGCTCGCAGGGGACTCCACGTGGAAGGGATCTCTGAGAAGAGATCCTTTCCTGGCGGTGGTCAGCCCTTAAATGGGTTTTGGGAGAGGTAGAGCCAGGCTCCCCCCATTCCAATCACACAGGTGTATCACCTCCACCTGTGCCCCCATGGCTGACTCGGTGCTCACCTCAGGTGACCAATCAGTGTTTCAGGCCATGATTCAGCAGTTCCCATACAGTTAGGGTAGGGTTAGGGTTAGATTTGGTGTTAGTGTTAGTGTTAGGGTTGGTGTAAGCTTTAAAGATTTAGTTTTACAGTAAGTTTGAGGTTATTGTATAGGGTTAGGTGTATGATTGGATTTAGTGTTAGGTCTAGGGTTAGGGCAAGGTTTAGGGTTAAAGATTTAGTCTTACAGTAAGTGTTAGGGAAGGATTTAGGTAATTTCAGCGGGTTTGGTGAAGACTGGCTTTGGTAGAAGGGTTATGTTTGATTTTGTATTAAGGTAAGGTTTTGGCTTAGGGTTAGGGTTAGGGTGCAGATTAGGGTTGGGGTTAGTGTTAGGGATAGGGTTAAGTTATATGGTTAGGGTTAGACTAAGATTTAGGGTTAGGGTGAGGGTTAGGGTTAGGTTTAAGGATAAGTATAAATATTTAGTTTTACAGTAAGTGTTAGGGTATGAGTCAGGCCGTGATTCAGCAGTTCCCATACAGTTAGGGTAGGGTTAGGCTTAGGGTTACGGTTAGGGTTATGTTTAGGATTATGTTTAGGGTTAGGTTTGGGGTTAGGGTTTGGGTTGGTGTTACTCTTAGGGTTATGTTAGTGTTAAGTTTTGGGTTAGGGTTAGGCTAAGATTTAGGGTTAATGTGAGGGTAAGGGTTAGGCTTAGGTTTAAGCTTAAGTTTAAAGCTTTAGTTTTACAGTAAGTGTTAGGGTATATTTTAGGTTACTGGATAGTCTATGATTGGATTTAGGGTTAGGGTTAGGGTATGTGATAGCTTTAGAATTAGTGTTAGGTTTAGAGTAAGGTTTAGGGTTAAAGATTTAGTCTTACAGTAAGTGTTAGGGAAGGATATAGGTAATTTCAGCGGGTTAGGTGAAGATTCGCTTTAGTAATATGGTTACGTTTTGATTTTGGATTTGTCTTAGTGTAAGGTTTTGGATTAGGTATAAGTTCAGGGTTAGGGTTGCGGTTAGGGTTAGGGTTTAGGTTAGGGTTAGGGTAGGGTTAGGGTTAGGATTATGTTTAGTGTTACGGTTAGGGTTAGGGCTTGAGTTAGTTTTACGGTTAGGGTTAAGTTTTGGGTTTGGTTTGGGTTTGGGATGGTGTTAGGGTTAGGGTTTAGGGTTAGGGAACGGGTTAGGGTTACTGTTAGGGTTAGGGAACGCTTAAATTTAGGGTTAGGGAATGGTTAGGTTATTTTTAGGGTTAAGGTTAGGTTTAGAGATAGGCTTTGTGTTATTGTTAGGTTTATAGATTTAGATTTACAATAATTGTTAGGGTTAGGGCTTGAGTTAGGGTTAGTGTTAGTGTGGGGTAAATAACTCCAAAGGATGGTACTTCACAAAGAAGTAGTATAGATGATGGTATATTTTGAGTTGTTCTATAGATAGTTGTCACCGGTTTGCGGGACAGTTTGACCCAGTACCGTGACAATTGAGGCAGGGGACCCACGGGCCCACACCCTGGGGAAGGGGAAGGGGAAAAGGGAAAAAAAGGAGAAGGGAGATGGGCCTAGGAACAAAACAGCCGCAACGATCTGAGGAGGAAAGCTAATTTAGTAAATAAGATATCAGAAAGAAAAATAACACAATATAATATAATATAATATAATTGGAATTGAGGCAAATGAATCAAATAAAATGAACAAGAGAGAGAGTGTCCGATAAACCGAAGGCCTTACGCTAACGCTGAAGGCGGACGGCTGCAACAAACACCCACTGCCGAGCTCGGTCCTGAAGGGAAGAGAGAGTCCCGTGACCGCAGACAGTTTTTATCTTTCCCTCTGGGCGGAAATATGTAAAAATGCAAAGCATCGCAAAGTCCTCTGGGGAATGTAGTTCTCTTCTGAAACAGGTACATCCAGAACTATCGACGATCCACAGAGCTGGAGCATTAACTCCTTAACTCCCAATACACCACGCGATGTCATGATGTGGAATATCAGTAATACAACAAAAATCATAAAACCATAACATTCCACCCCTTATTCAACATCATTTCATCATGCTTAATATATATATATATATATACACATAAAGAAACAATGATTCACAAGCATTATATAAAAACACATACGACATACATATATACATATATACATGCTAATAGAATTACTGAGGGCACTCTCCCCACATCAAATTCCCTTGTGGTAAAACACTGAACATCCCCATTCTTCTGTTTCACCCACCAGGTAGACCCAGGTCCCTGAGCAAAAACAGTCCCACGGAGAGTTTTGCCCTCTCCAGAAGCTGGAAGAACCCAAACCGCTTTTCCCAACAAGTTCTTCACATGTACTACAGGGACCTTATCTCCCTCTACAGTAGGTAGAGAGCTGGATTGGGCAGGACCATCGCGATTGATGGATCCTCTGGTGTTGACCAACCAGGTGGCTTCTGACAAATTCTTATCCCAGTGCTTAAATGTCCCGCCACCCATTGCTTTCAACATTGTTTTTAACAACCCATTGTACCTTTCAATTTTACCAGAAGCTGGTGCATGATAGGGGATATGATAAATCCACTCGATGCCATGAGCTTTGGCCCAAGTATTTACAAGAGAATTTTTGAAATGAGTTCCATTATCGGACTCAATTCTTTCTGGAGTGCCATGTCACCATAGGACTTGTTTCTCGAGCCCTAAGATGGTGTTTCGGGCGGCAGCATGGGGTACCGCATATGTTTCAAGCCACCCAGTAGTTGCCTCCACCATGGTGAGCACATAACGCTTACCATTGCGAGATCGTGGCAAGGCAACCTGCCACGCCTCCCCATATTTATACTTTTGCCATCGTCCTTCCTCCCAAAGAGGTTTCATCCTCTTGGCTTGTTTAATTGTGGCGCATGTATCACAGTCATGGATAACCTGGTGCAATGGCATCCATAGTTAAGTCCACCCCTCGGTCTCTAGCCCACTTATATGTTGCATCTCTTCCTTGATGGCCCGAGGTCTCATGGGCCCACCGAGCTAGAAATAATTCACTCTTGTGTTGCCAAGTCCAAGTCTACTTGAGCCACCTTAACTTTGGCAGCTCGATCTACCTGATGGTTATTTTGTTGTTCTTCAGTTGCCCGGCTCTTAGGAACATGAGCATCTACATGGCGCATCTTTACAACCACATTCTTTATTCGGGCAGCAATGTTTCTCCACAGTTCAGCAGCCCAAATAGGTTTACCCCTCCGTTGCCAACCATTTTGTTCCCATTGCTGTAACCACCCCCATAAAGCATTTGCCACCATCCATGAGTCAGTGTAAAGATAAAGCACTGGCCACCTCTCTCATTCAGCAATATCTAAGGCCATCTGGACAGCCTTTACCTCTGCAAATTGACTTGATTCTCCTTCTCCTTCAGTGGCCTCTGCAACTTGTCGTGTGGGGCTCCACACAGCAGATTTCCATCTGCGGTGCTTACCCACAATGCAACATGATCCATCTGCGAACAGGGCATATCTCTTTTTGTTGTCTGGTAGTTCATTATATGGTGGGGCTTCTTTAGCACGTGACACCTCCTCTGCTGGCATTGTTCCAAACTTCTTAGCTTCAGGCCAGTCCATGATCACCTCCTCATCGTCCTCCTGGACGGTTGAGGTTCCCCATCCGAGCTCGCTTGTGTAATCAGTGCAGTCCATTTACTCCAAGTGGCATCAGTAGCATGATGGGTAGAGGGAGCTGTCCCTTTGAACATCCAGCTCAGCACTGGCAGCCGAGGTGCCAGGAGGAGCTGCATTTCAGTACCGATTACTTCGGAAGCAGCTCGAACCCCCTCGCACGCGGCTAAGATCTCCTTCTCAGTTGGAGTGTAGCGCTCCTCAGACCCCCTGTAGGCCCGACTCCAGAATCCGAAGGGTCGGCCTCGGGTCTTTCCAGGAGCTTTTTGCCACAAACTCCAAGTGGGACCTTCCTTTCCAGCAGCAGTGTAGAGGATGTTCTTTACATCCTGTCCCATCCGCAATGGCCCTGGCTATCAAAGCACGGGCTATCTCCTGCTTAATTTGCTCAAAAGCCTGCTGCTGCTCAGGGCCCCATACAAGATCATTCTTCTTCCGCGTCACCCGATAGAGAGGGCTCACAATGAGACCGTAGTTTGGAACATGCATTCTCCAAAAGCCCACTACACCCAGAAAAGCTTGGGTTTCTGTCTTACTGGTGGGTGGAGACATGGCAGTAATCTTGTCAATCACATCTGTTGGGATGTGACGACGTCCATCTTGCCACTTCACACCTAGGAGCTGAATTTCTTGTGCAGGCCCTTTCACTTTGCTTTGCTTGATAGCAAAGCCAGCTCGTAGGAGAATTTGGATAATCTGCTCTCCTTTCTCAAAGACTTCCTCTGCTGTATTGCCCCATACAACAATGTCATCAATGTATTGCAGATGCTCAGGAGCACCACCCTGTTCCAATGCAGTTTGGATCAACCCATGGCAAATGGTTGGACTGTGCTTCCACCCCTGGGGCAAACGGTTCCAGGTGTACTGAACGCCCCTCCAGGTGAAGGCAAACTGCAGCCTGCATTCTGTGGCCAGAGGAATTGAAAAGAAGGCATTGGCAATGTCAATGGTGGCATACCACTTGGCTGCTTGTGACTCCAGTTCGTACTGGAGTTGTAGCATGTCTGGCACAGCAGCACTCAGTGGGGGTGTGACTTCATTCAGGCCACGGTAATCTACCGTCAGCCTCCATTCTCCACTGGCTTTACGCACTGGCCATATGGGGCTGTTAAAAGGATACTTTGGATACTTTGATACCAACTGACTTTGATACCGGTGCTTTCTTTGGCTGGTCAGATGTGCCTGGGAGGTTTTCCTCTTTGGTCTGAGCCTCAGTTTGGACACTCTCTCTCTCCAGAACAGTACATATACCTCGGTAAGCATAAACCAAGCCCCAGATAAGCTGTTCCACCTCAGATCTTTCTGAGCCGCAACACCCATTACTCAGATACAGGCCTAGCTCCTCAGGATCCTGCAAGTGTTCAGGAGTAAAATCCCATGGCACCGGGGGACCCCATGCTTCTAATTTATTTCCTAAAACTCTCCACTTTCCCTGCCATTCAACATTCTCTGTTTCTGGGAAAAGCTTCCTCCACATGGTGTAAAGTGCTATTATAAGGGATGTATTCAACAGGTCTAATATCCCAAATGCTAACGTAGTCCCTAAACCCTATATAGGGTTAGGGCAAGGCTCAGGTTAAGATTTAGCATTACAGTAAGTGTTAAAGCAGGATTTATGTAATTTCAGCGGGTTTGGTGAAGATTGTCTTTAGCAATAGGGTTATGTTTAGATTCTGGATAAGTGTGTGGGTAAGGTTTTGGCTTAGGGTTAGGGTTAGGGTACGGATTAGGGTTGGGGTTAGCGTTAGGGTTAGGGTTAAGGTATAGGGTTAGCATTAGGCTAACATTTAGGGGATAGGGTTAGTGTTAGGTTTCGAGTTATCATTAGGTATAGGTTTCGGGTTAGGGTTAGTGTTAGGATTGGGTTAGGGGTTAGTTTGGGGTTTGGGGTTGGTGGATTTAGGGGTAGGATTAGGTTTAGGTTTAGGGTTAGGTTTAGGTTTCGGGTTAGGTTTAGTATTAGGGTTAAGGTTACGTTTATTGTTAGGGTTATGTTTAGGTTTAGGTTTTGGGTTAGGCTTAGGGTTACAGTTAGTTTTGGTTTAGGGTTAGGATTAGGGTTTAGGGTTCGGGTTAGGGATAGGTTTGTGTTTGGATCAGGATTAGGATTAGGGTTAAGGTAGTTATAGGGGTTGGTTTAGGGTTAGAGTTAGATTTAGTGTTAGGGTAAGGGTTAGTCTCAAGTTTAATGTTAGGGTTAGGGTTAGGATAAGGGTTCGGTTTAGGGTAAAATTAGGGTAGGGTTAGGGTTTGGGTTAGGGTTAGGGTTATGGTTAGGGTTTAATTTGGAGTTGGGTTTGGTTTAGGTTTAGGGTTAGGTTTATGGTTAGGGTTAGCTTTAGTGTTCGGGTTTGTGTTAGTTTTCGGGTTAGGGTTTAGGGGTTCGTTTGGTGTTGGGGTTGTGATTAGGTTTAGGGTTAGAGATAGGGTAAGGTTTAGTGTTAAGTTTAGGGTTAGTGTTAGTGTTAGTATAGCGGTTTGGTTTATGGTAGGGTTAGGGTAGTGTTAGGTTTAGTGTTAGGGGAAGCGTTTGGGGTTAGGGTAAGTATATAGGGTTAGGGTTTAGGGTAGGGTTTTAGGTTTAGAATTTGTGTTAGTGTGAGGGGTTAGGGTTAGTGTTGGGTTTTGGGTTGGGTTTGCATTTGTTGTTGGGTTAGGGTCAGGGTTTGGGTTAGGGTGTAGTGTTACATTTTGTGTTAGTGTTAGGTATAGGGTTTGAGTAAGGGTTTGGGTTTGTTCTTAGGGGTTTGGGTTGGGGTTGGGTTTGGTGTTGAGGTTGCAGTTTGTGTTAGTGATAGTGTTAGGGCCAGGGTTTGGGGTAGTGTTAGGATTAGGGTTGGGGTTAGTGGTAGGGGTAGGAGTCAGGATATTTTTGGTCTAGGGTTGGAGTTTAGGGTTATTGTTGGGGTTAGGATTGGAGCTTGAGGTTGGGTTTTGGGTAAAGGTAGGGGTAAGGTTCGGATTAGGGTTAGTGTTAGGGTTAGGTTTAGGTTTAGGGTTACAATTTAGGGTAATGTTGAAGGTTAGGGTTTGGGTTGGGTTAGTGTTAGGGTTTATTGGTTTGGTTTGGGGTTTGGGGTTGGCGACGGGTTTGGGGTTGGGGATTGTGTTGGTGTTAAGGATAGGGTCAGGATTAGAGTTAGGGTTAGGCTCAGGGTTAGGTTTAGGGTTATAGTTTAGGGTTAGGGTTAAGGTTAGGTTAAGGGCTTGTGGTTGGGTTTGGGGTAGGGGTAAGTGTAGTGGTAGGAGTAGGATTAGTTTTGGTTTAGTGTTAGGGTTAGGGTGAAGTTTTGGGTTAGGGTTTATGGTAATGGTTTAGGGTTAGATTTAGGGTTGGAGTTACGGTTAAGGGTAAGAGTTTAGATTTAGGGTTGCGTTTGGGATTGGGTTAGGATTAGGGTTAGGGTAAGGTTTAGGGTTAGGGTAAGAATGTAGGTTTAGGGTTAGGTTTAGGTTTAGGATTAGTGTTAGGTTTAGGGCTTGTTTTTGGGTTTGGGGTAGGGGCAGGGGTAAGTTTAGGGTTAGGGTTAGGGTTAAGTTATAGTGTTAGGGGTGTAAGGTAAATAACTCCTAATGACGATACTCCACCAGGGAATAGTATAGAAGATGGTATATTTTAAGTAGTTCTATATAAACAGTTATACAGGTAATACAAAAGAGAAGATGGCTCACCTTTAAGATGACAAGGCTCGCAGAGGACTCCACATGGGAGGGATCTCCAAGAAGAGATCCT
Organism: Cyrtonyx montezumae; assembly: GCF_038088225.1. Classification (NCBI taxonomy): domain Eukaryota; kingdom Metazoa; phylum Chordata; class Aves; order Galliformes; family Odontophoridae; genus Cyrtonyx; species Cyrtonyx montezumae. The sequence continues at coordinate 100,609 of NW_027072067.1, forward strand.
TCCCTGGTGGTGGTCAGCCCTTAAATGGGGTTTGAGAGAGGAGGAACTAGGCTCCACCCCTTCCACCCACACAGGTATATCACCTTCACCTGTGCCCCCATGGCTGACTTGGTGCTCACCTCAGGTGACCAATCAGTGGTTCAGGCCGTGATTCAGCAGTTCCCATACACTCCACCCCTTCACGACATGAACCACTGATCAAGTAACCATAAGGTGAGTTCCCCTTGATACAGAGACCCAATACATCGCGACGCTTACATAATTGCCCGTCGCAACGCATGCTGATGTAATCTGATATGAGTGATGATCGGCGCATCCGTCGAACTCTTCTTTGGGCCAGTGCTCGGTGGTATCTACTGGAAGCATGTAATCATACAGTGCAGGTCCATCTTACGTGTCATCAGTCCCGGTTAGACCATCACCAGATGCTTCACATGGTCTTATAACAACTCTGGAACACTGCAGTATTGTTTTGATTCCTTCTGGTGATTCATAGACTTATGGGGAGTAATACAAGTGTTTTAGAGGTACCAAGAGGGAAGATCCGCTTTCCAGGGCAAGATACAGGCCGTATTCCTGTCTTGGGTTAACACTTCAGCTTGTACAGGGGCACGCCCTGGTCGCCTGTACCAAACCCTTTGACCCGATGTCTGTGGCTGTACGACTATATCAGGCACCAAAGGGGGTGTCCTGATCTGCCACAGAGACATGATAGGGGTCCCCTTAGCAATGAAGACTGGAGTGTTAACCATTATTTCAGTAGGCCATGTACCTATAACCGGAGGAGCTACCGAACCCCCCACCTCCAATAATCTCCCCCAAGGTGCAAGTAGGCCGCACCATCGTGGTCCTACCTGCACCTTCCAGGGCCATTTTATTCTATTGGTACCTGGTTCTAGGTCCTCAGGGGCAGGGAGCAGAAGGTTGTTCTCATTGCCAATCTGAGGTTTCACTTCATTATCGGTGCCCGTAATTTGGATCCTAAGTGGGGAGGCCCATATTGTTTGTAACATTTTCAAGGCACTGGGTCTGCCATCTCTAGGTCTTTCATTCAGGTCCCGCAGGGTCTCATGGAGTCTCTTTGTCCACCCCTGCAGGGACTGAGAGTCTGTCTTCAGGGCAGCCTTGAGAATACCATTGTAACGTTCGATAAGGCCTGCCCCCGTTGGATTATATGGCAGGTGGAATCGCCACTCAATATTATTTTCTTCTGCCCAGCGTTGTATCACTGCACCCGTGAAATGACTTCCTTGGTCACTCTCGATGACTTGCGGTGTCCCGTAGGCAGCCATCAACCTTGTGAGTGCCTTTATAGTGTATGCCTGGTTGGCTTTTGGTACTGGATAGGCCTGCATTAGCCCACTCGCGGTGTCGACACAGGTTAGGGCATATCTCGCCCCCTCAGACCGAGGGAGGGGCCCAATATAATCAACCTGCCACCTCTGTAGAGGATTGTGTCCTCTAGCAAGATGGGCTGTAGTTTCAGGCAACGACCTCGGTCTTATCTTAGAGCAGGCGTCACAGTCTCGGCATGCTTGAGCGATGTCCGATAGTTGTACGGGCAGTCCCCACGCTTTAGCGGCTGCCCACATGGTCTTCTGCCCAGCATGCCGCAGCTTTTGATGTAGCCAGTAAGCGATATTCTCAGATGGAGAGTTCTCAACCCATCTAACTCGGGCCAGTGTGTCGGCTTCATCATTTCCTGGTGACTGTAGGGGTTGATGACCAGAAACATGGTAGACACACACAGTTCTGTGTTTGACTGTATTCCATATGTCTAACCACATGTCTTTGCCCCAGATCGGTTGGGAGTGGATAGTCCAATCCTGGGTGGCCCACTGTGCGATCCAAAGAGTGAGCCCCCGATACACAGCCCAACTATCTGTGCAAATATTCAGGATACCATCACCAGGTTCTTTGGTTATAACCATCCACACCGCCCGCAGCTCTGCCCACTGGCTGCTTTGACCATCCCCCTCTTCGAACCAGATTGTGTCTGTGGCAGGATGGTACACTACTGCTCTCCACTTACTTGGGTTGCCCTTGCTGGACCCATCCGTGTACCAGGCATCTTCAGGAATAGGATATTTTCCTTCCTGGACGGGACTCTTCTGTGGTGGAGCAACCGAAGTTTGTTTTGGTGCATCACTATGATACGTTACTGGGCCAAGAATCTTCTGAAGCTCTTCTTTCAACGGTGAGGAAGATAGACTACTCCTCTGACTGAGATAGGCAACCCATCGTGCCACCGTCTGCGCCTGGGCCACCCCCGTCTTAGGAAGGTGGGTCAGATCTCTTACCCACCCCTGGATTGGCAATGTAGTCTTGACTATAACTTCGGCCGTTTGGGTTATTGGCTCTACCGCTTGTAATGCAGAATAGGCAGCCAATAACTGTTTTTCAATCATACTATATCTTTCCTCTGCTCCATGCCACACCTGAGACCAAAATCCAATGGGGGTCCGAACAGAACTCTGACGTTGCCACAGGCCCCAGCCAAAGCCATCTTGAGTTACGCGAACATCTAGCTCAGCTGGAAGGGTAGGATCAAATATACCCAGTGCCTGGGCTTGTTTAACTGCCTGTTTCGCCTGTTGAAAAGCATCCTGTTCTGTTCTCCCCCAGTCCCATAATTGGCCCTTTTTGGTAAGTCTATATAAAGGTCTCAGCAGCTGCGCCAAATGAGGTATAAAGGAACGCCAATATCCCAATATACCCAGGAATTCCTGCAGCTGCTTTGGTGTTGTAGGGACTGGAAATGCCTGAACCTTATCTATGACGGCATCAGGTAATACTTTGGTCTTTCCTGACCAGACTACCCCTAGAAATTTTACGGACAGTCCTGGACCTTGCACTTTTTGAGGATTGATAGCCCATCCTCTTTCACTTAGGTAGGCAGTTAATGAATCTGCTGCCTCCCCTACTGCTTCCAGTGAGTCAGATGTTAACAGGAGGTCATCAATATAGTGGTATAGGTTCACACTGTTTGGTTTCCTCCAATCAGCCAGGTCACGTGCCACCAAATTATGACAGTATGTTGGTGAGTGCACGTACCCCTGTGGCAAGACCTGAAAGGTCCACTGCCTGCCTCCCCACGTAAATGCAAATTGATCTTGTGATTCTTTAGCAATAGGTATGCTAAAAAACGCATTCGCTAAATCCAGGACACAATGGTAGGTTTTAATTTCCCTACTAAGAGTGTCCATTAAGGAGGCAATATTGGGTACGGCCGCATGGATGGGCGGCGTGACCTTATTCAGTTCCCTATAATCCACCGTCATTCTCCATGTTCCATCCGACTTCCATACTGGCCATATGGGGGAATTATATGGGCTGTGTGCAGGCCTTATAATACCTACTTTCTCTAATTCCTGCACTGTTTTTGATATTTCTTCTTGTCCACCCGGGAGTCTGTACTGTCTTACATTAGTAATCCGGCGTGGTTTTGGCAAACAAATGGGCTCATGTTTCGCATGGCCCCTCAATATTGTCCGTATTGCCCGGATACTAATGTACCTCTGCCGTAGTCTGAACTCTCCCACAGTTGTCTGGAGAGCCAGACCCCATAGAATGTCTATGCCCAAGATATATTCTGGAATTGGGGCAATCGACACCTTATACTCCCAGGGCGGGAGACGCCCAACCCCCAATTTCAACCACGTCTGGGTGACTGGAATAGTCTGTCCCCCAAACCCACCAATCATCACTCTATTACCCTTAAATTTTGTTGGGTCTCCATATATAATCGATGTTTCTGCGCCAGTATCCACTAGAGCCATCACCTTCTGCACATTTGTCCTGGACCAGAATATTGTTAGTTCTACAATAGGGCCTCCGGTCACAGCTAGAGGCCCTATGGGGACCAGAATTTTCCGTTAATCCATGAATTTTGCCAGATCTAAATCTTTTGCCACAGGTGGCTCGGGCACTGTAGCCTGTGACACCTGCGGATATTTTTTCCTTCTGTTCGGTATTATAAAGTCAGCCAAATTCCAGGTTGTTGTTGGTGTTTTTTCTATAATTCGTACTCCCGATTTTCTGGGAGCACTCTGAAATTTCTGATCATTTCTAAGCTGTTTCCACAGCTGTAACAAAACATGGTTGGGTTGCCCATCAATTTTGGTAAATGCAACCCCAGCCCGTATGAGATCATTAAACATAGTCCTCCGGGATACCCGTACGGGGCCTGATCGGGGCATCCGTGGAGCAGGCTTTTTAGTTCTAATAGGGAAGGCCTCAGCATCTTCCACTATACGAACATTACGCCTGGTTCTTACGCGCTCCGTCTCCCCTAAGTCTGCTACTAACTGGGCTGCCTGCTGTACGATGGCTTCTGATGCCACCAACGGATTTAATATGGAAACCAACATCCCATATAGGTGGGAGGGGGCCTGCTGTAGTATTAGATCTCTCATGCCCGCTGTAAATTTTTCCGTATCGGGGCTTTCAAAAGTGTCCGCATACAGAGCCTCCCTCATACCCAGTTCTCTGATATAGGTCTGGAGGTCCTCCATAGAGGACCACAAACCAGTATTAAGAGGGATATCGGTTTTGTTGGGCCATGTTAAGCGGCATGCAGCCATCAACCAATCTATAATAGAATGGTTTTCCTCATTATAATGGACAGCTGCATATAATCTTTGTCTTAAGGCCGGGTTTATCGTTATAGATGCTAATTTTGACATTTCTGTTCCATTTACTAAAACACTTTCAGCTCCTGCATCCCATAACCTTAGGAGCCATGATGGTATGCTTTCCCTTGGTTTCTGATGGAACCGTTGTACTAGGTCCATCAACTCATTAGCTGTATACGGACGAGCGGTCACATGGAGGCAGGTTTCTGCAGGGGGCCATTGGTCAGGAGGCACCCCTGCTGGTCTATCCTGTACCTTTTTTGTTTATTGAGTTATAATAGGCCGAATCTCAAATGGGTCCATCATAGATGGAGTTTCGAGATCTGCCTTAGAGATCTTTTCCCCTGTCATATCAGAGTCTTCTTCCTCTGATTTTGGGGTGTCTTCTACCAATATATTCCGTATTTGTCTTGTGGGGACATTTAGGCCAGGCTTTTTGGTTGTTAATGTACCCAGCTGTTGTTCCAGTTTCTCAATACGGTCTCGTAATAACTGATTTTCAGTCTCCATATTAACATTTGCAACATCTAACTTGAGTATGGCCATTACTAATGGCCAGGCTACTGCAGAGGCAGCTAACCGTCGCTCCTTGGTAACAAGTATGTCTTTATCTAATCCTACGAAGTAGTCAGTCAAATAAGATGGAGAAGGTGAGGCAGTCCCTGGAACCCGCATGGGTCCCCATTACTCAATAACGGATGCCAATCCATAGTAGGGTGACCCCATGAATCCTGGAATTAGACCAGGGATTGTCTGTTCTAGGGGGGTAACGTTCTCCCCCTTGGCCCATTTAAACATACTCCAAATAAAGGACATTATGGATTTAGTTAGAGCTGCCTGGCACGCCAAATGTAAGGTAAATAACTCCTAATGACGATACTCCACCAGGGAATAGTATAGAAGATGGTATATTTTAAGTAGTTCTATATAAACAGTTATACAGGTAATACAAAAGAGAAGATGGCTCACCTTTAAGATGACAAGGCTCACAGAGGACTCCACATGGGAGGGATCTCCAAGAAGAGATCCTTCCCTGGTGGTGGTCAGCCCTTAAATGGGGTTTGAGAGAGGAGGAACTAGGCTCCACCCCTTCCACCCACACAGGTATATCACCTTCACCTGTGCCCCCATGGCTGACTTGGTGCTCACCTCAGGTGACCAATCAGTGGTTCAGGCCGTGATTCAGCAGTTCCCATACATAGGGGTTAGGGTTAGGATAAAGGCTTATGGTTTACGTTAAGTGTTTAAGGTTAGGGATAGGGTTGAGGTTAGGGTTAGATTAAGGGTTAGGGTTATGGGTATGGGTTTGGGTTTGGGTTGGGGTTGTGGTTGGAGTTGGGGTTGGTGTTAGTGTTAAGGATGGGGTTAAGGTAAGGGTCAGGGTTAAGATTTGGGTTAGGGTTAGGTTTTGGGTGAGGATTAGTGTTAGGCTTAGGCTTTGGGTTTAGTGTTCTTTAGAGTTAGGTTGAGGTTTAGAGTTAAGGGTTAGAGTAGGGTTAGGCTTACGCTTAGGGTTAGTGTTAGGTTTGGGGTTAGGGGTTAGGGTTCGGGTTGCTGTTGGATTTAGGCTTAGGGTTAGGTTTAGGTTTAGGTTCAGAGTTAGGTTTAGGTTTAGGGTTAGGGTTAGGTTTAGGGCTAGGTTTAGTGTTTGGTTTAGGGTAGTGATAGGGGAAGGTATAGGGTTAAGGTTAGGGTTAAGGTGTTTTTGTTTGTCTAGGGTTTGGGTTTGGTGTAGGAATTGGGGTTGTGGTAGGCTTAGTGATAGTGTTAGGGTTAATGGTTAGGGTAAGGATTTGAGTTAGATTTAAATTTAGGTTAAGGGTTAGTGTTAGGGTTAGTGTTAGTGTTAGGGATAGATTTAGGGTTAGAGTTAGGGTTAGGTATAGGTTTAGGTTTAGCATTAGTGTTAGGGTCAGGGTTCGGTTCAGGGTTAGGGTTTGATAGTGTTAGGGTTAGTTAGTGTTAGTGTTAGGTTTTGGTGTAGGGCTAGGGTTAGGGTTTGTGATTGGGTTAGGGTTAGGGCTTGGTATAGGGTTAGTGCACGAATAGGTGTAGGTTTAAGTTTAGGGGATGGTTGAGGATTAGTTTTAGGGTGTGGGTTAGGGTTACCGTTAGTTGTTAGGTGTTGTTGGCATTGGTTTTGGGTTTGGGGTTGGGGTTGCGATTGGGGTTGGGTTAGGATTAGGGTAGTGTTTGGGTTTGGGTTAGGTTTAGAATTAGGGTCAGGGTATGGGTTTGGGTTAGGGTTAGGTTTAGGGCTATGGGTTAGGGTTAGGGTTAGGGTATAGATAGGGGTATGTTTAATATTAGGGTTAAGGTTACAGTTAGTGTTACACTTAGGGTTTAGGTGTTGTTGGACTTGGGGTTGGGTTTGGGTTTGGGGCTGTGTTAGGGTTAGGTTTAAGTGTTTTAGAATTTGGGTTAGATTTAAGGTTAGGGTTAGGGTTATGATTAAGGATTAGTGTTAGGGCTAGGTTTAGGATTAGGTTTAGTGTTAGGGTTTTTTTAGGTTTAGGGTTAGATTTTGGGGTTGGGGTTGGGGTATGGGTAAGTGTTAGAGTTTGGTTTATTGGTAGCGTTACGTTTATTGTTCAGGGGTTAGTGTTTGGTTGGGGTTGTTGTTGAGGTTGGGTAAGTGTTGGAGCTGGGTTTGGGGTTGGGGTTGGGGTAGGGGTAGGGGTTGGGATTGGTTTAGAGTTAGGTTTAGGTTTAGTGTTAGGGTTAGGATTACAGTTAGGGTTAGATTTAGGTTTAGGGTTAGTGTTGGTGTTAGGGTAAGGTTAGTTTTAGGGTTAGGGTTATGGCTTGGGTTAGGTTTAGGCTTAAGCTTAGGGTTTGGGTTAGGGTTAAGGTTAATTTTAGCTTTAGGATAAGGGTTGGGGTTGGGGTTTGGGTTGCGTCTGGGGTTTGGGTTAGGTTTAGGGTTAGGGTTCTGGCTTGGGTTAGGGTTAGGTTTAGGTTTAGGTTAGGTTTAGAGTTAGGATTAATGTTGGGGTTGGGATTTTGGTTGGGGTTTGGGTTGGGGTTGGGGTTAGGGTTAGCGTTAGTTTTTAGATATTATTGTTTGGGTTTGGGTTGGTGTTAGTGATAGGGTGGGGCTGGTGTTGGGATAGTTGTTGGGATTGGTTAGTTAGGTTTAGGGTTAGGGTTACGGGGTTAGGGTTTGGCTTCTGGCTTGTGGTTGAGCTAGGGATAACAGTTGGGGTTTGGGTTGGGTTTGGGGTTGGTGTTGGGGTTAAGGTTAAAGTTAGGGTTAGGCTTATGGTTAGGGTAGGGTTAGGGGTTAGGGTTAGGGGTTAGGGTTACGGGGTTAGGGTTACGGGGTTAGGGTTAGGGGTTAGGGTTTGGGGTTAGGGTTAGGGGTTAGGGTTAGGGGTTAGGGTTAGGGGTTAGGGTTAGGGGTTAGGGTTAGGGGTTAGGGTTAGGGGTTAGGGTTAGGGGTTAGGGTTAGGGGTTAGGGTTAGGGGTTAGGGTTAGGGGTTAGGGTTAGGATTTGGGTTAGGATTTGGGTTAGGATTTGGGTTATGTTTAGAGTTAGGGTTAGCATTAGGGTTATGTTTAGAGTTAGGGTTAGCATTAGGGTTATGTTTAGAGTTAGGGTTAGCATTAGGGTTATGTTTAGAGTTAGGGTTAGCATTAGGGTTATGTTTAGAGTTAGGGTTAGCATTAGGGTTATGTTTAGAGTTAGGGTTAGCATTAGGGTTATGTTTAGAGTTAGGGTTAGCATTAGGGTTATGTTTAGAGTTAGGGTTAGCATTAGGGTTATGTTTAGAGTTAGGGTTAGCATTAGGGTTATGTTTAGAGTTAGGGTTAGCATTAGGGTTATGTTTAGAGTTAGGGTTAGCATTAGGGTTATGTTTAGAGTTAGGGTTAGCATTAGGGTTATGTTTAGAGTTAGGGTTAGCATTAGGGTTATGTTTAGAGTTAGGGTTAGCATTAGGGTTATGTTTAGAGTTAGGGTTAGCATTAGGGTTATGTTTAGAGTTAGGGTTAGCATTAGGGTTATGTTTAGAGTTAGGGTTAGCATTAGGGTTATGTTTAGAGTTAGGGTTAGCATTAGGGTTATGTTTAGAGTTAGGGTTAGCATTAGGGTTATGTTTAGAGTTAGGGTTAGCATTAGGGTTATGTTTAGAGTTAGGGTTAGCATTAGGGTTATGTTTAGAGTTAGGGTTAGCATTAGGGTTATGTTTAGAGTTAGGGTTAGCATTAGGGTTATGTTTAGAGTTAGGGTTAGCATTAGGGTTATGTTTAGAGTTAGGGTTAGCATTAGGGTTATGTTTAGAGTTAGGGTTAGCATTAGGGTTATGTTTAGAGTTAGGGTTAGCATTAGGGTTATGTTTAGAGTTAGGGTTAGCATTAGGGTTATGTTTAGAGTTAGGGTTAGCATTAGGGTTATGTTTAGAGTTAGGGTTAGCATTAGGGTTATGTTTAGAGTTAGGGTTAGCATTAGGGTTATGTTTAGAGTTAGGGTTAGCATTAGGGTTATGTTTAGAGTTAGGGTTAGCATTAGGGTTATGTTTAGAGTTAGGGTTAGCATTAGGGTTATGTTTAGAGTTAGGGTTAGCATTAGGGTTATGTTTAGAGTTAGGGTTAGCATTAGGGTTATGTTTAGAGTTAGGGTTAGCATTAGGGTTATGTTTAGAGTTAGGGTTAGCATTAGGGTTATGTTTAGAGTTAGGGTTAGCATTAGGGTTATGTTTAGAGTTAGGGTTAGCATTAGGGTTATGTTTAGAGTTAGGGTTAGCATTAGGGTTATGTTTAGAGTTAGGGTTAGCATTAGGGTTATGTTTAGAGTTAGGGTTAGCATTAGGGTTATGTTTAGAGTTAGGGTTAGCATTAGGGTTATGTTTAGAGTTAGGGTTAGCATTAGGGTTATGTTTAGAGTTAGGGTTAGCATTAGGGTTATGTTTAGAGTTAGGGTTAGCATTAGGGTTATGTTTAGAGTTAGGGTTAGCATTAGGGTTATGTTTAGAGTTAGGGTTAGCATTAGGGTTATGTTTAGAGTTAGGGTTAGCATTAGGGTTATGTTTAGAGTTAGGGTTAGCATTAGGGTTATGTTTAGAGTTAGGGTTAGCATTAGGGTTATGTTTAGAGTTAGGGTTAGCATTAGGGTTATGTTTAGAGTTAGGGTTAGCATTAGGGTTATGTTTAGAGTTAGGGTTAGCATTAGGGTTATGTTTAGAGTTAGGGTTAGCATTAGGGTTATGTTTAGAGTTAGGGTTAGCATTAGGGTTATGTTTAGAGTTAGGGTTAGCATTAGGGTTATGTTTAGAGTTAGGGTTAGCATTAGGGTTATGTTTAGAGTTAGGGTTAGCATTAGGGTTATGTTTAGAGTTAGGGTTAGCATTAGGGTTATGTTTAGAGTTAGGGTTAGCATTAGGGTTATGTTTAGAGTTAGGGTTAGCATTAGGGTTATGTTTAGAGTTAGGGTTAGCATTAGGGTTATGTTTAGAGTTAGGGTTAGCATTAGGGTTGAGCTTAGGGTTAGTTTAAGTTATAGGGTAATAGGTATAGGGTTAGTGCTAGGTTTAAAGAATAGAGGTAGGGTTAAATTTCTTGTTAATTGTGGTGTAGGGTAAGTATGAGCGTTAGGGTGAAAGAAGGTTTAAGCCCTGGATTTGTTTTGTGATTGGATAAGGTTCAAAAATAGGAATAGAAATAGTGTTTTGAACACGTTTAGTGCTTGTATTTGGCATAGGGATAGACTTCGAGTTTAGTTGGTTTTTAGTCCTAGAGAAAGGGATAGGGTCTATCGTATGATCAGCTATAGTGCTCGGTTTAGAGTTTTGGTTTGTTGTAGTGTTTGGGTTAGGGTGTTAGTGTTATGGTTAAAGATAAGGTTACGTTTACGGTAAGGGTTAGGGTCTGGGATGATTTTATGTTAGGGTTAGGATTTGATTTAATATTTGCGTAAGAAACAGGGTTTGTTTGAATTTTATGAATAGATTTAGGATTAGGATTAGTTGGAATGTTATTGATATTGTTAAAATCAATTTTGAGTGTGGGCAAATACTGAGCTGCCAATTGACATATTGACCATGACATGACATTTTGTTTTTCTGCTTGAGATAAAGCTCTGCATAAGTGTTGTTCATTAAACACACTTGCAATAAATCCGTGGCTGTACTCATTTCTCTTGTTTTAAAAATCGCACGCGATCCGTCAAAGAAAGAAGCTATCGTGAAATGTATAAGATCCTGACAACGAATTTCAAACATATTTTGACTTTAGTCAACATTACAAAGTAGTACTGACAAATTTTAAAATGTTCAAAATTAAATAAAAATTAAAAATACTATTCCACGAAGTTTACAGGTGTTTTTTCCGTGCTATAAAAACTTCTCTAATTTATTCAGCTTAGCAGGTCAGAATCGGCTAAAGTGCAGGGCAGCCGGCTGATTCGCGTCTTTCTTCAGCGGCTGAGGCAGCAGAAAACGCGATTGATGCGTTTCAAGAGATTCCACGGTTAAGAGCGATTCGAGTTTGACGTTCGTCGCCGATTCGGCTCAGATTCGTCCAGACTCATCTTCGATGCTCCGGTGATTAATTTTACAGAGGAAATATTCAAACCGGTTGAACAAACACCAGAATCTGTGAGAGAAGCCAGCTTCACTCAAATTTCGCTTCTATACTGATATACGCTCAAAGAGCATTCAATTTCGGAAAAGTAATCAGTAATATCCGTGTGTATGAAAAATAAACGAGGAGATACGATGTTCCAGGGATAAGTGTAACAGACATCAAAAACGATCAGAAAAATGTATGAAAACGAGGACGGAGGTGAACGTCTGATGCAGACATATATTGCAGACGGCAGCAGAGCAGAAAGGGAACACAATCTTTCCCCCAGCCTAACACCGGGGTCCTCCCCATCTCTATCGACAACGCCAGGAACAGATTCTGTCAAAAGGGTAATCGCTTTTATTTTGGAAACAGACCGCAGCAGGCTACGTTTTAAAGCCATACTTCAGTGAACGGCAGCAGGCTGAAACGCGTCTTTCTTCAGCAACTCAAGCAGCAGAAACCGCGGTTGATGTGTTTCAAGAGGAATCCGCGGTTAAGAGCGATTCGAGTTTGTCGTTCGTTGCCGACTCGGCTCAGTTTCGTTCAGGTTCATCTGCGATGCTCAGGTGATTAAGTTTGTTGGGAAATATTCGTTCCGGTTGGACAGACACCAGAGGCTGCGAGAGGAGCCAGCTTCGCTCAAATTTCGCCTCTACACTGGTAAGATCAGAACAGCATACAATTTTTAGAAAGGAATTAATAACGCTAGTGTGTGCGTAAAGGAAACGGAGATTGACGAAGTTTCACGAAGAAAAAGACATTAATAACTTTCTAGAATAAAGTGTGAAAACGTGAACGGAGATGAACGACTGATGCAGACATATATTGCAGACGGCAGCAGAGCAGAAAGGGAACACAATCTTTCCCCCAGCCTAACACCGGGGACCTCCTCATCTCTATCGACAACGCCAGGATCGGATTCTGTCAAAAGGGTAATCGCTTTTATTTTGGAAACAGACCGCAGCAGGCTACGTTTTAAAGCCGCACTTCAGTGCTGTGCAGCAGGCTGAAGAGCGTCTTTCTTCAGCGGCTCAAGCAGCAGAAACCGCGGTTAATGTGTTTCAAGAGGAATCCGCGGTTAAGAGCGATTCGAGTTTGTCGTTCATTGCCGATTCGGCTCAGTTTCGTACATGCTTATTTGCGATGCTCCGGTGATGAAGTTTGCTGGGAAATATTCGGTCCGGTTGGACAGACATCAGAATCTGCGAGAGGAGCCAGCTTCACTCAAATTTCGCCTCTACACTGGTAAGATCAGAACAGCATACAATTTCAGGAAGGGAATCAATAATGTCTGTGTGACAGAAAAATAAACGGGAAGATGCGATGATTCAGTGGTTAAAGAAAAAGGCATCGAGAAAATTCAGAAAAAAGTGTGAATACGTGGACGGAAAAGATCGTCTGAGGTAGACATATATTGCCGACCGCAGCAGAGCAGAAAGGGTGTTCTTTCCCCCAGCTTTAAACCGGGGCCCTCTCCATCTCTATCGACAACGCCAGGAAAGGAGTCTGTCAAAAGGGTAATCGCTTTTATTTTGGAAACAGACCGCAGCAGGCTACGTTTTAAAGCCGCACATCAGAGAACGGCAGCCGGCTGAAACCCGTCTTTCTTCATCGGCTCAAAGAGCAGCAGAAACCGCGATTGATGTGTTTCAAGAGGAATCCGCGGTTAAGAGCGATTCGAGTTTGTCGTTCCTTGCCGACTCGGCTCAGTTTCGTTCAGGTTCATCTGCGATGCTCCGGTGATGAAGTTTGTTGGGAAATATTCGTTCCGGTTCGACAGACACCAGAGGCTGCGAGAGGAGCCAGCTTCACTCAAATTTCGCCTCTACACTGGTAAGATCAGAACAGCATACAGTTTTTAGAAAGGAATCAATAACGCTAGTGTGTGCGTAAAGGAAACGGAGATTGACGAAGTTTCATGAAGAAAAAGATATTAATAACTTTCTAGAATAAAGTGTGAAAACGTGAACGGAGATGAACGACTGATGCAGACATATATTGCAGACGACAGCAGAGCAGAAAGGGAACACAATCTTTCCCCCAGCCTAACACCGGGGACCTCCTCATCTCTATCGACAACGCCAGGGATGGAGTCTGTCAAAAGGGTAATCACATTTATGTCGGAAAGAGACCGCAGCAGGCTACGTTTTAAAACCGCACTTCAGTGAACGGCAGCCGTCTGAAACGCGTCTTTCTTCAGCGGCTCAAGCAGCAGAAACCGCGGTTAATGCGTTTCAAGCTGATTCCGCGGTTAAGAGCGATTCGAGTTTGACGTTCGTCGCCGATTCGGCTCAGTTCCGTAAATGCTAATCTGCGATGCTCCGGTGATGAAGTCTGTTGGGAAATATTCGTTCCGGTTTTACAGACACCAGAATCTGCGAGAGGAGCCAGCTTCACTCAAATTGCCTCTACACTGGTAAGATCAGAACAGCATACAATTTTTAGAAAGGAATCAATAACGCTAGTGTGTGCGTAAAGGAAACGGAGATTGGCAAAGTTTCACGAAGAAAAAGACTATAATAACTTTCTAGAATAAAGTGTGAAAACGTGAACGGAGATGAACGACTGATGCAGACATATATTGCCGACCGCAGCAGAGCAGAAAGGGAATAGAATCTTTCCCCCAGCTTAAAACCGGGGTCCTCTCCATCTCTATCGACAACGCCAGGAACGGATTCTGTCAAAGGGGTAATGGCTTTTATTTTGGAAACAGACCGCAGCAGGCTACGTTTTAAAGCCGCTCTTCAAAGAACGAGAGCCGGCTGAAGCGCGTCTTTCTTCATCGGCTCAAAGAGCAGAAACCGCGATTGATGTGTTTCAAGAGGAATCCGCTGTTAAGAACGATTCGAGTTTGACGTTTGTTGCCGTTTCTGCTAAGTTTCGTACATGCTTATCTGCGATGCTCCGGTGATGAAGTTTGTTGGGAAATATTCGGTCCGGTTGGACAGACATCAGAGGCTGCGAGAGGAGCCAGCTTCACTCAAATTTCGCCTCTACACTGGTAAGATCAGAACAGCATACAATTTTGGGAAAGGAATCAATAATGTCCGTTTGTATGAAAAGGAAAAATTGAGAGAAGTTTTGTTTCTTAGGAATATGAAAGGTCATCAAAAAATGTTAAAGAAAAAATGTGAAAATGTGTACTGAAATGAAGGTCTGATGCTATCATTCTCTGCGAGTGCTTGCTGAGCCTGCAGAGAACAGAAAATCCCCCCTGGCTAACATAGGGGGGCATCCCATCTTTTCTAAAAACACCATGAACGAAGTCTGATATAAGAGTAAACTGCGTAGTGTTGGAATCAGACCTCAGCTGGCAGTGGATATAAGCCGCTTTACAGCGCAAGGCAGCCGACTGATTAGCATTCTGCCTTCTGAACTGTAGGAGACACAAACTTTTTCAAGCCTAATCCACAGTTAGGAGCGATTACAGCCAGACTTTTCCACTCCATTCGGACCTGATTATTTGAAAAGATTTGAAAGCGTTTAGGGTTAGAGTTTGGTTTAGGGGTATGGTTAGGGTTAGGTTTAGGGTTAGGATTAGGGTTAGGGTTGCTTTTGGGGTAGGTTAAAATTTACGGATTGTTGTGGTTGCTTTTGGGGTAGGTTAAAATTTACCGATAGGATTAGTGTTAGCGCTTGTGCCTGGTTTTGGAGTACGGGTAGGCTAAGGTTTAGGGATAGGATTATGGTTTGTGCTTGTGGTTGCATTTGGGGTAGGCGTAGTACCAGTGTTAGGATTAGGGTTAGGGTTAGTGTTAGGGTTAGGGTTCGTTTTAGTGTTATGGAAAAGGGTAAGTGATTAAGGTTAGGGTTAGGGTTCGTTTTAAGGTTAGGGTTTGTGCTTGTGGTTGCTTTTGGGGAAGGGTTAGTGTTAAGGTTAAGGTTAGGGTTAGGAGTTACGGGTATGGGTTTCGTTTAAGGTTCCCGTAGAGATTGGAGTTAGTGTTAATGTTAAGGATAAGGTTAGGTTTAGTGTTAGGGTTAGGGTTAGGATTTGGGTTAGAGTTTGGTTTTGGGTCAGGATTAGGGCTAGGGTTAGGCTAAGGGTTAGGGTAAGGCTTCAGGTTTAGGGTCATAGATTAGGTTTAGGGTTAGGGTTAGGTTTAGGTTTAGTGTTAGGGTTACGTTTGGGTTAGGTTTTAGGGTTGGGGTTGTGTTTGGGGTTTTGGTAATGGTTAGGGTTACGGTTAGGATAAGGGTAAGGTTATGGGTTAAGGTTAGGGTTAGGGATAGGGATTACGCGTTTGTTTGGGGTTGGTGTTGGTGTTTCGGTTGTTTATAAAGGATATGGTTAGGGTATAGGTCAGGGTTAGTATTAGGGTTAGGGTGAGAGTAAAATTTTGGGTTCGGTTTGGGTTTGGGATAGGGTTAGGGTTAAGCTTTGGTTACTGTTAGGGTTAGGGTCGGGTTAAGGTTAGGGTTAGGGTTAGGTTTAGGGTTAAGGTTTGGGTTTGTGCTAGCGTTAAGGTTAGGTTTAGGGTTAGTGTTAAGTATATAGTTTTAGATTTACAGTAATTGTTAGGGTTAGGGTTAGGGCTTGAGTTAGGGTTAGGGTTAATGTGTTGTAAATAACTCCCAAGGATGATACTTCAGAAAGAAATAGTATAGATGATGGTATATTTTGAGTTGTTCTATATAGATAGTGTACAAATAATACAAAAGAGAAGATGGCTCACCTTCAGGATTGTTATAGGTGTGAAGAACAATACACACCAATCGTTACCAACCGTAAAAGATTTATTGAGCAAGCAATTACCGAGCAAAACAGCGCTGGGCGGCTGGGAGTCTCTGCTCCACCAGAGGTGCGCAACGGCAGCCTCTCGATCCCACTATTTATTATTTCTTATCTCTACATTCATGTTTATCTTTCCCTTCCTGGGCTGCGCTGGCTGTTATGTGGGGGTCGTTCTCTGCCACCTGGTGATTGAGATGAAAAAGGCCGTAGGCCTCTTCAGCTTCGATCATGCACACTTAAGAGGAGATTTTCACTTATTTTTCTTTTTTCAGTTTCTTAGAAGGTCACTGCTATCTGTTGTTCATTGTCCAGTTGTTAGAACTAAGCGCTGTGGCTCCAATTTGCACAATTCCAAAGTTCTTAGACAAAACATTTATTCATGTATTTTGAGTCTTCTACAAACTACATAGTTTTCAGAAAGCAGAACACTGAAAAACACTGACACATCTGTCTCGAGTCGGTTTGATTAACAAATACAGCACTCATTTTTATCACAAGGATGATAAGGCTCGCAGGGGACTCCACGTGGAAGGGATCTCTGAGAAGAGATCCTTTCCTGGCGGTGGTCAGCCCTTAAATGGGTTTTGGGAGAGGTAGAGCCAGGCTCCCCCCATTCCAATCACACAGGTGTATCACCTCCACCTGTGCCCCCATGGCTGACTCGGTGCTCACCTCAGGTGACCAATCAGTGTTTCAGGCCATGATTCAGCAGTTCCCATACAGTTAGGGTAGGGTTAGGGTTAGATTTGGTGTTAGTGTTAGTGTTAGGGTTGGTGTAAGCTTTAAAGATTTAGTTTTACAGTAAGTTTGAGGTTATTGTATAGGGTTAGGTGTATGATTGGATTTAGTGTTAGGTTTAGGGTTAGGGCAAGGTTTAGGGTTAAAGATTTAGTCTTACAGTAAGTGTTAGGGAAGGATTTAGGTAATTTCAGCGGGTTTGGTGAAGACTGGCTTTGGTAGAAGGGTTATGTTTGATTTTGTATTAAGGTAAGGTTTTGGCTTAGGGTTAGGGTTAGGGTGCAGATTAGGGTTGGGGTTAGTGTTAGGGATAGGGTTAAGTTATATGGTTAGGGTTAGACTAAGATTTAGGGTTAGGGTGAGGGTTAGGGTTAGGTTTAAGGATAAGTATAAATATTTAGTTTTACAGTAAGTGTTAGGGTATGAGTCAGGCCGTGATTCAGCAGTTCCCATACAGTTAGGGTAGGGTTAGGCTTAGGGTTACGGTTAGGGTTATGTTTAGGATTATGTTTAGGGTTAGGTTTGGGGTTAGGGTTTGGGTTGGTGTTACTCTTAGGGTTATGTTAGTGTTAAGTTTTGGGTTAGGGTTAGGCTAAGATTTAGGGTTAATGTGAGGGTAAGGGTTAGGCTTAGGTTTAAGCTTAAGTTTAAAGCTTTAGTTTTACAGTAAGTGTTAGGGTATATTTTAGGTTACTGGATAGTCTATGATTGGATTTAGGGTTAGGGTTAGGGTATGTGATAGCTTTAGAATTAGTGTTAGGTTTAGAGTAAGGTTTAGGGTTAAAGATTTAGTCTTACAGTAAGTGTTAGGGAAGGATATAGGTAATTTCAGCGGGTTAGGTGAAGATTCGCTTTAGTAATATGGTTACGTTTTGATTTTGGATTTGTCTTAGTGTAAGGTTTTGGATTAGGTATAAGTTCAGGGTTAGGGTTGCGGTTAGGGTTAGGGTTTAGGTTAGGATTAGGGTAGGGTTAGGGTTAGGATTATGTTTAGTGTTACGGTTAGGGTTAGGGCTTGAGTTAGTTTTACGGTTAGGGTTAAGTTTTGGGTTTGGTTTGGGTTTGGGATGGTGTTAGGGTTAGGGTTTAGGGTTAGGGAACGGGTTAGGGTTACTGTTAGGGTTAGGGAACGCTTAAATTTAGGGTTAGGGAATGGTTAGGTTATTTTTAGGGTTAAGGTTAGGTTTAGAGATAGGCTTTGTGTTATTGTTAGGTTTATAGATTTAGATTTACAATAATTGTTAGGGTTAGGGCTTGAGTTAGGGTTAGTGTTAGTGTGGGGTAAATAACTCCAAAGGATGGTACTTCACAAAGAAGTAGTATAGATGATGGTATATTTTGAGTTGTTCTATAGATAGTTGTCACCGGTTTGCGGGACAGTTTGACCCAGTACCGTGACAATCGAGGCAGGGGACCCACGGGCCCACACCCTGGGGAAGGGGAAGGGGAAAAGGGAAAAAAAGGAGAAGGGAGATGGGCCTAGGAACAAAACAGCCGCAACGATCTGAGGAGGAAAGCTAATTTAGTAAATAAGATATCAGAAAGAAAAATAACACAATATAATATAATATAATATAATTGGAATTGAGGCAAATGAATCAAATAAAATGAACAAGAGAGAGAGTGTCCGATAAACCGAAGGCCTTACGCTAACGCTGAAGGCGGACGGCTGCAACAAACACCCACTGCCGAGCTCGGTCCTGAAGGGAAGAGAGAGTCCCATGACCGCAGACAGTTTTTATCTTTCCCTCTGGGCGGAAATATGTAAAAATGCAAAGCATCGCAAAGTCCTCTGGGGAATGTAGTTCTCTTCTGAAACAGGTACATCCAGAACTATCGACGATCCACAGAGCTGGAGCATTAACTCCTTAACTCCCAATACACCACGCGATGTCATGATGTGGAATATCAGTAATACAACAAAAATCATAAAACCATAACATTCCACCCCTTATTCAACATCATTTCATCATGCTTAATATATATATATATATATACACATAAAGAAACAATGATTCACAAGCATTATATAAAAACACATACGACATACATATATACATATATACATGCTAATAGAATTACTGAGGGCATTCTCCCCACATCAAATTCCCTTGTGGTAAAACACTGAACATCCCCATTCTTCTGTTTCACCCACCAGGTAGACCCAGGTCCCTGAGCAAAAACAGTCCCACGGAGAGTTTTGCCCTCTCCAGAAGCTGGAAGAACCCAAACCGCTTTTCCCAACAAGTTCTTCACATGTACTACAGGGACCTTATCTCCCTCTACAGTAGGTAGAGAGCTGGATTGGGCAGGACCATCGCGATTGATGGATCCTCTGGTGTTGACCAACCAGGTGGCTTCTGACAAATTCTTATCCCAGTGCTTAAATGTCCCGCCACCCATTGCTTTCAACATTGTTTTTAACAACCCATTGTACCTTTCAATTTTACCAGAAGCTGGTGCATGATAGGGGATATGATAAATCCACTCGATGCCATGAGCTTTGGCCCAAGTATTTACAAGAGAATTTTTGAAATGAGTTCCATTATCGGACTCAATTCTTTCTGGAGTGCCATGTCACCATAGGACTTGTTTCTCGAGCCCTAAGATGGTGTTTCGGGCGGCAGCATGGGGTACCGCATATGTTTCAAGCCACCCAGTAGTTGCCTCCACCATGGTGAGCACATAACGCTTACCATTGCGAGATCGTGGCAAGGCAACCTGCCACGCCTCCCCATATTTATACTTTTGCCATCGTCCTTCCTCCCAAAGAGGTTTCATCCTCTTGGCTTGTTTAATTGTGGCGCATGTATCACAGTCATGGATAACCTGGTGCAATGGCATCCATAGTTAAGTCCACCCCTCGGTCTCTAGCCCACTTATATGTTGCATCTCTTCCTTGATGGCCCGAGGTCTCATGGGCCCACCGAGCTAGAAATAATTCACTCTTGTGTTGCCAAGTCCAAGTCTACTTGAGCCACCTTAACTTTGGCAGCTCGATCTACCTGATGGTTATTTTGTTGTTCTTCAGTTGCCCGGCTCTTAGGAACATGAGCATCTACATGGCGCATCTTTACAACCACATTCTTTATTCGGGCAGCAATGTTTCTCCACAGTTCAGCAGCCCAAATAGGTTTACCCCTCCGTTGCCAACCATTTTGTTCCCATTGCTGTAACCACCCCCATAAAGCATTTGCCACCATCCATGAGTCAGTGTAAAGATAAAGCACTGGCCACCTCTCTCATTCAGCAATATCTAAGGCCATCTGGACAGCCTTTACCTCTGCAAATTGACTTGATTCTCCTTCTCCTTCAGTGGCCTCTGCAACTTGTCGTGTGGGGCTCCACACAGCAGATTTCCATCTGCGGTGCTTACCCACAATGCAACATGATCCATCTGCGAACAGGGCATATCTCTTTTTGTTGTCTGGTAGTTCATTATATGGTGGGGCTTCTTTAGCACGTGACACCTCCTCTGCTGGCATTGTTCCAAACTTCTTAGCTTCAGGCCAGTCCATGATCACCTCCTCATCGTCCTCCTGGACGGTTGAGGTTCCCCATCCGAGCTCGCTTGTGTAATCAGTGCAGTCCATTTACTCCAAGTGGCATCAGTAGCATGATGGGTAGAGGGAGCTGTCCCTTTGAACATCCAGCTCAGCACTGGCAGCCGAGGTGCCAGGAGGAGCTGCATTTCAGTACCGATTACTTCGGAAGCAGCTCGAACCCCCTCGCACGCGGCTAAGATCTCCTTCTCAGTTGGAGTGTAGCGCTCCTCAGACCCCCTGTAGGCCCGACTCCAGAATCCGAAGGGTCGGCCTCGGGTCTTTCCAGGAGCTTTTTGCCACAAACTCCAAGTGGGACCTTCCTTTCCAGCAGCAGTGTAGAGGATGTTCTTTACATCCTGTCCCATCCGCAATGGCCCTGGCTATCAAAGCACGGGCTATCTCCTGCTTAATTTGCTCAAAAGCCTGCTGCTGCTCAGGGCCCCATACAAGATCATTCTTCTTCCGCGTCACCCGATAGAGAGGGCTCACAATGAGACCGTAGTTTGGAACATGCATTCTCCAAAAGCCCACTACACCCAGAAAAGCTTGGGTTTCTGTCTTACTGGTGGGTGGAGACATGGCAGTAATCTTGTCAATCACATCTGTTGGGATGTGACGACGTCCATCTTGCCACTTCATACCTAGGAGCTGAATTTCTTGTGCAGGCCCTTTCACTTTGCTTTGCTTGATAGCAAAGCCAGCTCGTAGGAGAATTTGGATAATCTGCTCTCCTTTCTCAAAGACTTCCTCTGCTGTATTGCCCCATACAACAATGTCATCAATGTATTGCAGATGCTCAGGAGCACCACCCTGTTCCAATGCAGTTTGGATCAACCCATGGCAAATGGTTGGACTGTGCTTCCACCCCTGGGGCAAACGGTTCCAGGTGTACTGAACGCCCCTCCAGGTGAAGGCAAACTGCAGCCTGCATTCTGTGGCCAGAGGAATTGAAAAGAAGGCATTGGCAATGTCAATGGTGGCATACCACTTGGCTGCTTGTGACTCCAGTTCGTACTGGAGTTGTAGCATGTCTGGCACAGCAGCACTCAGTGGGGGTGTGACTTCATTCAGGCCACGGTAATCTACCGTCAGCCTCCATTCTCCACTGGCTTTACGCACTGGCCATATGGGGCTGTTAAAAGGATACTTTGGATACTTTGATACCAACTGACTTTGATACCGGTGCTTTCTTTGGCTGGTCAGATGTGCCTGGGAGGTTTTCCTCTTTGGTCTGAGCCTCAGTTTGGACACTCTCTCTCTCCAGAACAGTACATATACCTCGGTAAGCATAAACCAAGCCCCAGATAAGCTGTTCCACCTCAGATCTTTCTGAGCCGCAACACCCATTACTCAGATACAGGCCTAGCTCCTCAGGATCCTGCAAGTGTTCAGGAGTAAAATCCCATGGCACCGGGGGACCCCATGCTTCTAATTTATTTCCTAAAACTCTCCACTTTCCCTGCCATTCAACATTCTCTGTTTCTGGGAAAAGCTTCCTCCACATGGTGTAAAGTGCTATTATAAGGGATGTATTCAACAGGTCTAATATCCCAAATGCTAACGTAGTCCCTAAACCCTATATAGGGTTAGGGCAAGGCTCAGGTTAAGATTTAGCATTACAGTAAGTGTTAAAGCAGGATTTATGTAATTTCAGCGGGTTTGGTGAAGATTGTCTTTAGCAATAGGGTTATGTTTAGATTCTGGATAAGTGTGTGGGTAAGGTTTTGGCTTAGGGTTAGGGTTAGGGTACGGATTAGGGTTGGGGTTAGCGTTAGGGTTAGGGTTAAGGTATAGGGTTAAGGTATAGGGTTAGCATTAGGCTAACATTTAGGGGATAGGGTTAGTGTTAGGTTTCGAGTTATCATTAGGTATAGGTTTCGGGTTAGGGTTAGTGTTAGGATTGGGTTAGGGGTTAGTTTGGGGTTTGGGGTTGGTGGATTTAGGGGTAGGATTAGGTTTAGGTTTAGGGTTAGGTTTAGGTTTCGGGTTAGGTTTAGTATTAGGGTTAAGGTTACGTTTATTGTTAGGGTTATGTTTAGGTTTAGGTTTTGGGTTAGGCTTAGGGTTACGGTTAGTTTTGGTTTAGGGTTAGGATTAGGGTTTAGGGTTCGGGTTAGGGATAGGTTTGTGTTTGGATCAGGATTAGGATTAGGGTTAAGGTAGTTATAGGGGTTGGTTTAGGGTTAGAGTTAGATTTAGTGTTAGGGTAAGGGTTAGTCTCAAGTTTAATGTTAGGGTTAGGGTTAGGATAAGGGTTCGGTTTAGGGTAAAATTAGGGTAGGGTTAGGGTTTGGGTTAGGGTTAGGGTTATGGTTAGGGTTTAATTTGGAGTTGGGTTTGGTTTAGGTTTAGGGTTAGGTTTATGGTTAGGGTTAGCTTTAGTGTTCGGGTTTGTGTTAGTTTTCGGGTTAGGGTTTAGGGGTTCGTTTGGTGTTGGGGTTGTGATTAGGTTTAGGGTTAGAGATAGGGTAAGGTTTAGTGTTAAGTTTAGGGTTAGTGTTAGTGTTAGTATAGCGGTTTGGTTTATGGTAGGGTTAGGGTAGTGTTAGGTTTAGTGTTAGGGGAAGCGTTTGGGGTTAGGGTAAGTATATAGGGTTAGGGTTTAGGGTAGGGTTTTAGGTTTAGAATTTGTGTTAGTGTGAGGGGTTAGGGTTAGGGTTGGGTTTTGGGTTGGGTTTGCATTTGTTGTTGGGTTAGGGTCAGGGTTTGGGTTAGGGTGTAGTGTTACATTTTGTGTTAGTGTTAGGTATAGGGTTTGAGTTTGTTCTTAGGGGTTTGGGTTGGGGTTGGGTTTGGTGTTGAGGTTGCAGTTTGTGTTAGTGATAGTGTTAGGGCCAGGGTTTGGGGTAGTGTTAGGATTAGGGTTGGGGTTAGGGGTAGGGGTAGGAGTCAGGATATTTTTGGTCTAGGGTTGGAGTTTAGGGTTATTGTTGGGGTTAGGATTGGAGCTTGAGGTTGGGTTTTGGGTAAAGGTAGGGGTAAGGTTCGGATTAGGGTTAGTGTTAGGGTTAGGTTTAGGTTTAGGGTTACGATTTAGGGTAATGTTGAAGGTTAGGGTTTGGGTTGGGTTAGTGTTAGGGTTTATGGGTTTGGTTTTGGGTTTGGGGTTGGCGACGGGTTTGGGGTTGGGGATTGTGTTGGTGTTAAGGATAGGGTCAGGATTAGAGTTAGGGTTAGGCTCAGGGTTAGGTTTAGGGTTATAGTTTAGGGTTAGGGTTAAGGTTAGGTTAAGGGCTTGTGGTTGGGTTTGGGGTAGGGGTAAGTGTAGTGGTAGGAGTAGGATTAGTTTTGGTTTAGTGTTAGGGTTAGGGTGAAGTTTTGGGTTAGGGTTTATGGTAATGGTTTAGGGTTAGATTTAGGGTTGGAGTTACGGTTAAGGGTAAGAGTTTAGATTTAGGGTTGCGTTTGGGATTGGGTTAGGATTAGGGTTAGGGTAAGGTTTAGGGTTAGGGTAAGAATGTAGGTTTAGGGTTAGGTTTAGGTTTAGGATTAGTGTTAGGTTTAGGGCTTGTTTTTGGGTTTGGGGTAGGGGCAGGGGTAAGTTTAGGGTTAGGGTTAGGGTTAAGTTATAGTGTTAGGGGTGTAAGGTAAATAACTCCTAATGACGATACTCCACCAGGGAATAGTATAGAAGATGGTATATTTTAAGTAGTTCTATATAAACAGTTATACAGGTAATACAAAAGAGAAGATGGCTCACCTTTAAGATGACAAGGCTCGCAGAGGACTCCACATGGGAGGGATCTCCAAGAAGAAATCCTTCCCTGGTGGTGGTCAGCCCTTAAATGGGGTTTGAGAGAGGAGGAACTAGGCTCCACCCCTTCCACCCACACAGGTATATCACCTTCACCTGTGCCCCCATGGCTGACTTGGTGCTCACCTCAGGTGACCAATCAGTGGTTCAGGCCGTGATTCAGCAGTTCCCATACACTCCACCCCTTCACGACATGAACCACTGATCAAGTAACCATAAGGTGAGTTCCCCTTGATACAGAGACCCAATACATCGCGACGCTTACATAATTGCCCGTCGCAACGCATGCTGATGTAATCTGATATGAGTGATGATCGGCGCATCCGTCGAACTCTTCTTTGGGCCAGTGCTCGGTGGTATCTACTGGAAGCATGTAATCATACAGTGCAGGTCCATCTTACGTGTCATCAGTCCCGGTTAGACCATCACCAGATGCTTCACATGGTCTTATAACAACTCTGGAACACTGCAGTATTGTTTTGATTCCTTCTGGTGATTCATAGACTTATGGGGAGTAATACAAGTGTTTTAGAGGTACCAAGAGGGGAAGATCCGCTTTCCAGGGCAAGATACAGGCCGTATTCCTGTCTTGGGTTAACACTTCAGCTTGTACAGGGGCACGCCCTGGTCGCCTGTACCAAACCCTTTGACCCGATGTCTGTGGCTGTACGACTATATCAGGCACCAAAGGGGGTGTCCTGATCTGCCACAGAGACATGATAGGGGTCCCCTTAGCAATGAAGACTGGAGTGTTAACCATTATTTCAGTAGGCCATGTACCTATAACCGGAGGAGCTACCGAACCCCCCACCTCCAATAATCTCCCCCAAGGTGCAAGTAGGCCGCACCATCGTGGTCCTACCTGCACCTTCCAGGGCCATTTTATTCTATTGGTACCTGGTTCTAGGTCCTCAGGGGCAGGGAGCAGAAGGTTGTTCTCATTGCCAATCTGAGGTTTCACTTTATTATCGGTGCCCGTAATTTGGATCCTAAGTGGGGAGGCCCATATTGTTTGTAACATTTTCAAGGCACTGGGTCTGCCATCTCTAGGTCTTTCATTCAGGTCCCGCAGGGTCTCATGGAGTCTCTTTGTCCACCCCTGCAGGGACTGAGAGTCTGTCTTCAGGGCAGCCTTGAGAATACCATTGTAACGTTCGATAAGGCCTGCCCCCGTTGGATTATATGGCAGGTGGAATCGCCACTCAATATTATTTTCTTCTGCCCAGCGTTGTATCACTGCACCCGTGAAATGACTTCCTTGGTCACTCTCGATGACTTGCGGTGTCCCGTAGGCAGCCATCAACCTTGTGAGTGCCTTTATAGTGTATGCCTGGTTGGCTTTTGGTACTGGATAGGCCTGCATTAGCCCACTCGCGGTGTCGACACAGGTTAGGGCATATCTCGCCCCCTCAGACCGAGGGAGAGGCCCAATATAATCAACCTGCCACCTCTGTAGAGGATTGTGTCCTCTAGCAAGATGGGCTGTAGTTTCAGGCAACGACCTCGGTCTTATCTTAGAGCAGGCGTCACAGTCTCGGCATGCTTGAGCGATGTCCGATAGTTGTACGGGCAGTCCCCACGCTTTAGCGGCTGCCCACATGGTCTTCTGCCCAGCATGCCGCAGCTTTTGATGTAGCCAGTAAGCGATATTCTCAGATGGAGAGTTCTCAACCCATCTAACTCGGGCCAGTGTGTCGGCTTCATCATTTCCTGGTGACTGTAGGGGTTGATGACCAGAAACATGGTAGACACACACAGTTCTGTGTTTGACTGTATTCCATATGTCTAACCACATGTCTTTGCCCCAGATCGGTTGGGAGTGGATAGTCCAATCCTGGGTGGCCCACTGTGCGATCCAAAGAGTGAGCCCCCGATACACAGCCCAACTATCTGTGCAAATATTCAGGATACCATCACCAGGTTCTTTGGTTATAACCATCCACACCGCCCGCAGCTCTGCCCACTGGCTGCTTTGACCATCCCCCTCTTCGAACCAGATTGTGTCTGTGGCAGGATGGTACGCTACTGCTCTCCACTTACTTGGGTTGCCCTTGCTGGACCCATCCGTGTACCAGGCATCTTCAGGAATAGGATATTTTCCTTCCTGGACGGGACTCTTCTGTGGTGGAGCAACCGAAGTTTGTTTTGGTGCATCACTATGATACGTTACTGGGCCAAGAATCTTCTGAAGCTCTTCTTTCAACGGTGAGGAAGATAGACTACTCCTCTGACTGAGATAGGCAACCCATCGTGCCACCGTCTGCGCCTGGGCCACCCCCGTCTTAGGAAGGTGGGTCAGATCTCTTACCCACCCCTGGATTGGCAATGTAGTCTTGACTATAACTTCGGCCGTTTGGGTTATTGGCTCTACCGCTTGTAATGCAGAATAGGCAGCCAATAACTGTTTTTCAATCATACTATATCTTTCCTCTGCTCCATGCCACACCTGAGACCAAAATCCAATGGGGGTCCGAACAGAACTCTGACGTTGCCACAGGCCCCAGCCAAAGCCATCTTGAGTTACGCGAACATCTAGCTCAGCTGGAAGGGTAGGATCAAATATACCCAGTGCCTGGGCTTGTTTAACTGCCTGTTTCGCCTGTTGAAAAGCATCCTGTTCTGTTCTCCCCCAGTCCCATAATTGGCCCTTTTTGGTAAGTCTATATAAAGGTCTCAGCAGCTGCGCCAAATGAGGTATAAAGGAACGCCAATATCCCAATATACCCAGGAATTCCTGCAGCTGCTTTGGTGTTGTAGGGACTGGAAATGCCTGAACCTTATCTATGACGGCATCAGGTAATACTTTGGTCTTTCCTGACCAGACTACCCCTAGAAATTTTACGGACAGTCCTGGACCTTGCACTTTTTGAGGATTGATAGCCCATCCTCTTTCACTTAGGTAGGCAGTTAATGAATCTGCTGCCTCCCCTACTGCTTCCAGTGAGTCGGATGTTAACAGGAGGTCATCAATATAGTGGTATAGGTTCACACTGTTTGGTTTCCTCCAATCAGCCAGGTCACGTGCCACCAAATTATGACAGTATGTTGGTGAGTGCACGTACCCCTGTGGCAAGACCTGAAAGGTCCACTGCCTGCCTCCCCACGTAAATGCAAATTGATCTTGTGATTCTTTAGCAATAGGTATGCTAAAAAACGCATTCGCTAAATCCAGGACACAATGGTAGGTTTTAATTTCCCTACTAAGAGTGTCCATTAAGGAGGCAATATTGGGTACGGCCGCATGGATGGGCGGCGTGACCTTATTCAGTTCCCTATAATCCACCGTCATTCTCCATGTTCCATCCGACTTCCGTACTGGCCATATGGGGGAATTATATGGGCTGTGTGCAGGCCTTATAATACCTACTTTCTCTAATTCCTGCACTGTTTTTGATATTTCTTCTTGTCCACCCGGGAGTCTGTACTGTCTTACATTAGTAATCCGGCGTGGTTTTGGCAAACAAATGGGCTCATGTTTCGCATGGCCCCTCAATATTGTCCGTATTGCCCGGATACTAATGTACCTCTGCCGTAGTCTGAACTCTCCCACAGTTGTCTGGAGAGCCAGACCCCATAGAATGTCTATGCCCAAGATATATTCTGGAATTGGGGCAATCGACACCTTATACTCCCGGGGCGGGAGACGCCCAACCCCCAATTTCAACCACGTCTGGGTGACTGGAATAGTCTGTCCCCCAAACCCACCAATCATCACTCTATTACCCTTAAATTTCGTTGGGTCTCCATATATAATCGATGTTTCTGCGCCAGTATCCACTAGAGCCATCACCTTCTGCACATTTGTCCTGGACCAGAATATTGTTAGTTCTACAATAGGGCCTCCGGTCACAGCTAGAGGCCCTATGGGGACCAGAATTTTCCGTTAATCCATGAATTTTGCCAGATCTAAATCTTTTGCCACAGGTGGCTCAGGCACTGTAGCCTGTGACACCTGCGGATATTTTTTCCTTCTGTTCGGTATTATAAAGTCAGCCAAATTCCAGGTTGTTGTTGGTGTTTTTTCTATAATTCGTACTCCCGATTTTCTGGGAGCACTCTGAAATTTCTGATCATTTCTAAGCTGTTTCCACAGCTGTAACAAAACATGGTTGGGTTGCCCATCAATTTTGGTAAATGCAACCCCAGCCCGTATGAGATCATTAAACATAGTCCTCCGGGATACCCGTACGGGGCCTGATCGGGGCATCCGTGGAGCAGGCTTTTTAGTTCTAATAGGGAAGGCCTCAGCATCTTCCACTATACGAACATTACGCCTGGTTCTTACGCGCTCCGTCTCCCCTAAGTCTGCTACTAACTGGGCTGCCTGCTGTACGATGGCTTCTGATGCCACCAACGGATTTAATATGGAAACCAACATCCCATATAGGTGGGAGGGGGCCTGCTGTAGTATTAGATCTCTCATGCCCGCTGTAAATTTTTCCGTATCGGGGCTTTCAAAAGTGTCCGCATACAGAGCCTCCCTCATACCCAGTTCTCTGATATAGGTCTGGAGGTCCTCCATAGAGGACCACAAACCAGTATTAAGAGGGATATCGGTTTTGTTGGGCCATGTTAAGCGGCATGCAGCCATCAACCAATCTATAATAGAATGGTTTTCCTCATTATAATGGACAGCTGCATATAATCTTTGTCTTAAGGCCGGGTTTATCGTTATAGATGCTAATTTTGACATTTCTGTTCCATTTACTAAAACACTTTCAGCTCCTGCATCCCATAACCTTAGGAGCCATGATGGTATGCTTTCCCTTGGTTTCTGATGGAACCATTGTACTAGGTCCATCAACTCATTAGCTGTATACGGACGAGCGGTCACATGGAGGCAGGTTTCTGCAGGGGGCCATTGGTCAGGAGGCACCCCTGCTGGTCTATCCTGTACCTTTTTTGTTTATTGAGTTATAATAGGCCGAATCTCAAATGGGTCCATCATAGATGGAGTTTCGAGATCTGCCTTAGAGATCTTTTCCCCTGTCATATCAGAGTCTTCTTCCTCTGATTTTGGGGTGTCTTCTACCAATATATTCCGTATTTGTCTTGTGGGGACATTTAGGCCAGGCTTTTTGGTTGTTAATGTACCCAGCTGTTGTTCCAGTTTCTCAATACGGTCTCGTAATAACTGATTTTCAGTCTCCATATTAACATTTGCAACATCTAACTTGAGTATGGCCATTACTAATGGCCAGGCTACTGCAGAGGCAGCTAACCGTCGCTCCTTGGTAACAAGTATGTCTTTATCTAATCCTACGAAGTAGTCAGTCAAATAAGATGGAGAAGGTGAGGCAGTCCCTGGAACCCGCATGGGTCCCCATTTCTCAATAACGGATGCCAATCCATAGTAGGGTGACCCCATGAATCCTGGAATTAGACCAGGGATTGTCTGTTCTAGGGGGGTAACGTTCTCCCCCTTGGCCCATTTAAACATACTCCAAATAAAGGACATTATGGATTTAGTTAGAGCTGCCTGGCACGCCAAATGTAAGGTAAATAACTCCTAATGACGATACTCCACCAGGGAATAGTATAGAAGATGGTATATTTTAAGTAGTTCTATATAAACAGTTATACAGGTAATACAAAAGAGAAGATGGCTCACCTTTAAGATGACAAGGCTCACAGAGGACTCCACATGGGAGGGATCTCCAAGAAGAGATCCTTCCCTGGTGGTGGTCAGCCCTTAAATGGGGTTTGAGAGAGGAGGAACTAGGCTCCACCCCTTCCACCCACACAGGTATATCACCTTCACCTGTGCCCCCATGGCTGACTTGGTGCTCACCTCAGGTGACCAATCAGTGGTTCAGGCCGTGATTCAGCAGTTCCCATACATAGGGGTTAGGGTTAGGATAAAGGCTTATGGTTTACGTTAAGTGTTTAAGGTTAGGGATAGGGTTGAGGTTAGGGTTAGATTAAGGGTTAGGGTTATGGGTATGGGTTTGGGTTTGGGTTGGGGTTGTGGTTGGAGTTGGGGTTGGTGTTAGTGTTAAGGATGGGGTTAAGGTAAGGGTCAGGGTTAAGATTTGGGTTAGGGTTAGGTTTTGGGTGAGGATTAGTGTTAGGCTTAGGCTTTGGGTTTAGTGTTCTTTAGAGTTAGGTTGAGGTTTAGAGTTAAGGGTTAGAGTAGGGTTAGGCTTACGCTTAGGGTTAGTGTTAGGTTTGGGGTTAGGGGTTAGGGTTCGGGTTGCTGTTGGATTTAGGCTTAGGGTTAGGTTTAGGTTCAGAGTTAGGTTTAGGTTTAGGGTTAGGGTTAGGTTTAGGGCTAGGTTTAGTGTTTGGTTTAGGGTAGTGATAGGGGAAGGTATAGGGTTAAGGTTAGGGTTAAGGTGTTTTTGTTTGTCTAGGGTTTGGGTTTGGTGTAGGAATTGGGTTTGTGGTAGGCTTAGTGATAGTGTTAGGGTTAATGGTTAGGGTAAGGATTTGAGTTAGATTTAAATTTAGGTTAAGGGTTAGTGTTAGGGTTAGTGTTAGTGTTAGGGATAGATTTAGGGTTAGAGTTAGGGTTAGGTATAGGTTTAGGTTTAGCATTAGTGTTAGGGTCAGGGTTCGGTTCAGGGTTAGGGTTTGATAGTGTTAGGGTTAGTTAGTGTTAGTGTTAGGTTTTGGTGTAGGGCTAGGGTTAGGGTTTGTGATTGGGTTAGGGTTAGGGCTTGGTATAGGGTTAGTGCACGAATAGGTGTAGGTTTAAGTTTAGGGGATGGTTGAGGATTAGTTTTAGGGTGTGGGTTAGGGTTACCGTTAGTTGTTAGGTGTTGTTGGCATTGGTTTTGGGTTTGGGGTTGGGGTTGCGATTGGGGTTGGGTTAGGATTAGGGTAGTGTTTGGGTTTGGGTTAGGTTTAGAATTAGGGTCAGGGTATGGGTTTGGGTTAGGGTTAGGTTTAGGGCTATGGGTTAGGGTTAGGGTATAGATAGGGGTATGTTTAATATTAGGGTTAAGGTTACAGTTAGTGTTACACTTAGGGTTTAGGTGTTGTTGGACTTGGGGTTGGGTTTGGGTTTGGGGCTGTGTTAGGGTTAGGTTTAAGTGTTTTAGAATTTGGGTTAGATTTAAGGTTAGGGTTAGGGTTATGATTAAGGATTAGTGTTAGGGCTAGGTTTAGGATTAGGTTTAGTGTTAGGGTTTTTTTAGGTTTAGGGTTAGATTTTGGGGTTGGGGTTGGGGTATGGGTAAGTGTTAGAGTTTGGTTTATTGGTAGCGTTACGTTTATTGTTCAGGGGTTAGTGTTTGGTTGGGGTTGTTGTTGAGGTTGGGTAAGTGTTGGAGCTGGGTTTGGGGTTGGGGTTGGGGTAGGGGTAGGGGTTGGGATTGGTTTAGAGTTAGGTTTAGGTTTAGTGTTAGGGTTAGGATTACAGTTAGGGTTAGATTTAGGTTTAGGGTTAGTGTTGGTGTTAGGGTAAGGTTAGTTTTAGGGTTAGGGTTATGGCTTGGGTTAGGTTTAGGCTTAAGCTTAGGGTTAGGGTTAGGGTTAAGGTTAATTTTAGCTTTAGGATAAGGGTTGGGGTTGGGGTTTGGGTTGCGTCTGGGGTTTGGGTTAGGTTTAGGGTTAGGGTTCTGGCTTGGGTTAGGGTTAGGTTTAGGTTTAGGTTAGGTTTAGGGTTAGGATTAATGTTGGGGTTGGGATTTTGGTTGGGGTTTGGGTTGGGGTTGGGGTTAGGGTTAGCGTTAGTTTTTAGATATTATTGTTTGGGTTTGGGTTGGTGTTAGTGATAGGGTGGGGCTGGTGTTGGGATAGTTGTTGGGATTGGTTAGTTAGGTTTAGGGTTAGGGTTACGGGGTTAGGGTTTGGCTTCTGGCTTGTGGTTGAGCTAGGGATAACAGTTGGGGTTTGGGTTGGGTTTGGGGTTGGTGTTGGGGTTAAGGTTAAAGTTAGGGTTAGGCTTATGGTTAGGGTAGGGTTAGGGGTTAGGGTTAGGGGTTAGGGTTACGGGGTTAGGGGTAAGGGTTAGGGGTTAGGGTTAGGGGTTAGGGTTAGGGGTTAGGGTTAGGGGTTAGGGTTAGGGGTTAGGGTTAGGGGTTAGGGTTAGGGGTTAGGGTTAGGGGTTAGGGTTAGGGGTTAGGGTTAGGGGTTAGGGTTAGGGGTTAGGGTTAGGGGTTAGGGTTAGGGGTTAGGGTTAGGGGTTAGGGTTAGGGGTTAGGGTTAGGGGTTAGGGTTAGGGGTTAGGGTTAGGGGTTAGGGTTAGGGGTTAGGGTTAGGGGTTAGGGTTAGGGGTTAGGGTTAGGGGTTAGGGTTAGGGGTTAGGGTTAGGGGTTAGGGTTAGGGGTTAGGGTTAGGGGTTAGGGTTAGGGGTTAGGGTTAGGGGTTAGGGTTAGGGGTTAGGGTTAGGGGTTAGGGTTAGGGGTTAGGGTTAGGGGTTAGGGTTAGGGGTTAGGGTTAGGGGTTAGGGTTAGGGTTAGCATTAGGGTTATGTTTAGGGTTAGGGTTAGCATTAGGGTTATGTTTAGGGTTAGGGTTAGCATTAGGGTTATGTTTAGGGTTAGGGTTAGCATTAGGGTTATGTTTAGGGTTAGGGTTAGCATTAGGGTTATGTTTAGGGTTAGGGTTAGCATTAGGGTTATGTTTAGGGTTAGGGTTAGCATTAGGGTTATGTTTAGGGTTAGGGTTAGCATTAGGGTTATGTTTAGGGTTAGGGTTAGCATTAGGGTTATGTTTAGGGTTAGGGTTAGCATTAGGGTTATGTTTAGGGTTAGGGTTAGCATTAGGGTTATGTTTAGGGTTAGGGTTAGCATTAGGGTTATGTTTAGGGTTAGGGTTAGCATTAGGGTTATGTTTAGGGTTAGGGTTAGCATTAGGGTTATGTTTAGGGTTAGGGTTAGCATTAGGGTTATGTTTAGGGTTAGGGTTAGCATTAGGGTTATGTTTAGGGTTAGGGTTAGCATTAGGGTTATGTTTAGGGTTAGGGTTAGCATTAGGGTTATGTTTAGGGTTAGGGTTAGCATTAGGGTTATGTTTAGGGTTAGGGTTAGCATTAGGGTTATGTTTAGGGTTAGGGTTAGCATTAGGGTTATGTTTAGGGTTAGGGTTAGCATTAGGGTTATGTTTAGGGTTAGGGTTAGCATTAGGGTTATGTTTAGGGTTAGGGTTAGCATTAGGGTTATGTTTAGGGTTAGGGTTAGCATTAGGGTTATGTTTAGGGTTAGGGTTAGCATTAGGGTTATGTTTAGGGTTAGGGTTAGCATTAGGGTTATGTTTAGGGTTAGGGTTAGCATTAGGGTTATGTTTAGGGTTAGGGTTAGCATTAGGGTTATGTTTAGGGTTAGGGTTAGCATTAGGGTTATGTTTAGGGTTAGGGTTAGCATTAGGGTTATGTTTAGGGTTAGGGTTAGCATTAGGGTTATGTTTAGGGTTAGGGTTAGCATTAGGGTTATGTTTAGGGTTAGTTTAAGTTATAGGGTAATAGGTATAGGGTTAGTGCTAGGTTTAAAGAATAGAGGTAGGGTTAAATTTCTTGTTAATTGTGGTGTAGGGTAAGTATGAGCGTTAGGGTGAAAGAAGGTTTAAGCCCTGGATTTGTTTTGTGATTGGATAAGGTTCAAAAATAGGAATAGAAATAGTGTTTTGAACACGTTTAGTGCTTGTATTTGGCATAGGGATAGACTTCGAGTTTAGTTGGTTTTTAGTCCTAGAGAAAGGGATAGGGTCTATCGTATGATCAGCTATAGTGCTCGGTTTAGAGTTTTGGTTTGTTGTAGTGTTTGGGTTAGGGTGTTAGTGTTATGGTTAAAGATAAGGTTACGTTTACGGTAAGGGTTAGGGTCTGGGATGATTTTAAGTTAGGGTTAGGATTTGATTTAATATTTGCGTAAGAAACAGGGTTTGTTTGCATTTTATGAATAGATTTAGGATTAGGATGAGTTGGAATGTTATTGATATTGTTAAAATCAATTTTGAGTGTGGGCAAATACTGAGCTGCCAATTGACATATTGACCATGACATGACATTTTGTTTTTCTGCTTGAGATAAAGCTCTGCATAAGTGTTGTTCATTAAACACACTTGCAATAAATCCGTGGCTGTACTCATTTCTCTTGTTTTAAAAATCGCACGCGATCCGTCAAAGAAAGAAGCTATCGTGAAATGTATAAGATCCTGACAACGAATTTCAAACATATTTTGACTTTAGTCAACATTACAAAGTAGTACTGACAAATTTTAAAATGTTCAAAATTAAATAAAAATTAAAAATACTATTCCACGAAGTTTATAGGTGTTTTTTCCGTGCTATAAAAACTTCTCTAATTTATTCAGCTTAGCAGGTCAGAATCGGCTAAAGTGCAGGGCAGCCGGCTGATTCGCGTCTTTCTTCAGCGGCTGAGGCAGCAGAAAACGCGATTGACGCGTTTCAAGCGGATTCCGCGGTTAAGAGCGATTCGAGTTTGACGTTCGTCGCCGATTCGGCTCAGATTCGTCCAGACTCATCTTCGATGCTCCGGTGATTAATTTTACAGAGGAAATATTCGAACCGGTTGAACAGACACCAGAATCTGCGAGAGAAGCCAGCTTCACTCAAATTTCGCTTCTATACTGATATACGCTCAAAGAGCATTCAATTTCGGAAAAGTAATCAGTAATATCCGTGTGTATGAAAAATAAACGAGGAGATACGATGTTCCAGGGATAAGAGTAACAGACATCAAAAACGGTCAGAAAAATGTATGAAAACGAGGACGGAGGTGAACGTCTGATGCAGACATATATTGCAGACGGCAGCAGAGCAGAAAGGGAACACAATCTTTCCCCCAGCCTAACACCGGGGTCCTCCCCATCTCTATCGACAACACCAGGAACGGATTCTGTCAAAAGGGTAATCGCTTTTATTTTGGAAACAGACCGCAGCAGGCTACGTTTTAAAGCCGCACTTCAGTGAACGGCAGCAGGCTGAAACGCGTCTTTCTTCAGCGGCTCAAGCAGCAGAAACCGCGGTTGATGTGTTTCAAGAGGAATCCGCGGTTAAGAGCGATTCGAGTTTGTCGTTCGTTGCCGACTCGGCTCAGTTTCGTACGGGCTCATCTGCGATGCTCCGGTGATTAAGTTTGTTGGGAAATATTCGTTCCGGTTCGACAGACACCAGAGGCTGCGAGAGGAGCCAGCTTCGCTCAAATTTCGCCTCTACACTGGTAAGATCAGAACAGCATACAATTTTTAGAAAGGAATCAATAACGCTAGTGTGTGCGTAAAGGAAACGGAGATTGACGAAGTTTCACGAAGAAAAAGACATTAATAACTTTCTAGAATAAAGTGTGAAAACGTGAACGGAGATGAACGACTGATGCAGACATATATTGCAGACGGCAGCAGAGCAGAAAGGGAACACAATCTTTCCCCCAGCCTAACACCGGGGACCTCCTCATCTCTATCGACAACGCCAGGATCGGATTCTGTCAAAAGGGTAATCGCTTTTATGTCGGAAACAGACCGCAGCAGGCTACGTTTTAAAGCCGCACTTCAGTGCTGTGCAGCAGGCTGAAACGCGTCTTTCTTAAGCGGCTCAAGCAGCAGAAACCGCGGTTGATGTGTTTCAAGCGGATTCCGCGGTTAAGAGCGATTCGAGTTTGTCGTTCGTTGCCGACTCGGCTCAGTTTCGTACGGGCTCATCTGCGATGCTCCGGTGATTAAGTTTGTTGGGAAATATTCGTTCCAGTTCGACAGACACCAGCGGCTGTGAGAGGAGCCAGCTTCGCTCAAATTTCGCCTCTACACTGGTAAGATCAGAACAGCATACAATTTTTAGAAAGGAATCAATAACGCTAGTGTGTGCGTAAAGGAAACAAAGATTGACGAAGTTTCACGAAGAAAAAGACATTAATAACTTTCTAGAATAAAGTGTGAAAACGTGAACGGAGATGAACGACTGATGCAGACATATATTGCAGACGACAGCAGAGCAGAAAGGGAACACAATCTTTCCCCCATCCTAACACCGGGGCCCTCTCCATCTCTATCGACAACGCCAGGAACGGAGTCTGTCAAAAGGGTAATCACTTTTATGTCGGAAAGAGACCGCAGCAGGCTACGTTTTAAAACCGCACTTCAGTGAACGGCAGTCGTCTGAAACGCGTCTTTCTTCAGCGGCTCAAGCAGCAGAAAACGCGATTGATGCGTTTCAAGAGGAATCCGCGGTTAAGAGCGATTCGAGTTTGTCGTTCGTTGCCGACTCGGCTCAGTATCGTACGGGCTCATCTGCGATGCTCCGGTGATTAAGTTTGTTGGGAAATATTCGTTCTGGTTCGACAGACACCAGAGGCTGCAAGAGGAGCCAGCTTCGCTCAAATTTCGCCTCTACACTGGTAAGATCAGAACAGCATACAATTTTTAGAAAGGAATCAATAACGCTAGTGTGTGCGTAAAGGAAACGGAGATTGGCAAAGTTTCACGAAGAAAAAGACATTAATAACTTTCTAGAATAAAGTGTGAAAACGTGAACGGAGATGAACGACTGATGCAGACATATATTGCAGACGGCAGCAGAGCAGAGAGGGAACACAATCTTTCCCCCAGCCTAACACCGGGGACCTCCTCATCTCTATCGACAACGCCAGGATCGGATTCTGTCAAAAGGGTAATCGCTTTTATTTTGGAAACAGACCGCAGCAGGCTACGTTTTAAAGCCGCACTTCAGTGCTGTGCAGCAGGCTGAAGAGCGTCTTTCTTCAGCGGCTCAAGCAGCAGAAACCGCGGTTAATGTGTTTCAAGAGGAATCCGCGGTTAAGAGCGAATCGAGTTTGTCGTTCGTTGCCGATTCGGCTCAGTTTCGTACATGCTTATTTGCGATGCTCCGGTGATGAAGTTTGCTGGGAAATATTCGGTCCGGTTGGACAGACATCAGAATCTGCGAGAGGAGCCAGCTTCACTCAAATTTCGCCTCTACACTGGTAAGATCAGAACAGCATACAATTTCAGGAAGGGAATCAATAATGTCTGTGTGACAGAAAAATAAACGGGGAGATGCGATGATTCAGTGGTGAAAGAAAAAGGCATCGAGAAAATTCAGAAAAAAAGTGTGAATACGTGGACGGAAAAGATCGTCTGAGGCAGACATATATTGCAGACGGCAGCAGAGCAGAAAGGGAACACAATCTTTCCCCCAGCCTAACACCGGGGACCTCCTCATCTCTATCGACAACGCCAGGAACGGAGTCTGTCAAAAGGGTAATCACTTTTATGTCGGAAAGAGACCGCAGCAGGCTACGTTTTAAAACCGCACTTCAGTGAACGGCAGTCGTCTGAAACGCGTCTTTCTTCAGCGGCTCAAGTAGCAGAAAACACGATTGATGCGTTTCAAGCGGATTCCGCGGTTAAGAGCGATTCGAGTTTGACGTTCGTCGCCGATTCGGCTCAGTTCCGTAAATGCTAATCTGCAATGCTCCGGTGATGAAGTCTGTTGGGAAATATTCGTTCCGGTTTGACAGACACCAGAATCTGCGAGAGGAGCCAGCTTCACTCAAATTGCCTCTACACTGGTAAGATCAGAACAGCATACAATTTTTAGAAAGGAATCAATAACGCTAGTGTGTGCGTAAAGGAAACGGAGATTGGCAAAGTTTCACGAAGAAAAAGACATTAATAACTTTCTAGTATAAAGTGTGAAGACGTGAACGGGGATGAACGACTGATGCAGACATATATTGCCGACCGCAGCAGAGCAGAAAGGGAATAGAATCTTTCCCCCAGCTTAAAACCGGGGTCCTCTCCATCTCTATCGACAACGCCAGGAACGGATTCTGTCAAAGGGGTAATCGCTTTTATGTCGGAAACAGACCGCAGCAGGCTACGTTTTAAAGCCGCTCTTCAAAGAACGAGAGCCGGCTGAAGCGCGTCTTTCTTCATCGGCTCAAAGAGCAGAAACCGCGATTGATGTGTTTCAAGAGGAATCCGCTGTTAAGAACGATTCGAGTTTGACGTTTGTTGCCGTTTCTGCTAAGTTTCGTACATGCTTATCTGCGATGCTCCGGTGATGAAGTTTGTTGGGAAATATTCGGTCCGGTTGGACAGACATCAGAGGCTGCGAGAGGAGCCAGCTTCACTCAAATTTCGCCTCTACACTGGTAAGATCAGAACAGCATACAATTTTGGGAAAGGAATCAATAATGTCCGTTTGTATGAAAAGGAAAAATTGAGAGAAGTTTTGTTTCTTAGGAATATGAAAGGTCATCAAAAAATGTTAAAGAAAAAATGTGAAAATGTGTACTGAAATGAAGGTCTGATGCTATCATTCTCTGCGAGTGCTTGCTGAGCCTGCAGAGAACAGAAAATCCCCCCTGGCTAACATAGGGGGGCATCCCATCTTTTCTAAAAACACCATGAACGAAGTCTGATATAAGAGTAAACTGCGTAGTGTTGGAATCAGACCTCAGCTGGCAGTGGATATAAG
Source organism: Cyrtonyx montezumae (assembly GCF_038088225.1). Lineage (NCBI taxonomy): Eukaryota > Metazoa > Chordata > Aves > Galliformes > Odontophoridae > Cyrtonyx > Cyrtonyx montezumae. Next base: position 138,959 of record NW_027072067.1, read on the forward strand.
CCGCTTTACAGCGCAAGGCAGCCGACTGATTAGCATTCTGCCTTCTGAACTGTAGGAGACACAAACTTTTTCAAGCCTAATCCACAGTTAGGAGCGATTACAGCCAGACTTTTCCACTCCATTCGGACCTGATTATTTGAAAAGATTTGAAAGCGTTTAGGGTTAGAGTTTGGTTTAGGGGTATGGTTAGGGTTAGGTTTAGGGTTAGGATTAGGGTTAGGGTTGCTTTTGGGGTAGGTTAAAATTTACGGATTGTTGTGGTTGCTTTTGGGGTAGGTTAAAATTTACCGATAGGATTAGTGTTAGCGCTTGTGCCTGGTTTTGGAGTACGGGTAGGCTAAGGTTTAGGGATAGGATTATGGTTTGTGCTTGTGGTTGCATTTGGGGTAGGCGTAGTACCAGTGTTAGGATTAGGGTTAGGGTTAGTGTTAGGGTTAGGGTTCGTTTTAGTGTTATGGAAAAGGGTAAGTGATTAAGGTTAGGGTTAGGGTTCGTTTTAAGGTTAGGGTTTGTGCTTGTGGTTGCTTTTGGGGAAGGGTTAGTGTTAAGGTTAAGGTTAGGGTTAGGAGTTACGGGTATGGGTTTCGTTTAAGGTTCCCGTAGAGATTGGAGTTAGTGTTAATGTTAAGGATAAGGTTAGGTTTAGTGTTAGGGTTAGGGTTAGGATTTGGGTTAGAGTTTGGTTTTGGGTCAGGATTAGGGCTAGGGTTAGGCTAAGGGTTAGGGTAAGGCTTCAGGTTTAGGGTCATAGATTAGGTTTAGGGTTAGGGTTACGTTTGGGTTAGGTTTTAGGGTTGGGGTTGTGTTTGGGGTTTTGGTAAGGGTTAGGGTTACGGTTAGGATAAGGGTAAGGTTATGGGTTAAGGTTAGGGTTAGGGATAGGGATTACGCGTTTGTTTGGGGTTGGTGTTGGTGTTTCGGTTGTTTATAAAGGATATGGTTAGGGTATAGGTCAGGGTTAGTATTAGGGTTAGGGTGAGAGTAAAATTTTGGGTTCGGTTTGGGTTTGGGATAGGGTTAGGGTTAAGCTTTGGTTACTGTTAGGGTTAGGGTCGGGTTAAGGTTAGGGTTAGGGTTAGGTTTAGGGTTAAGGTTTGGGTTTGTGCTAGCGTTAAGGTTAGGTTTAGGGTTAGTGTTAAGTATATAGTTTTAGATTTACAGTAATTGTTAGGGTTAGGGTTAGGGCTTGAGTTAGGGTTAGGGTTAATGTGTTGTAAATAACTCCCAAGGATGATACTTCAGAAAGAAATAGTATAGATGATGGTATATTTTGAGTTGTTCTATATAGATAGTGTACAAATAATACAAAAGAGAAGATGGCTCACCTTCAGGATTGTTATAGGTGTGAAGAACAATACACACCAATCGTTACCAACCGTAAAAGATTTATTGAGCAAGCAATTACCGAGCAAAACAGCGCTGGGCGGCTGGGAGTCTCTGCTCCACCAGAGGTGCGCAACGGCAGCCTCTCGATCCCACTATTTATTATTTCTTATCTCTACATTCATGTTTATCTTTCCCTTCCTGGGCTGCGCTGGCTGTTATGTGGGGGTCGTTCTCTGCCACCTGGTGATTGAGATGAAAAAGGCCGTAGGCCTCTTCAGCTTCGATCATGCACACTTAAGAGGAGATTTTCACTTATTTTTCTTTTTTCAGTTTCTTAGAAGGTCACTGCTATCTGTTGTTCATTGTCCAGTTGTTAGAACTAAGCGCTGTGGCTCCAATTTGCACAATTCCAAAGTTCTTAGACAAAACATTTATTCATGTATTTTGAGTCTTCTACAAACTACATAGTTTTCAGAAAGCAGAACACTGAAAAACACTGACACATCTGTCTCGAGTCGGTTTGATTAACAAATACAGCACTCATTTTTATCACAAGGATGATAAGGCTCGCAGGGGACTCCACGTGGAAGGGATCTCTGAGAAGAGATCCTTTCCTGGCGGTGGTCAGCCCTTAAATGGGTTTTGGGAGAGGTAGAGCCAGGCTCCCCCCATTCCAATCACACAGGTGTATCACCTCCACCTGTGCCCCCATGGCTGACTCGGTGCTCACCTCAGGTGACCAATCAGTGTTTCAGGCCATGATTCAGCAGTTCCCATACAGTTAGGGTAGGGTTAGGGTTAGATTTGGTGTTAGTGTTAGTGTTAGGGTTGGTGTAAGCTTTAAAGATTTAGTTTTACAGTAAGTTTGAGGTTATTGTATAGGGTTAGGTGTATGATTGGATTTAGTGTTAGGTTTAGGGTTAGGGCAAGGTTTAGGGTTAAAGATTTAGTCTTACAGTAAGTGTTAGGGAAGGATTTAGGTAATTTCAGCGGGTTTGGTGAAGACTGGCTTTGGTAGAAGGGTTATGTTTGATTTTGTATTAAGGTAAGGTTTTGGCTTAGGGTTAGGGTTAGGGTGCAGATTAGGGTTGGGGTTAGTGTTAGGGATAGGGTTAAGTTATATGGTTAGGGTTAGACTAAGATTTAGGGTTAGGGTGAGGGTTAGGGTTAGGTTTAAGGATAAGTATAAATATTTAGTTTTACAGTAAGTGTTAGGGTATGAGTCAGGCCGTGATTCAGCAGTTCCCATACAGTTAGGGTAGGGTTAGGCTTAGGGTTACGGTTAGGGTTATGTTTAGGATTATGTTTAGGGTTAGGTTTGGGGTTAGGGTTTGGGTTGGTGTTACTCTTAGGGTTATGTTAGTGTTAAGTTTTGGGTTAGGGTTAGGCTAAGATTTAGGGTTAATGTGAGGGTAAGGGTTAGGCTTAGGTTTAAGCTTAAGTTTAAAGCTTTAGTTTTACAGTAAGTGTTAGGGTATATTTTAGGTTACTGGATAGTCTATGATTGGATTTAGGGTTAGGGTTAGGGTATGTGATAGCTTTAGAATTAGTGTTAGGTTTAGAGTAAGGTTTAGGGTTAAAGATTTAGTCTTACAGTAAGTGTTAGGGAAGGATATAGGTAATTTCAGCGGGTTAGGTGAAGATTCGCTTTAGTAATATGGTTACGTTTTGATTTTGGATTTGTCTTAGTGTAAGGTTTTGGATTAGGTATAAGTTCAGGGTTAGGGTTGCGGTTAGGGTTAGGGTTTAGGTTAGGATTAGGGTAGGGTTAGGGTTAGGATTATGTTTAGTGTTACGGTTAGGGTTAGGGCTTGAGTTAGTTTTACGGTTAGGGTTAAGTTTTGGGTTTGGTTTGGGTTTGGGATGGTGTTAGGGTTAGGGTTTAGGGTTAGGGAACGGGTTAGGGTTACTGTTAGGGTTAGGGAATGCTTAAATTTAGGGTTAGGGAATGGTTAGGTTATTTTTAGGGTTAAGGTTAGGTTTAGAGATAGGCTTTGTGTTATTGTTAGGTTTATAGATTTAGATTTACAATAATTGTTAGGGTTAGGGCTTGAGTTAGGGTTAGTGTTAGTGTGGGGTAAATAACTCCAAAGGATGGTACTTCACAAAGAAGTAGTATAGATGATGGTATATTTTGAGTTGTTCTATAGATAGTTGTCACCGGTTTGCGGGACAGTTTGACCCAGTACCGTGACAATTGAGGCAGGGGACCCACGGGCCCACACCCTGGGGAAGGGGAAGGGGAAAAGGGAAAAAAAGGAGAAGGGAGATGGGCCTAGGAACAAAACAGCCGCAACGATCTGAGGAGGAAAGCTAATTTAGTAAATAAGATATCAGAAAGAAAAATAACACAATATAATATAATATAATATAATTGGAATTGAGGCAAATGAATCAAATAAAATGAACAAGAGAGAGAGTGTCCGATAAACCGAAGGCCTTACGCTAACGCTGAAGGCGGACGGCTGCAACAAACACCCACTGCCGAGCTCGGTCCTGAAGGGAAGAGAGAGTCCCGTGACCGCAGACAGTTTTTATCTTTCCCTCTGGGCGGAAATATGTAAAAATGCAAAGCATCGCAAAGTCCTCTGGGGAATGTAGTTCTCTTCTGAAACAGGTACATCCAGAACTATCGACGATCCACGGAGCTGGAGCATTAACTCCTTAACTCCCAATACACCACGCGATGTCATGATGTGGAATATCAGTAATACAACAAAAATCATAAAACCATAACATTCCACCCCTTATTCAACATCATTTCATCATGCTTAATATATATATATATATACACGTAAAGAAACAATGATTCACAAGCATTATATAAAAACACATACGACATACATATATACATATATACATGCTAATAGAATTACTGAGGGCACTCTCCCCACATCAAATTCCCTTGTGGTAAAACACTGAACATCCCCATTCTTCTGTTTCACCCACCAGGTAGACCCAGGTCCCTGAGCAAAAACAGTCCCACGGAGAGTTTTGCCCTCTCCAGAAGCTGGAAGAACCCAAACCGCTTTTCCCAACAAGTTCTTCACATGTACTACAGGGACCTTATCTCCCTCTACAGTAGGTAGAGAGCTGGATTGGGCAGGACCATCGCGATTGATGGATCCTCTGGTGTTGACCAACCAGGTGGCTTCTGACAAATTCTTCTCCCAGTGCTTAAATGTCCCACCACCCATTGCTTTCAACATTGTTTTTAACAACCCATTGTACCTTTCAATTTTACCAGAAGCTGGTGCATGATAGGGGATATGATAAATCCACTCGATGCCATGAGCTTTGGCCCAAGTATTTACAAGAGAATTTTTGAAATGAGTTCCATTATCGGACTCAATTCTTTCTGGAGTGCCATGTCACCATAGGACTTGTTTCTCGAGCCCTAAGATGGTGTTTCGGGCGGCAGCATGGGGTACCGCATATGTTTCAAGCCACCCAGTAGTTGCCTCCACCATGGTGAGCACATAACGCTTACCATTGCGAGATCGTGGCAAGGCAACCTGCCACGCCTCCCCATATTTATACTTTTGCCATCGTCCTTCCTCCCAAAGAGGTTTCATCCTCTTGGCTTGTTTAATTGTGGCGCATGTATCACAGTCATGGATAACCTGGTGCAATGGCATCCATAGTTAAGTCCACCCCTCGGTCTCTAGCCCACTTATATGTTGCATCTCTTCCTTGATGGCCCGAGGTCTCATGGGCCCACCGAGCTAGAAATAATTCACTCTTGTGTTGCCAAGTCCAAGTCTACTTGAGCCACCTTAACTTTGGCAGCTCGATCTACCTGATGGTTATTTTGTTGTTCTTCAGTTGCCCGGCTCTTAGGAACATGAGCATCTACATGGCGCATCTTTACAACCACATTCTTTATTCGGGCAGCAATGTTTCTCCACAGTTCAGCAGCCCAAATAGGTTTACCCCTCCGTTGCCAACCATTTTGTTCCCATTGCTGTAACCACCCCCATAAAGCATTTGCCACCATCCATGAGTCAGTGTAAAGATAAAGCACTGGCCACCTCTCTCATTCAGCAATATCTAAGGCCATCTGGACAGCCTTTACCTCTGCAAATTGACTTGATTCTCCTTCTCCTTCAGTGGCCTCTGCAACTTGTCGTGTGGGGCTCCACACAGCAGATTTCCATCTGCGGTGCTTACCCACAATGCAACATGATCCATCTGCGAACAGGGCATATCTCTTTTTGTTGTCTGGTAGTTCATTATATGGTGGGGCTTCTTTAGCACGTGACACCTCCTCTGCTGGCATTGTTCCAAACTTCTTAGCTTCAGGCCAGTCCATGATCACCTCCTCATCGTCCTCCTGGACGGTTGAGGTTCCCCATCCGAGCTCGCTTGTGTAATCAGTGCAGTCCATTTACTCCAAGTGGCATCAGTAGCATGATGGGTAGAGGGAGCTGTCCCTTTGAACATCCAGCTCAGCACTGGCAGCCGAGGTGCCAGGAGGAGCTGCATTTCAGTACCGATTACTTCGGAAGCAGCTCGAACCCCCTCGCACGCGGCTAAGATCTCCTTCTCAGTTGGAGTGTAGCGCTCCTCAGACCCCCTGTAGGCCCGACTCCAGAATCCGAAGGGTCGGCCTCGGGTCTTTCCAGGAGCTTTTTGCCACAAACTCCAAGTGGGACCTTCCTTTCCAGCAGCAGTGTAGAGGATGTTCTTTACATCCTGTCCCATCCGCAATGGCCCTGGCTATCAAAGCACGGGCTATCTCCTGCTTAATTTGCTCAAAAGCCTGCTGCTGCTCAGGGCCCCATACAAGATCATTCTTCTTCCGCGTCACCCGATAGAGAGGGCTCACAATGAGACCGTAGTTTGGAACATGCATTCTCCAAAAGCCCACTACACCCAGAAAAGCTTGGGTTTCTGTCTTACTGGTGGGTGGAGACATGGCAGTAATCTTGTCAATCACATCTGTTGGGATGTGACGACGTCCATCTTGCCACTTCATACCTAGGAGCTGAATTTCTTGTGCAGGCCCTTTCACTTTGCTTTGCTTGATAGCAAAGCCAGCTCGTAGGAGAATTTGGATAATCTGCTCTCCTTTCTCAAAGACTTCCTCTGCTGTATTGCCCCATACAACAATGTCATCAATGTATTGCAGATGCTCAGGAGCACCACCCTGTTCCAATGCAGTTTGGATCAACCCATGGCAAATGGTTGGACTGTGCTTCCACCCCTGGGGCAAACGGTTCCAGGTGTACTGAACGCCCCTCCAGGTGAAGGCAAACTGCAGCCTGCATTCTGTGGCCAGAGGAATTGAAAAGAAGGCATTGGCAATGTCAATGGTGGCATACCACTTGGCTGCTTGTGACTCCAGTTCGTACTGGAGTTGTAGCATGTCTGGCACAGCAGCACTCAGTGGGGGTGTGACTTCATTCAGGCCACGGTAATCTACCGTCAGCCTCCATTCTCCACTGGCTTTACGCACTGGCCATATGGGGCTGTTAAAAGGATACTTTGGATACTTTGATACCAACTGACTTTGATACCGGTGCTTTCTTTGGCTGGTCAGATGTGCCTGGGAGGTTTTCCTCTTTGGTCTGAGCCTCAGTTTGGACACTCTCTCTCTCCAGAACAGTACATATACCTCGGTAAGCATAAACCAAGCCCCAGATAAGCTGTTCCACCTCAGATCTTTCTGAGCCGCAACACCCATTACTCAGATACAGGCCTAGCTCCTCAGGATCCTGCAAGTGTTCAGGAGTAAAATCCCATGGCACCGGGGGACCCCATGCTTCTAATTTATTTCCTAAAACTCTCCACTTTCCCTGCCATTCAACATTCTCTGTTTCTGGGAAAAGCTTCCTCCACATGGTGTAAAGTGCTATTATAAGGGATGTATTCAACAGGTCTAATATCCCAAATGCTAACGTAGTCCCTAAACCCTATATAGGGTTAGGGGCAAGGCTCAGGTTAAGATTTAGCATTACAGTAAGTGTTAAAGCAGGATTTATGTAATTTCAGCGGGTTTGGTGAAGATTGTCTTTAGCAATAGGGTTATGTTTAGATTCTGGATAAGTGTGTGGGTAAGGTTTTGGCTTAGGGTTAGGGTTAGGGTACGGATTAGGGTTGGGGTTAGCGTTAGGGTTAGGGTTAAGGTATAGGGTTAGCATTAGGCTAACATTTAGGGGATAGGGTTAGTGTTAGGTTTCGAGTTATCATTAGGTATAGGTTTCGGGTTAGGGTTAGTGTTAGGATTGGGTTAGGGGTTAGTTTGGGGTTTGGGGTTGGTGGATTTAGGGGTAGGATTAGGTTTAGGTTTAGGGTTAGGTTTAGGTTTCGGGTTAGGTTTAGTATTAGGGTTAAGGTTACGTTTATTGTTAGGGTTATGTTTAGGTTTAGGTTTTGGGTTAGGCTTAGGGTTACGGTTAGTTTTGGTTTAGGGTTAGGATTAGGGTTTAGGGTTCGGGTTAGGGATAGGTTTGTGTTTGGATCAGGATTAGGATTAGGGTTAAGGTAGTTATAGGGGTTGGTTTAGGGTTAGAGTTAGATTTAGTGTTAGGGTAAGGGTTAGTCTCAAGTTTAATGTTAGGGTTAGGGTTAGGATAAGGGTTCGGTTTAGGGTAAAATTAGGGTAGGGTTAGGGTTTGGGTTAGGGTTAGGGTTATGGTTAGGGTTTAATTTGGAGTTGGGTTTGGTTTAGGTTTAGGGTTAGGTTTATGGTTAGGGTTAGCTTTAGTGTTCGGGTTTGTGTTAGTTTTCGGGTTAGGGTTTAGGGGTTCGTTTGGTGTTGGGGTTGTGATTAGGTTTAGGGTTAGAGATAGGGTAAGGTTTAGTGTTAAGTTTAGGGTTAGTGTTAGTGTTAGTATAGCGGTTTGGTTTATGGTAGGGTTAGGGTAGTGTTAGGTTTAGTGTTAGGGGAAGCGTTTGGGGTTAGGGTAAGTATATAGGGTTAGGGTTTAGGGTAGGGTTTTAGGTTTAGAATTTGTGTTAGTGTGAGGGGTTAGGGTTAGGGTTGGTGTTGGGTTTTGGGTTGGGGTTGGGTTTGCATTTGTTGTTGGGTTAGGGTCAGGGTTTGGGTTAGGGTTAGGGTGTAGTGTTACATTTTGTGTTAGTGTTAGGTATAGGGTTTGAGTAAGGGTTTGGGTTTGTTCTTAGGGGTTTGGGTTGGGGTTGGGTTTGGTGTTGAGGTTGCAGTTTGTGTTAGTGATAGTGTTAGGGCCAGGGTTTGGGTTAGTGTTAGGATTAGGGTTGGGGTTAGGGGTAGGGGTAGGAGTCAGGATATTTTTGGTCTAGGGTTGGAGTTTAGGGTTATTGTTGGGGTTAGGATTGGAGCTTGAGGTTGGGTTTTGGGTAAAGGTAGGGGTAAGGTTCGGATTAGGGTTAGGGTTAGTGTTAGTGTTAGGGTTAGGTTTAGGTTTAGGGTTAGGGTTAGGGTTACGATTTAGGGTAATGTTGAAGGTTAGGGTTTGGGTTGGGTTAGTGTTAGGGTTTATGGGTTTGGTTTTGGGTTTGGGGTTGGCGACGGGTTTGGGGTTGGGGATTGTGTTGGTGTTAAGGATAGGGTCAGGATTAGAGTTAGGGTTAGGCTCAGGGTTAGGTTTAGGGTTTAGGGTTATAGTTTAGGGTTAGGGTTAGGGTTAAGGTTAGGTTAAGGGCTTGTGGTTGGGTTTGGGGTAGGGGTAAGTGTAGTGGTAGGAGTAGGATTAGTTTTGGTTTAGTGTTAGGGTTAGGGTGAAGTTTTGGGTTAGGGTTTATGGTAATGGTTTAGGGTTAGATTTAGGGTTGGAGTTACGGTTAAGGGTAAGAGTTTAGATTTAGGGTTGCGTTTGGGATTGGGTTAGGATTAGGGTTAGGGTAAGGTTTAGGGTTAGGGTAAGAATGTAGGTTTAGGGTTAGGTTTAGGTTTAGGATTAGTGTTAGGTTTAGGGCTTGTTTTTGGGTTTGGGGTAGGGGTAGGGGTAAGTTTAGGGTTAGGGTTAGGGTTAGGGTTAAGTTATAGTGTTAGGGGTTAGGGTTAGGATAAAGGCTTATGGTTTACGTTAAGTGTTTAAGGTTAGGGATAGGGTTGAGGTTAGGGTTAGATTAAGGGTTAGGGTTATGGGTATGGGTTTGGGTTTGGGTTGGGGTTGTGGTTGGAGTTGGGGTTGGTGTTTGTGTTAGTGTTAAGGATGGGGTTAAGGTAAGGGTCAGGGTTAAGATTTGGGTTAGGGTTAGGTTTTGGGTGAGGATTAGTGTTAGGCTTAGGCTTAGGCTTTGGGTTTAGTGTTTAGTGTTCTTTAGAGTTAGGTTGAGGTTTAGAGTTAAGGGTTAGAGTAGGGTTAGGCTTACGCTTAGGGTTAGTGTTAGGTTTGGGGTTAGGGGTTAGTGTTAGGGTTCGGGTTGCTGTTGGATTTAGGCTTAGGGTTAGGTTTGGGTTTAGGGTTAGGTTTAGGGTTAGGTTCAGAGTTAGGGTTAGGGTTAGGGTAGGGTTAGGGAAGGGTTAGGGTTAGGGTTAGGGTTAGGGTTAGGGTTAGGGTTAGGGTTAGGGTTAGGGTTAGGTTTAGGGCTAGGTTTAGTGTTTGGTTTAGGGTAGTGATAGGGGAAGGTATAGGGTTAAGGTTAGGGTTAAGGTGTTTTTGTTTGTCTAGGGTTTGGGTTTGGTGTAGGAATTGGGTTTGTGGTAGGCTTAGTGATAGTGTTAGGGTTAATGGTTAGGGTAAGGATTTGAGTTAGATTTAAATTTAGGTTAAGGGTTAGTGTTAGGGTTAGTGTTAGTGTTAGGGATAGATTTAGGGTTAGAGTTAGGGTTAGGTATAGGTTTAGGTTTAGCATTAGTGTTAGGGTCAGGGTTCGGTTCAGGGTTAGGGTTTGATAGTGTTAGGGTTAGTTAGTGTTAGTGTTAGGTTTTGGTGTAGGGCTAGGGTTAGGGTTTGTGATTGGGTTAGGGTTAGGGCTTGGTATAGGGTTAGTGCACTAATAGGTGTAGGTTTAAGTTTAGGGGATGGTTGAGGATTAGTTTTAGGGTGTTTTTTAGGGTTACCGTTAGTTGTTAGGTGTTGTTGGCATTGGTTTTGGGTTTGGGGTTGGGGTTGCGATTGGGGTTGGGTTAGGATTAGGGTAGTGTTTGGGTTTGGGTTAGGTTTAGAATTAGGGTCAGGGTATGGGTTTGGGTTAGGGTTAGGTTTAGGGCTATGGGTTAGGGTTAGGGTTAGGGTATAGATAGGGGTATGTTTAATATTAGGGTTAAGGTTACAGTTAGTGTTACACTTAGGGTTTAGGTGTTGTTGGACTTGGGGTTGGGTTTGGGTTTGGGGCTGTGTTAGGGTTAGGTTTAAGTGTTTTAGAATTTGGGTTAGATTTAAGGTTAGGGTTAGGGTTATGATTAAGGATTAGTGTTAGGGCTAGGTTTAGGATTAGGTTTAGTGTTAGGGATTTTTTAGGTTTAGGGTTAGATTTTGGGGTTGGGGTTGGGGTATGGGTAAGTGTTAGAGTTTGGTTTATTGGTAGCGTTACGTTTATTGTTCAGGGGTTAGTGTTTGGTTGGGGTTGTTGTTGAGGTTGGGTAAGTGTTGGAGCTGGGTTTGGGGTTGGGGTTGGGGTAGGGGTAGGGGTTGGGATTGGTTTAGAGTTAGGTTTAGGTTTAGTGTTAGGGTTAGGATTACAGTTAGGGTTAGATTTAGGTTTAGGGTTAGTGTTGGTGTTAGGGTAAGGTTAGTTTTAGGGTTAGGGTTATGGCTTGGGTTAGGTTTAGGCTTAAGCTTAGGGTTAGGGTTAGGGTTAAGGTTAATTTTAGCTTTAGGATAAGGGTTGGGGTTGGGGTTTGGGTTGCGTCTGGGGTTTGGGTTAGGTTTAGGGTTAGGGTTCTGGCTTGGGTTAGGGTTAGGTTTAGGTTTAGGTTAGGTTTAGGGTTAGGATTAATGTTGGGGTTGGGATTTTGGTTGGGGTTTGGGTTGGGGTTGGGGTTGGGGTTAGGGTTAGCGTTAGTTTTTAGATATTATTGTTTGGGTTTGGGTTGGTGTTAGTGATAGGGTGGGGCTGTTGTTGGGATAGTTGTTGGGATTGGTTAGAGTTAGGTTTAGGGTTAGGGTTACGGGGTTAGGGTTTGGCTTCTGGCTTGTGGTTGAGCTAGGGATAACAGTTGGGGTTTGGGTTGGGTTTGGGGTTGGTGTTGGGGTTAAGGTTAAAGTTAGGGTTAGGCTTATGGTTAGGGTAGGGTTAGGGTTACGGTTATTGTTTGGGTTAGTGTTAGGGTTAGTGTTAGGGTTAGTGTTAGGGGTTAGGGTTAGGGTTAGGATTTGGGTTATGTTTAGAGTTAGGGTTAGCATTAGGGTTGAGCTTAGGGTTAGTTTAAGTTATAGGGTAATAGGTATAGGGTTAGTGCTAGGTTTAAAGAATAGAGGTAGGGTTAAATTTCTTGTTAATTGTGGTGTAGGGTAAGTATGAGCGTTAGGGTGAAAGAAGGTTTAAGCCCTGGATTTGTTTTGTGATTGGATAAGGTTCAAAAATAGGAATAGAAATAGTGTTTTGAACACGTTTAGTGCTTGTATTTGGCATAGGGATAGACTTCGAGTTTAGTTGGTTTTTAGTCCTAGAGAAAGGGATAGGGTCTATCGTATGATCAGCTATAGTGCTCGGTTTAGAGTTTTGGTTTGTTGTAGTGTTTGGGTTAGGGTGTTAGTGTTATGGTTAAAGATAAGGTTACGTTTACGGTAAGGGTTAGGGTCTGGGATGATTTTATGTTAGGGTTAGGATTTGATTTAATATTTGCGTAAGAAACAGGGTTTGTTTGAATTTTATGAATAGATTTAGGATTAGGATTAGTTGGAATGTTATTGATATTGTTAAAATCAATTTTGAGTGTGGGCAAATACTGAGCTGCCAATTGACATATTGACCATGACATGACATTTTGTTTTTCTGCTTGAGATAAAGCTCTGCATAAGTGTTGTTCATTAAACACACTTGCAATAAATCCGTGGCTGTACTCATTTCTCTTGTTTTAAAAATCGCACGCGATCCGTCAAAGAAAGAAGCTATCGTGAAATGTATAAGATCCTGACAACGAATTTCAAACATATTTTGACTTTAGTCAACATTACAAAGTAGTACTGACAAATTTTAAAATGTTCAAAATTAAATAAAAATTAAAAATACTATTCCACGAAGTTTATAGGTGTTTTTTCCGTGCTATAAAAACTTCTCTAATTTATTCAGCTTAGCAGGTCAGAATCGGCTAAAGTGCAGGGCAGCCGGCTGATTCGCGTCTTTCTTCAGCGGCTGAGGCAGCAGAAAACGCGATTGACGCGTTTCAAGCGGATTCCGCGGTTAAGAGCGATTCGAGTTTGACGTTCGTCGCCGATTCGGCTCAGATTCGTCCAGACTCATCTTCGATGCTCCGGTGATTAATTTTACAGAGGAAATATTCGAACCGGTTGAACAGACACCAGAATCTGCGAGAGAAGCCAGCTTCACTCAAATTTCGCTTCTATACTGATATACGCTCAAAGAGCATTCAATTTCGGAAAAGTAATCAGTAATATCCGTGTGTATGAAAAATAAACGAGGAGATACGATGTTCCAGGGATAAGAGTAACAGACATCAAAAACGGTCAGAAAAATGTATGAAAACGAGGACGGAGGTGAACGTCTGATGCAGACATATATTGCAGACGGCAGCAGAGCAGAAAGGGAACACAATCTTTCCCCCAGCCTAACACCGGGGACCTCCTCATCTCTATCGACAACGCCAGGATCGGATTCTGTCAAAAGGGTAATCGCTTTTATTTTGGAAACAGACCGCAGCAGGCTACGTTTTAAAGCCGCACTTCAGTGCTGTGCAGCAGGCTGAAGAGCGTCTTTCTTCAGCGGCTCAAGCAGCAGAAACCGCGGTTAATGTGTTTCAAGAGGAATCCGCGGTTAAGAGCGATTCGAGTTTGTCGTTCGTTGCCGATTCGGCTCAGTTTCGTACATGCTTATTTGCGATGCTCCGGTGATGAAGTTTGCTGGGAAATATTCGGTCCGGTTGGACAGACATCAGAATCTGCGAGAGGAGCCAGCTTCACTCAAATTTCGCCTCTACACTGGTAAGATCAGAACAGCATACAATTTCAGGAAGGGAATCAATAATGTCTGTGTGACAGAAAAATAAACGGGGAGATGCGATGATTCAGTGGTGAAAGAAAAAGGCATCGAGAAAATTCAGAAAAAAAGTGTGAATACGTGGACAGAAAAGATCGTCTGAGGCAGACATATATTGCCGACCGCAGCAGAGCAGAAAGGGAACAGAATCTTTCCCCCAGCTTAAAACCGGGGCCCTCTCCATCTCTATCGACAACGCCAGGAAAGGAGTCTGTCAAAAGGGTAATCGCTTTTATTTTGGAAACAGACCGCAGCAGGCTACGTTTTAAAGCCGCACATCAGTGAACGGCAGCCGGCTGAAACCCATCTTTCTTCATCGGCTCAAAGAGCAGCAGAAACCGCGGTTGATGTGTTTCAAGAGGAATCCGCGGTTAAGAGCGATTCGAGTTTGTCGTTCGTTGCCGACTCGGCTCAGTTTCGTTCAGGTTCATCTGCGATGCTCCGGTGATGAAGTTTGTTGGGAAATATTCGTTCCGGTTCGACAGACACCAGAGGCTGCGAGAGGAGCCAGCTTCACTCAAATTTCGCCTCTACACTGGTAAGATCAGAACAGCATACAGTTTTTAGAACGGAATCAATAACGCTAGTGTGTGCGTAAAGGAAACGGAGATTGACGAAGTTTCATGAAGAAAAAGATATTAATAACTTTCTAGAATAAAGTGTGAAAACGTGAACGGAGATGAACGACTGATGCAGACATATATTGCAGACGACAGCAGAGCAGAAAGGGAACACAATCTTTCCCCCAGCCTAACACCGGGGACCTCCTCATCTCTATCGACAACGCCAGGAACGGAGTCTGTCAAAAGGGTAATCACTTTTATGTCGGAAAGAGACCGCAGCAGGCTACGTTTTAAAATCGCAATTCAGTGAACGGCAGCCGTCTGAAACGCGTCTTTCTTCAGCGGCTCAAGCAGCAGAAAACGCGGTTGATGCGTTTCAAGCTGATTCCGCGGTTAAGAGCGATTCGAGTTTGACGTTCGTCGCCGATTCGGCTCAGTTCCGTAAATGCTAATCTGCGATGCTCCGGTGATGAAGTCTGTTGGGAAATATTCGTTCCGGTTTGACAGACACCAGAATCTGCGAGAGGAGCCAGCTTCACTCAAATTGCCTCTACACTGGTAAGATCAGAACAGCATACAATTTTTAGAAAGGAATCAATAACGCTAGTGTGTGCGTAAAGGAAACGGAGATTGGCAAAGTTTCACGAAGAAAAAGACTTTAATAACTTTCTAGAATAAAGTGTGAAAACGTGAACGGAGATGAACGACTGATGCAGACATATATTGCCGACCGCAGCAGAGCAGAAAGGGAATAGAATCTTTCCCCCAGCTTAAAACCGGGGTCCTCTCCATCTCTATCGACAACGCCAGGAACGGATTCTGTCAAAGGGGTAATGGCTTTTATTTTGGAAACAGACCGCAGCAGGCTACGTTTTAAAGCCGCTCTTCAAAGAACGAGAGCCGGCTGAAGCGCGTCTTTCTTCATCGGCTCAAAGAGCAGAAACCGCGATTGATGTGTTTCAAGAGGAATCCGCTGTTAAGAACGATTCGAGTTTGACGTTTGTTGCCGTTTCAGCTAAGTTTCGTACATGCTTATCTGCGATGCTCCGGTGATGAAGTTTGTTGGGAAATATTCGGTCCGGTTGGACAGACATCAGAGGCTGCGAGAGGAGCCAGCTTCACTCAAATTTCGCCTCTACACTGGTAAGATCAGAACAGCATACAATTTTGGGAAAGGAATCAATAATGTCCGTTTGTATGAAAAGGAAAAATTGAGAGAAGTTTTGTTTCTTAGGAATATGAAAGGTCATCAAAAAATGTTAAAGAAAAAATGTGAAAATGTGTACTGAAATGAAGGTCTGATGCTATCATTCTCTGCGAGTGCTTGCTGAGCCTGCAGAGAACAGAAAATCCCCCCTGGCTAACATAGGGGGGCATCCCATCTTTTCTAAAAACACCATGAACGAAGTCTGATATAAGAGTAAACTGCGTAGTGTTGGAATCAGACCTCAGCTGGCAGTGGATATAAGCCGCTTTACAGCGCAAGGCAGCCGACTGATTAGCATTCTGCCTTCTGAACTGTAGGAGACACAAACTTTTTCAAGCCTAATCCACAGTTAGGAGCGATTACAGCCAGACTTTTCCACTCCATTCGGACCTGATTATTTGAAAAGATTTGAAAGCGTTTAGGGTTAGAGTTTGGTTTAGGGGTATGGTTAGGGTTAGGTTTAGGGTTAGGATTAGGGTTAGGGTTGCTTTTGGGGTAGGTTAAAATTTACGGATTGTTGTGGTTGCTTTTGGGGTAGGTTAAAATTTACCGATAGGATTAGTGTTAGCGCTTGTGCCTGGTTTTGGAGTACGGGTAGGCTAAGGTTTAGGGATAGGATTATGGTTTGTGCTTGTGGTTGCATTTGGGGTAGGCGTAGTACCAGTGTTAGGATTAGGGTTAGGGTTAGTGTTAGGGTTAGGGTTCGTTTTAGTGTTATGGAAAAGGGTAAGTGATTAAGGTTAGGGTTAGGGTTCGTTTTAAGGTTAGGGTTTGTGCTTGTGGTTGCTTTTGGGGAAGGGTTAGTGTTAAGGTTAAGGTTAGGGTTAGGAGTTACGGGTATGGGTTTCGTTTAAGGTTCCCGTAGAGATTGGAGTTAGTGTTAATGTTAAGGATAAGGTTAGGTTTAGTGTTAGGGTTAGGGTTAGGATTTGGGTTAGAGTTTGGTTTTGGGTCAGGATTAGGGCTAGGGTTAGGCTAAGGGTTAGGGTAAGGCTTCAGGTTTAGGGTCATAGATTAGGTTTAGGGTTAGGGTTACGTTTGGGTTAGGTTTTAGGGTTGGGGTTGTGTTTGGGGTTTTGGTAAGGGTTAGGGTTACGGTTAGGATAAGGGTAAGGTTATGGGTTAAGGTTAGGGTTAGGGATAGGGATTACGCGTTTGTTTGGGGTTGGTGTTGGTGTTTCGGTTGTTTATAAAGGATATGGTTAGGGTATAGGTCAGGGTTAGTATTAGGGTTAGGGTGAGAGTAAAATTTTGGGTTCGGTTTGGGTTTGGGATAGGGTTAGGGTTAAGCTTTGGTTACTGTTAGGGTTAGGGTCGGGTTAAGGTTAGGGTTAGGGTTAGGTTTAGGGTTAAGGTTTGGGTTTGTGCTAGCGTTAAGGTTAGGTTTAGGGTTAGTGTTAAGTATATAGTTTTAGATTTACAGTAATTGTTAGGGTTAGGGTTAGGGCTTGAGTTAGGGTTAGGGTTAATGTGTTGTAAATAACTCCCAAGGATGATACTTCAGAAAGAAATAGTATAGATGATGGTATATTTTGAGTTGTTCTATATAGATAGTGTACAAATAATACAAAAGAGAAGATGGCTCACCTTCAGGATTGTTATAGGTGTGAAGAACAATACACACCAATCGTTACCAACCGTAAAAGATTTATTGAGCAAGCAATTACCGAGCAAAACAGCGCTGGGCGGCTGGGAGTCTCTGCTCCACCAGAGGTGCGCAACGGCAGCCTCTCGATCCCACTATTTATTATTTCTTATCTCTACATTCATGTTTATCTTTCCCTTCCTGGGCTGCGCTGGCTGTTATGTGGGGGTCGTTCTCTGCCACCTGGTGATTGAGATGAAAAAGGCCGTAGGCCTCTTCAGCTTCGATCATGCACACTTAAGAGGAGATTTTCACTTATTTTTCTTTTTTCAGTTTCTTAGAAGGTCACTGCTATCTGTTGTTCATTGTCCAGTTGTTAGAACTAAGCGCTGTGGCTCCAATTTGCACAATTCCAAAGTTCTTAGACAAAACATTTATTCATGTATTTTGAGTCTTCTACAAACTACATAGTTTTCAGAAAGCAGAACACTGAAAAACACTGACACATCTGTCTCGAGTCGGTTTGATTAACAAATACAGCACTCATTTTTATCACAAGGATGATAAGGCTCGCAGGGGACTCCACGTGGAAGGGATCTCTGAGAAGAGATCCTTTCCTGGCGGTGGTCAGCCCTTAAATGGGTTTTGGGAGAGGTAGAGCCAGGCTCCCCCCATTCCAATCACACAGGTGTATCACCTCCACCTGTGCCCCCATGGCTGACTCGGTGCTCACCTCAGGTGACCAATCAGTGTTTCAGGCCATGATTCAGCAGTTCCCATACAGTTAGGGTAGGGTTAGGGTTAGATTTGGTGTTAGTGTTAGTGTTAGGGTTGGTGTAAGCTTTAAAGATTTAGTTTTACAGTAAGTTTGAGGTTATTGTATAGGGTTAGGTGTATGATTGGATTTAGTGTTAGGTTTAGGGTTAGGGCAAGGTTTAGGGTTAAAGATTTAGTCTTACAGTAAGTGTTAGGGAAGGATTTAGGTAATTTCAGCGGGTTTGGTGAAGACTGGCTTTGGTAGAAGGGTTATGTTTGATTTTGTATTAAGGTAAGGTTTTGGCTTAGGGTTAGGGTTAGGGTGCAGATTAGGGTTGGGGTTAGTGTTAGGGATAGGGTTAAGTTATATGGTTAGGGTTAGACTAAGATTTAGGGTTAGGGTGAGGGTTAGGGTTAGGTTTAAGGATAAGTATAAATATTTAGTTTTACAGTAAGTGTTAGGGTATGAGTCAGGCCGTGATTCAGCAGTTCCCATACAGTTAGGGTAGGGTTAGGCTTAGGGTTACGGTTAGGGTTATGTTTAGGATTATGTTTAGGGTTAGGTTTGGGGTTAGGGTTTGGGTTGGTGTTACTCTTAGGGTTATGTTAGTGTTAAGTTTTGGGTTAGGGTTAGGCTAAGATTTAGGGTTAATGTGAGGGTAAGGGTTAGGCTTAGGTTTAAGCTTAAGTTTAAAGCTTTAGTTTTACAGTAAGTGTTAGGGTATATTTTAGGTTACTGGATAGTCTATGATTGGATTTAGGGTTAGGGTTAGGGTATGTGATAGCTTTAGAATTAGTGTTAGGTTTAGAGTAAGGTTTAGGGTTAAAGATTTAGTCTTACAGTAAGTGTTAGGGAAGGATATAGGTAATTTCAGCGGGTTAGGTGAAGATTCGCTTTAGTAATATGGTTACGTTTTGATTTTGGATTTGTCTTAGTGTAAGGTTTTGGATTAGGTATAAGTTCAGGGTTAGGGTTGCGGTTAGGGTTAGGGTTTAGGTTAGGATTAGGGTAGGGTTAGGGTTAGGATTATGTTTAGTGTTACGGTTAGGGTTAGGGCTTGAGTTAGTTTTACGGTTAGGGTTAAGTTTTGGGTTTGGTTTGGGTTTGGGATGGTGTTAGGGTTAGGGTTTAGGGTTAGGGAACGGGTTAGGGTTACTGTTAGGGTTAGGGAACGCTTAAATTTAGGGTTAGGGAATGGTTAGGTTATTTTTAGGGTTAAGGTTAGGTTTAGAGATAGGCTTTGTGTTATTGTTAGGTTTATAGATTTAGATTTACAATAATTGTTAGGGTTAGGGCTTGAGTTAGGGTTAGTGTTAGTGTGGGGTAAATAACTCCAAAGGATGGTACTTCACAAAGAAGTAGTATAGATGATGGTATATTTTGAGTTGTTCTATAGATAGTTGTCACCGGTTTGCGGGACAGTTTGACCCAGTACCGTGACAATTGAGGCAGGGGACCCACGGGCCCACACCCTGGGGAAGGGGAAGGGGAAAAGGGAAAAAAAGGAGAAGGGAGATGGGCCTAGGAACAAAACAGCCGCAACGATCTGAGGAGGAAAGCTAATTTAGTAAATAAGATATCAGAAAGAAAAATAACACAATATAATATAATATAATATAATTGGAATTGAGGCAAATGAATCAAATAAAATGAACAAGAGAGAGAGTGTCCGATAAACCGAAGGCCTTACGCTAACGCTGAAGGCGGACGGCTGCAACAAACACCCACTGCCGAGCTCGGTCCTGAAGGGAAGAGAGAGTCCCGTGACCGCAGACAGTTTTTATCTTTCCCTCTGGGCGGAAATATGTAAAAATGCAAAGCATCGCAAAGTCCTCTGGGGAATGTAGTTCTCTTCTGAAACAGGTACATCCAGAACTATCGACGATCCACAGAGCTGGAGCATTAACTCCTTAACTCCCAATACACCACGCGATGTCATGATGTGGAATATCAGTAATACAACAAAAATCATAAAACCATAACATTCCACCCCTTATTCAACATCATTTCATCATGCTTAATATATATATATATATATACACATAAAGAAACAATGATTCACAAGCATTATATAAAAACACATACGACATACATATATACATATATACATGCTAATAGAATTACTGAGGGCATTCTCCCCACATCAAATTCCCTTGTGGTAAAACACTGAACATCCCCATTCTTCTGTTTCACCCACCAGGTAGACCCAGGTCCCTGAGCAAAAACAGTCCCACGGAGAGTTTTGCCCTCTCCAGAAGCTGGAAGAACCCAAACCGCTTTTCCCAACAAGTTCTTCACATGTACTACAGGGACCTTATCTCCCTCTACAGTAGGTAGAGAGCTGGATTGGGCAGGACCATCGCGATTGATGGATCCTCTGGTGTTGACCAACCAGGTGGCTTCTGACAAATTCTTCTCCCAGTGCTTAAATGTCCCGCCACCCATTGCTTTCAACATTGTTTTTAACAACCCATTGTACCTTTCAATTTTACCAGAAGCTGGTGCATGATAGGGGATATGATAAATCCACTCGATGCCATGAGCTTTGGCCCAAGTATTTACAAGAGAATTTTTGAAATGAGTTCCATTATCGGACTCAATTCTTTCTGGAGTGCCATGTCACCATAGGACTTGTTTCTCGAGCCCTAAGATGGTGTTTCGGGCGGCAGCATGGGGTACCGCATATGTTTCAAGCCACCCAGTAGTTGCCTCCACCATGGTGAGCACATAACGCTTACCATTGCGAGATCGTGGCAAGGCAACCTGCCACGCCTCCCCATATTTATACTTTTGCCATCGTCCTTCCTCCCAAAGAGGTTTCATCCTCTTGGCTTGTTTAATTGTGGCGCATGTATCACAGTCATGGATAACCTGGTGCAATGGCATCCATAGTTAAGTCCACCCCTCGGTCTCTAGCCCACTTATATGTTGCATCTCTTCCTTGATGGCCCGAGGTCTCATGGGCCCACCGAGCTAGAAATAATTCACTCTTGTGTTGCCAAGTCCAAGTCTACTTGAGCCACCTTAACTTTGGCAGCTCGATCTACCTGATGGTTATTTTGTTGTTCTTCAGTTGCCCGGCTCTTAGGAACATGAGCATCTACATGGCGCATCTTTACAACCACATTCTTTATTCGGGCAGCAATGTTTCTCCACAGTTCAGCAGCCCAAATAGGTTTACCCCTCCGTTGCCAACCATTTTGTTCCCATTGCTGTAACCACCCCCATAAAGCATTTGCCACCATCCATGAGTCAGTGTAAAGATAAAGCACTGGCCACCTCTCTCATTCAGCAATATCTAAGGCCATCTGGACAGCCTTTACCTCTGCAAATTGACTTGATTCTCCTTCTCCTTCAGTGGCCTCTGCAACTTGTCGTGTGGGGCTCCACACAGCAGATTTCCATCTGCGGTGCTTACCCACAATGCAACATGATCCATCTGCGAACAGGGCATATCTCTTTTTGTTGTCTGGTAGTTCATTATATGGTGGGGCTTCTTTAGCACGTGACACCTCCTCTGCTGGCATTGTTCCAAACTTCTTAGCTTCAGGCCAGTCCATGATCACCTCCAGGATTCCTGGACGGTTGAGGTTCCCCATCCGAGCTCGCTTGTGTAATCAGTGCAGTCCATTTACTCCAAGTGGCATCAGTAGCATGATGGGTAGAGGGAGCTGTCCCTTTGAACATCCAGCTCAGCACTGGCAGCCGAGGTGCCAGGAGGAGCTGCATTTCAGTACCGATTACTTCGGAAGCAGCTCGAACCCCCTCGCACGCGGCTAAGATCTCCTTCTCAGTTGGAGTGTAGCGCTCCTCAGACCCCCTGTAGGCCCGACTCCAGAATCCGAAGGGTCGGCCTCGGGTCTTTCCAGGAGCTTTTTGCCACAAACTCCAAGTGGGACCTTCCTTTCCAGCAGCAGTGTAGAGGATGTTCTTTACATCCTGTCCCATCCGCAATGGCCCTGGCTATCAAAGCACGGGCTATCTCCTGCTTAATTTGCTCAAAAGCCTGCTGCTGCTCAGGGCCCCATACAAGATCATTCTTCTTCCACGTCACCCGATAGAGAGGGCTCACAATGAGACCGTAGTTTGGAACATGCATTCTCCAAAAGCCCACTACACCCAGAAAAGCTTGGGTTTCTGTCTTACTGGTGGGTGGAGACATGGCAGTAATCTTGTCAATCACATCTGTTGGGATGTGACGACGTTCATCTTGCCACTTCATACCTAGGAGCTGAATTTCTTGTGCAGGCCCTTTCACTTTGCTTTGCTTGATAGCAAAGCCAGCTCGTAGGAGAATTTGGATAATCTGCTCTCCTTTCTCAAAGACTTCCTCTGCTGTATTGCCCCATACAACAATGTCATCAATGTATTGCAGATGCTCAGGAGCACCACCCTGTTCCAATGCAGTTTGGATCAACCCATGGCAAATGGTTGGACTGTGCTTCCACCCCTGGGGCAAACGGTTCCAGGTGTACTGAACGCCCCTCCAGGTGAAGGCAAACTGCAGCCTGCATTCTGTGGCCAGAGGAATTGAAAAGAAGGCATTGGCAATGTCAATGGTGGCATACCACTTGGCTGCTTGTGACTCCAGTTCGTACTGGAGTTGTAGCATGTCTGGCACAGCAGCACTCAGTGGGGGTGTGACTTCATTCAGGCCACGGTAATCTACCGTCAGCCTCCATTCTCCACTGGCTTTACGCACTGGCCATATGGGGCTGTTAAAAGGATACTTTGGATACTTTGATACCAACTGACTTTGATACCGGTGCTTTCTTTGGCTGGTCAGATGTGCCTGGGAGGTTTTCCTCTTTGGTCTGAGCCTCAGTTTGGACACTCTCTCTCTCCAGAACAGTACATATACCTCGGTAAGCATAAACCAAGCCCCAGATAAGCTGTTCCACCTCAGATCTTTCTGAGCCGCAACACCCATTACTCAGATACAGGCCTAGCTCCTCAGGATCCTGCAAGTGTTCAGGAGTAAAATCCCATGGCACCGGGGGACCCCATGCTTCTAATTTATTTCCTAAAACTCTCCACTTTCCCTGCCATTCAACATTCTCTGTTTCTGGGAAAAGCTTCCTCCACATGGTGTAAAGTGCTATTATAAGGGATGTATTCAACAGGTCTAATATCCCAAATGCTAACGTAGTCCCTAAACCCTATATAGGGTTAGGGCAAGGCTCAGGTTAAGATTTAGCATTACAGTAAGTGTTAAAGCAGGATTTATGTAATTTCAGCGGGTTTGGTGAAGATTGTCTTTAGCAATAGGGTTATGTTTAGATTCTGGATAAGTGTGTGGGTAAGGTTTTGGCTTAGGGTTAGGGTTAGGGTACGGATTAGGGTTGGGGTTAGCGTTAGGGTTAGGGTTAAGGTATAGGGTTAGCATTAGGCTAACATTTAGGGGATAGGGTTAGTGTTAGGTTTCGAGTTATCATTAGGTATAGGTTTCGGGTTAGGGTTAGTGTTAGGATTGGGTTAGGGGTTAGTTTGGGGTTTGGGGTTGGTGGATTTAGGGGTAGGATTAGGTTTAGGTTTAGGGTTAGGTTTAGGTTTCGGGTTAGGTTTAGTATTAGGGTTAAGGTTACGTTTATTGTTAGGGTTATGTTTAGGTTTAGGTTTTGGGTTAGGCTTAGGGTTACGGTTAGTTTTGGTTTAGGGTTAGGATTAGGGTTTAGGGTTCGGGTTAGGGATAGGTTTGTGTTTGGATCAGGATTAGGATTAGGGTTAAGGTAGTTATAGGGGTTGGTTTAGGGTTAGAGTTAGATTTAGTGTTAGGGTAAGGGTTAGTCTCAAGTTTAATGTTAGGGTTAGGGTTAGGATAAGGGTTCGGTTTAGGGTAAAATTAGGGTAGGGTTAGGGTTTGGGTTAGGGTTAGGGTTATGGTTAGGGTTTAATTTGGAGTTGGGTTTGGTTTAGGTTTAGGGTTAGGTTTATGGTTAGGGTTAGCTTTAGTGTTCGGGTTTGTGTTAGTTTTCGGGTTAGGGTTTAGGGGTTCGTTTGGTGTTGGGGTTGTGATTAGGTTTAGGGTTAGAGATAGGGTAAGGTTTAGTGTTAAGTTTAGGGTTAGTGTTAGTGTTAGTATAGCGGTTTGGTTTATGGTAGGGTTAGGGTAGTGTTAGGTTTAGTGTTAGGGGAAGCGTTTGGGGTTAGGGTAAGTATATAGGGTTAGGGTTTAGGGTAGGGTTTTAGGTTTAGAATTTGTGTTAGTGTGAGGGGTTAGGGTTAGGGTTGGTGTTGGGTTTTGGGTTGGGGTTGGGTTTGCATTTGTTGTTGGGTTAGGGTCAGGGTTTGGGTTAGGGTTAGGGTGTAGTGTTACATTTTGTGTTAGTGTTAGGTATAGGGTTTGAGTAAGGGTTTGGGTTTGTTCTTAGGGGTTTGTGTTGGGGTTGGGTTTGGTGTTGAGGTTGCAGTTTGTGTTAGTGATAGTGTTAGGGCCAGGGTTTGGGTTAGTGTTAGGATTAGGGTTGGGGTTAGGGGTAGGGGTAGGAGTCAGGATATTTTTGGTCTAGGGTTGGAGTTTAGGGTTATTGTTGGGGTTAGGATTGGAGCTTGAGGTTGGGTTTTGGGTAAAGGTAGGGGTAAGGTTCGGATTAGGGTTAGGGTTAGTGTTAGTGTTAGGGTTAGGTTTAGGTTTAGGGTTAGGGTTAGGGTTACGATTTAGGGTAATGTTGAAGGTTAGGGTTTGGGTTGGGTTAGTGTTAGGGTTTATGGGTTTGGTTTTGGGTTTGGGGTTGGCGACGGGTTTGGGGTTGGGGATTGTGTTGGTGTTAAGGATAGGGTCAGGATTAGAGTTAGGGTTAGGCTCAGGGTTAGGTTTAGGGTTTAGGGTTATAGTTTAGGGTTAGGGTTAGGGTTAAGGTTAGGTTAAGGGCTTGTGGTTGGGTTTGGGGTAGGGGTAAGTGTAGTGGTAGGAGTAGGATTAGTTTTGGTTTAGTGTTAGGGTTAGGGTGAAGTTTTGGGTTAGGGTTTATGGTAATGGTTTAGGGTTAGATTTAGGGTTGGAGTTACGGTTAAGGGTAAGAGTTTAGATTTAGGGTTGCGTTTGGGATTGGGTTAGGATTAGGGTTAGGGTAAGGTTTAGGGTTAGGGTAAGAATGTAGGTTTAGGGTTAGGTTTAGGTTTAGGATTAGTGTTAGGTTTAGGGCTTGTTTTTGGGTTTGGGGTAGGGGTAGGGGTAAGTTTAGGGTTAGGGTTAGGGTTAGGGTTAGGGTTAAGTTATAGTGTTAGGGGTTAGGGTTAGGATAAAGGCTTATGGTTTACGTTAAGTGTTTAAGGTTAGGGATAGGGTTGAGGTTAGGGTTAGATTAAGGGTTAGGGTTAGGATTAGGGTTAGGGTTTGGGTTGGGGTTGTGGTTGGAGTTGGGGTTGGTGTTTGTGTTAGTGTTAAGGATGGGGTTAAGGTAAGGGTCAGGGTTAAGATTTGGGTTAGGGTTAGGTTTTGGGTGAGGATTAGTGTTAGGCTTAGGCTTAGGCTTTGGGTTTAGTGTTTAGTGTTCTTTAGAGTTAGGTTGAGGTTTAGAGTTAAGGGTTAGAGTAGGGTTAGGCTTACGCTTAGGGTTAGTGTTAGGTTTGGGGTTAGGGGTTAGTGTTCGGGTTCGGGTTGCTGTTGGATTTAGGCTTAGGGTTAGGTTTGGGTTTAGGGTTAGGTTTAGGGTTAGGTTCAGAGTTAGGGTTAGGGTTAGGGTTAGGGTTAGGGTAGGGTTAGGGTTAGGGTTAGGGTTAGGGTTAGGGTTAGGTTTAGGGCTAGGTTTAGTGTTTGGTTTAGGGTAGTGATAGGGGAAGGTATAGGGTTAAGGTTAGGGTTAAGGTGTTTTTGTTTGTCTAGGGTTTGGGTTTGGTGTAGGAATTGGGTTTGTGGTAGGCTTAGTGATAGTGTTAGGGTTAATGGTTAGGGTAAGGATTTGAGTTAGATTTAAATTTAGGTTAAGGGTTAGTGTTAGGGTTAGTGTTAGTGTTAGGGATAGATTTAGGGTTAGAGTTAGGGTTAGGTATAGGTTTAGGTTTAGCATTAGTGTTAGGGTCAGGGTTCGGTTCAGGGTTAGGGTTTGATAGTGTTAGGGTTAGTTAGTGTTAGTGTTAGGTTTTGGTGTAGGGCTAGGGTTAGGGTTTGTGATTGGGTTAGGGTTAGGGCTTGGTATAGGGTTAGTGCACTAATAGGTGTAGGTTTAAGTTTAGGGGATGGTTGAGGATTAGTTTTAGGGTGTTTTTTAGGGTTACCGTTAGTTGTTAGGTGTTGTTGGCATTGGTTTTGGGTTTGGGGTTGGGGTTGCGATTGGGGTTGGGTTAGGATTAGGGTAGTGTTTGGGTTTGGGTTAGGTTTAGAATTAGGGTCAGGGTATGGGTTTGGGTTAGGGTTAGGTTTAGGGCTATGGGTTAGGGTTAGGGTTAGGGTATAGATAGGGGTATGTTTAATATTAGGGTTAAGGTTACAGTTAGTGTTACACTTAGGGTTTAGGTGTTGTTGGACTTGGGGTTGGGGTTGGGTTTGGGGCTGTGTTAGGGTTAGGTTTAAGTGTTTTAGAATTTGGGTTAGATTTAAGGTTAGGGTTAGGGTTATGATTAAGGATTAGTGTTAGGGCTAGGTTTAGGATTAGGTTTAGTGTTAGGGTTTTTTTAGGTTTAGGGTTAGATTTTGGGGTTGGGGTTGGGGTATGGGTAAGTGTTAGAGTTTGGTTTATTGGTAGCGTTACGTTTATTGTTCAGGGGTTAGTGTTTGGTTGGGGTTGTTGTTGAGGTTGGGTAAGTGTTGGAGCTGGGTTTGGGGTTGGGGTTGGGGTAGGGGTAGGGGTTGGGATTGGTTTAGAGTTAGGTTTAGGTTTAGTGTTAGGGTTAGGATTACAGTTAGGGTTAGATTTAGGTTTAGGGTTAGTGTTGGTGTTAGGGTAAGGTTAGTTTTAGGGTTAGGGTTATGGCTTGGGTTAGGTTTAGGCTTAAGCTTAGGGTTTGGGTTAGGGTTAAGGTTAATTTTAGCTTTAGGATAAGGGTTGGGGTTGGGGTTTGGGTTGCGTCTGGGGTTTGGGTTAGGTTTAGGGTTAGGGTTCTGGCTTGGGTTAGGGTTAGGTTTAGGTTTAGGTTAGGTTTAGGGTTAGGATTAATGTTGGGGTTGGGATTTTGGTTGGGGTTTGGGTTGGGGTTGGGGTTGGGGTTAGGGTTAGCGTTAGTTTTTAGATATTATTGTTTGGGTTTGGGTTGGTGTTAGTGATAGGGTGGGGCTGGTGTTGGGATAGTTGTTGGGATTGGTTAGAGTTAGGTTTAGGGTTAGGGTTACGGGGTTAGGGTTTGGCTTCTGGCTTGTGGTTGAGCTAGGGATAACAGTTGGGGTTTGGGTTGGGTTTGGGGTTGGTGTTGGGGTTAAGGTTAAAGTTAGGGTTAGGCTTATGGTTAGGGTAGGGTTAGGGTTACGGTTATTGTTTGGGTTAGTGTTAGGGTTAGTGTTAGGGGTTAGGGTTAGGGTTAGGATTTGGGTTATGTTTAGAGTTAGGGTTAGCATTAGGGTTGAGCTTAGGGTTAGTTTAAGTTATAGGGTAATAGGTATAGGGTTAGTGCTAGGTTTAAAGAATAGAGGTAGGGTTAAATTTCTTGTTAATTGTGGTGTAGGGTAAGTATGAGCGTTAGG
The DNA here is from genome assembly GCF_038088225.1 of Cyrtonyx montezumae. NCBI lineage: Eukaryota > Metazoa > Chordata > Aves > Galliformes > Odontophoridae > Cyrtonyx > Cyrtonyx montezumae. The sequence continues at coordinate 166,103 of NW_027072067.1, forward strand.
GTGAAAGAAGGTTTAAGCCCTGGATTTGTTTTGTGATTGGATAAGGTTCAAAAATAGGAATAGAAATAGTGTTTTGAACACGTTTAGTGCTTGTATTTGGCATAGGGATAGACTTCGAGTTTAGTTGGTTTTTAGTCCTAGAGAAAGGGATAGGGTCTATCGTATGATCAGCTATAGTGCTCGGTTTAGAGTTTTGGTTTGTTGTAGTGTTTGGGTTAGGGTGTTAGTGTTATGGTTAAAGATAAGGTTACGTTTACGGTAAGGGTTAGGGTCTGGGATGATTTTATGTTAGGGTTAGGATTTGATTTAATATTTGCGTAAGAAACAGGGTTTGTTTGCATTTTATGAATAGATTTAGGATTAGGATTAGTTGGAATGTTATTGATATTGTTAAAATCAATTTTGAGTGTGGGCAAATACTGAGCTGCCAATTGACATATTGACCATGACATGACATTTTGTTTTTCTGCTTGAGATAAAGCTCTGCATAAGTGTTGTTCATTAAACACACTTGCAATAAATCCGTGGCTGTACTCATTTCTCTTGTTTTAAAAATCGCACGCGATCCGTCAAAGAAAGAAGCTATCGTGAAATGTATAAGATCCTGACAACGAATTTCAAACATATTTTGACTTTAGTCAACATTACAAAGTAGTACTGACAAATTTTAAAATGTTCAAAATTAAATAAAAATTAAAAATACTATTCCACGAAGTTTATAGGTGTTTTTTCCGTGCTATAAGAACTTCTCTAATTTATTCAGCTTAGCAGGTCAGAATCGGCTAAAGTGCAGGGCAGCCGGCTGATTCGCGTCTTTCTTCAGCGGCTGAGGCAGCAGAAAACGCGATTGATGCGTTTCAAGCGGATTCCGCGGTTAAGAGCGATTCGAGTTTGACGTTCGTCGCCGATTCGGCTCAGATTCGTCCAGACTCATCTTCGATGCTCCGGTGATTAATTTTACAGAGGAAATATTCAAACCGGTTGAACAAACACCAGAATCTGCGAGAGAAGCCAGCTTCACTCAAATTTCGCTTCTATACTGATATACGCTCAAAGAGCATTCAATTTCGGAAAAGTAATCAGTAATATCCGTGTGTATGAAAAATAAACGAGGAGATACGATGTTCCAGGGATAAGAGTAACAGACATCAAAAACGGTCAGAAAAATGTATGAAAACGAGGACGGAGGTGAACGTCTGATGCAGACATATATTGCAGACGGCAGCAGAGCAGAAAGGGAACACAATCTTTCCCCCAGCCTAACACCGGGGTCCTCCCCATCTCTATCGACAACGCCAGGATCGGATTCTGTCAAAAGGGTAATCGCTTTTATTTTGGAAACAGACCGCAGCAGGCTACGTTTTAAAGCCGCACTTCAGTGAACGGCAGCAGGCTGAAACGCGTCTTTCTTCAGCGGCTCAAGCAGCAGAAACCGCGGTTGATGTGTTTCAAGAGGAATCCGCGGTTAAGAGCGATTCGAGTTTGTCGTTCGTTGCCGACTCGGCTCAGTTTCGTACGGGCTCATCTGCGATGCTCCGGTGATTAAGTTTGTTGGGAAATATTCGTTCCGGTTCGACAGACACCAGAGGCTGCGAGAGGAGCCAGCTTCGCTCAAATTTCGCCTCTACACTGGTAAGATCAGAACAGCATACAATTTTTAGAAAGGAATCAATAACGCTAGTGTGTGCGTAAAGGAAACGGAGATTGACGAAGTTTCACGAAGAAAAAGACATTAATAACTTTCTAGAATCAAGTGTGAAAACGTGAACGGAGATGAACGACTGATGCAGACATATATTGCAGACGGCAGCAGAGCAGAAAGGGAACACAATCTTTCCCCCAGCCTAACACCGGGGACCTCCTCATCTCTATCGACAACGCCAGGATCGGATTCTGTCAAAAGGGTAATCGCTTTTATGTCGGAAACAGACCGCAGCAGGCTACGTTTTAAAGCCGCACTTCAGTGAACGGCAGCAGGCTGAAACGCGTCTTTCTTCAGCGGCTCAAGCAGCAGAAACCGCGGTTGATGTGTTTCAAGAGGAATCCGCGGTTAAGAGCGATTCGAGTTTGTCGTTCGTTGCCGATTCGGCTCAGTTTCGTACATGCTTATTTGCGATGCTCCGGTGATGAAGTTTGCTGGGAAATATTCGGTCCGGTTGGACAGACATCAGAGGCTGCGAGAGGAGCCAGCTTCACTCAAATTTCGCCTCTACACTGGTAAGATCAGAACAGCATACAATTTTGGGAAAGGAATCAATAATGTCCGTTTGTATGAAAAGGAAAAATTGAGAGAAGTTTTGTTTCTTAGGAATATGAAAGGTCATCAAAAAATGTTAAAGAAAAAATGTGAAAATGTGTACTGAAATGAAGGTCTGATGCTATCATTCTCTGCGAGTGCTTGCTGAGCCTGCAGAGAACAGAAAATCCCCCCTGGCTAACATAGGGGGGCATCCCATCTTTTCTAAAAACACCATGAACGAAGTCTGATATAAGAGTAAACTGCGTAGTGTTGGAATCAGACCTCAGCTGGCAGTGGATATAAGCCGCTTTACAGCGCAAGGCAGCCGACTGATTAGCATTCTGCCTTCTGAACTGTAGGAGACACAAACTTTTTCAAGCCTAATCCACAGTTAGGAGCGATTACAGCCAGACTTTTCCACTCCATTCGGACCTGATTATTTGAAAAGATTTGAAAGCGTTTAGGGTTAGAGTTTGGTTTAGGGGTATGGTTAGGGTTAGGTTTAGGGTTAGGATTAGGGTTAGGGTTGCTTTTGGGGTAGGTTAAAATTTACGGATTGTTGTGGTTGCTTTTGGGGTAGGTTAAAATTTACCGATAGGATTAGTGTTAGCGCTTGTGCCTGGTTTTGGAGTACGGGTAGGCTAAGGTTTAGGGATAGGATTATGGTTTGTGCTTGTGGTTGCATTTGGGGTAGGCGTAGTACCAGTGTTAGGATTAGGGTTAGGGTTAGTGTTAGGGTTAGGGTTCGTTTTAGTGTTATGGAAAAGGGTAAGTGATTAAGGTTAGGGTTAGGGTTCGTTTTAAGGTTAGGGTTTGTGCTTGTGGTTGCTTTTGGGGAAGGGTTAGTGTTAAGGTTAAGGTTAGGGTTAGGAGTTACGGGTATGGGTTTCGTTTAAGGTTCCCGTAGAGATTGGAGTTAGTGTTAATGTTAAGGATAAGGTTAGGTTTAGTGTTAGGGTTAGGGTTAGGATTTGGGTTAGAGTTTGGTTTTGGGTCAGGATTAGGGCTAGGGTTAGGCTAAGGGTTAGGGTAAGGCTTCAGGTTTAGGGTCATAGATTAGGTTTAGGGTTAGGGTTAGGTTTAGGTTTAGTGTTAGGGTTACGTTTGGGTTAGGTTTTAGGGTTGGGGTTGTGTTTGGGGTTTTGGTAAGTGTTAGGGTTACGGTTAGGATAACGGTAAGGTTATGGGTTAAGGTTAGGGTTAGGGATAGGGATTACGCGTTTGTTTGGGGTTGGTGTTGGTGTTTCGGTTGTTTATAAAGGATATGGTTAGTGTATAGGTCAGGGTTAGTATTAGGGTTAGGGTGAGAGTAAAATTTTGGGTTCGGTTTGGGTTTGGGATAGGGTTAGGGTTAAGCTTTGGTTACTGTTAGGGTTAGGGTCGGGTTAAGGTTAGGGTTAGGGTTAGGTTTAGGGTTAAGGTTTGGGTTTGTGCTAGCGTTAAGGTTAGGTTTAGGGTTAGTGTTAAGTATATAGTTTTAGATTTACAGTAATTGTTAGGGTTAGGGTTAGGGCTTGAGTTAGGGTTAGGGTTAATGTGTTGTAAATAACTCCCAAGGATGATACTTCAGAAAGAAATAGTATAGATGATGGTATATTTTGAGTTGTTCTATATAGATAGTGTATAAATAATACAAAAGAGAAGATGGCTCACCTTCAGGATTGTTATAGGTGTGAAGAACAATACACACCAATCGTTACCAACCGTAAAAGATTTATTGAGCAAGCAATTACCGAGCAAAACAGCGCTGGGCGGCTGGGAGTCTCTGCTCCACCAGAGGTGCGCAACGGCAGCCTCTCGATCCCACTATTTATTATTTCTTATCTCTACATTCATGTTTATCTTTCCCTTCCTGGGCTGCGCTGGCTGTTATGTGGGGGTCGTTCTCTGCCACCTGGTGATTGAGATGAAAAAGGCCGTAGGCCTCTTCAGCTTCGATCATGCACACTTAAGAGGAGATTTTCACTTATTTTTCTTTTTTCAGTTTCTTAGAAGGTCACTGCTATCTGTTGTTCATTGTCCAGTTGTTAGAACTAAGCGCTGTGGCTCCAATTTGCACAATTCCAAAGTTCTTAGACAAAACATTTATTCATGTATTTTGAGTCTTCTACAAACTACATAGTTTTCAGAAAGCAGAACACTGAAAAACACTGACACATCTGTCTCGAGTCGGTTTGATTAACAAATACAGCACTCATTTTTATCACAAGGATGATAAGGCTCGCAGGGGACTCCACGTGGAAGGGATCTCTGAGAAGAGATCCTTTCCTGGCGGTGGTCAGCCCTTAAATGGGTTTTGGGAGAGGTAGAGCCAGGCTCCCCCCATTCCAATCACACAGGTGTATCACCTCCACCTGTGCCCCCATGGCTGACTCGGTGCTCACCTCAGGTGACCAATCAGTGTTTCAGGCCATGATTCAGCAGTTCCCATACAGTTAGGGTAGGGTTAGGGTTAGATTTGGTGTTAGTGTTAGTGTTAGGGTTGGTGTAAGCTTTAAAGATTTAGTTTTACAGTAAGTTTGAGGTTATTGTATAGGGTTAGGTGTATGATTGGATTTAGTGTTAGGTTTAGGGTTAGGGCAAGGTTTAGGGTTAAAGATTTAGTCTTACAGTAAGTGTTAGGGAAGGATTTAGGTAATTTCAGCGGGTTTGGTGAAGACTGGCTTTGGTAGAAGGGTTATGTTTGATTTTGTATTAAGGTAAGGTTTTGGCTTAGGGTTAGGGTTAGGGTGCAGATTAGGGTTGGGGTTAGTGTTAGGGATAGGGTTAAGTTATATGGTTAGGGTTAGACTAAGATTTAGGGTTAGGGTGAGGGTTAGGGTTAGGTTTAAGGATAAGTATAAATATTTAGTTTTACAGTAAGTGTTAGGGTATGAGTCAGGCCGTGATTCAGCAGTTCCCATACAGTTAGGGTAGGGTTAGGCTTAGGGTTACGGTTAGGGTTATGTTTAGGATTATGTTTAGGGTTAGGTTTGGGGTTAGGGTTTGGGTTGGTGTTACTCTTAGGGTTATGTTAGTGTTAAGTTTTGGGTTAGGGTTAGGCTAAGATTTAGGGTTAATGTGAGGGTAAGGGTTAGGCTTAGGTTTAAGCTTAAGTTTAAAGCTTTAGTTTTACAGTAAGTGTTAGGGTATATTTTAGGTTACTGGATAGTCTATGATTGGATTTAGGGTTAGGGTTAGGGTATGTGATAGCTTTAGAATTAGTGTTAGGTTTAGAGTAAGGTTTAGGGTTAAAGATTTAGTCTTACAGTAAGTGTTAGGGAAGGATATAGGTAATTTCAGCGGGTTAGGTGAAGATTCGCTTTAGTAATATGGTTACGTTTTGATTTTGGATTTGTCTTAGTGTAAGGTTTTGGATTAGGTATAAGTTCAGGGTTAGGGTTGCGGTTAGGGTTAGGGTTTAGGTTAGGATTAGGGTAGGGTTAGGGTTAGGATTATGTTTAGTGTTACGGTTAGGGTTAGGGCTTGAGTTAGTTTTACGGTTAGGGTTAAGTTTTGGGTTTGGTTTGGGTTTGGGATGGTGTTAGGGTTAGGGTTTAGGGTTAGGGAACGGGTTAGGGTTACTGTTAGGGTTAGGGAACGCTTAAATTTAGGGTTAGGGAATGGTTAGGTTATTTTTAGGGTTAAGGTTAGGTTTAGAGATAGGCTTTGTGTTATTGTTAGGTTTATAGATTTAGATTTACAATAATTGTTAGGGTTAGGGCTTGAGTTAGGGTTAGTGTTAGTGTGGGGTAAATAACTCCAAAGGATGGTACTTCACAAAGAAGTAGTATAGATGATGGTATATTTTGAGTTGTTCTATAGATAGTTGTCACCGGTTTGCGGGACAGTTTGACCCAGTACCGTGACAATTGAGGCAGGGGACCCACGGGCCCACACCCTGGGGAAGGGGAAGGGGAAAAGGGAAAAAAAGGAGAAGGGAGATGGGCCTAGGAACAAAACAGCCGCAACGATCTGAGGAGGAAAGCTAATTTAGTAAATAAGATATCAGAAAGAAAAATAACACAATATAATATAATATAATATAATTGGAATTGAGGCAAATGAATCAAATAAAATGAACAAGAGAGAGAGTGTCCGATAAACCGAAGGCCTTACGCTAACGCTGAAGGCGGACGGCTGCAACAAACACCCACTGCCGAGCTCGGTCCTGAAGGGAAGAGAGAGTCCCATGACCGCAGACAGTTTTTATCTTTCCCTCTGGGCGGAAATATGTAAAAATGCAAAGCATCGCAAAGTCCTCTGGGGAATGTAGTTCTCTTCTGAAACAGGTACATCCAGAACTATCGACGATCCACAGAGCTGGAGCATTAACTCCTTAACTCCCAATACACCACGCGATGTCATGATGTGGAATATCAGTAATACAACAAAAATCATAAAACCATAACATTCCACCCCTTATTCAACATCATTTCATCATGCTTAATATATATATATATATATACACATAAAGAAACAATGATTCACAAGCATTATATAAAAACACATACGACATACATATATACATATATACATGCTAATAGAATTACTGAGGGCATTCTCCCCACATCAAATTCCCTTGTGGTAAAACACTGAACATCCCCATTCTTCTGTTTCACCCACCAGGTAGACCCAGGTCCCTGAGCAAAAACAGTCCCACGGAGAGTTTTGCCCTCTCCAGAAGCTGGAAGAACCCAAACCGCTTTTCCCAACAAGTTCTTCACATGTACTACAGGGACCTTATCTCCCTCTACAGTAGGTAGAGAGCTGGATTGGGCAGGACCATCGCGATTGATGGATCCTCTGGTGTTGACCAACCAGGTGGCTTCTGACAAATTCTTCTCCCAGTGCTTAAATGTCCCGCCACCCATTGCTTTCAACATTGTTTTTAACAACCCATTGTACCTTTCAATTTTACCAGAAGCTGGTGCATGATAGGGGATATGATAAATCCACTCGATGCCATGAGCTTTGGCCCAAGTATTTACAAGAGAATTTTTGAAATGAGTTCCATTATCGGACTCAATTCTTTCTGGAGTGCCATGTCACCATAGGACTTGTTTCTCGAGCCCTAAGATGGTGTTTCGGGCGGCAGCATGGGGTACCGCATATGTTTCAAGCCACCCAGTAGTTGCCTCCACCATGGTGAGCACATAACGCTTACCATTGCGAGATCGTGGCAAGGCAACCTGCCACGCCTCCCCATATTTATACTTTTGCCATCGTCCTTCCTCCCAAAGAGGTTTCATCCTCTTGGCTTGTTTAATTGTGGCGCATGTATCACAGTCATGGATAACCTGGTGCAATGGCATCCATAGTTAAGTCCACCCCTCGGTCTCTAGCCCACTTATATGTTGCATCTCTTCCTTGATGGCCCGAGGTCTCATGGGCCCACCGAGCTAGAAATAATTCACTCTTGTGTTGCCAAGTCCAAGTCTACTTGAGCCACCTTAACTTTGGCAGCTCGATCTACCTGATGGTTATTTTGTTGTTCTTCAGTTGCCCGGCTCTTAGGAACATGAGCATCTACATGGCGCATCTTTACAACCACATTCTTTATTCGGGCAGCAATGTTTCTCCACAGTTCAGCAGCCCAAATAGGTTTACCCCTCCGTTGCCAACCATTTTGTTCCCATTGCTGTAACCACCCCCATAAAGCATTTGCCACCATCCATGAGTCAGTGTAAAGATAAAGCACTGGCCACCTCTCTCATTCAGCAATATCTAAGGCCATCTGGACAGCCTTTACCTCTGCAAATTGACTTGATTCTCCTTCTCCTTCAGTGGCCTCTGCAACTTGTCGTGTGGGGCTCCACACAGCAGATTTCCATCTGCGGTGCTTACCCACAATGCAACATGATCCATCTGCGAACAGGGCATATCTCTTTTTGTTGTCTGGTAGTTCATTATATGGTGGGGCTTCTTTAGCACGTGACACCTCCTCTGCTGGCATTGTTCCAAACTTCTTAGCTTCAGGCCAGTCCATGATCACCTCCTCATCGTCCTCCTGGACGGTTGAGGTTCCCCATCCGAGCTCGCTTGTGTAATCAGTGCAGTCCATTTACTCCAAGTGGCATCAGTAGCATGATGGGTAGAGGGAGCTGTCCCTTTGAACATCCAGCTCAGCACTGGCAGCCGAGGTGCCAGGAGGAGCTGCATTTCAGTACCGATTACTTCGGAAGCAGCTCGAACCCCCTCGCACGCGGCTAAGATCTCCTTCTCAGTTGGAGTGTAGCGCTCCTCAGACCCCCTGTAGGCCCAACTCCAGAATCCGAAGGGTCGGCCTCGGGTCTTTCCAGGAGCTTTTTGCCACAAACTCCAAGTGGGACCTTCCTTTCCAGCAGCAGTGTAGAGGATGTTCTTTACATCCTGTCCCATCCGCAATGGCCCTGGCTATCAAAGCACGGGCTATCTCCTGCTTAATTTGCTCAAAAGCCTGCTGCTGCTCAGGGCCCCATACAAGATCATTCTTCTTCCACGTCACCCGATAGAGAGGGCTCACAATGAGACCGTAGTTTGGAACATGCATTCTCCAAAAGCCCACTACACCCAGAAAAGCTTGGGTTTCTGTCTTACTGGTGGGTGGAGACATGGCAGTAATCTTGTCAATCACATCTGTTGGGATGTGACGACGTCCATCTTGCCACTTCATACCTAGGAGCTGAATTTCTTGTGCAGGCCCTTTCACTTTGCTTTGCTTGATAGCAAAGCCAGCTCGTAGGAGAATTTGGATAATCTGCTCTCCTTTCTCAAAGACTTCCTCTGCTGTATTGCCCCATACAACAATGTCATCAATGTATTGCAGATGCTCAGGAGCACCACCCTGTTCCAATGCAGTTTGGATCAACCCATGGCAAATGGTTGGACTGTGCTTCCACCCCTGGGGCAAACGGTTCCAGGTGTACTGAACGCCCCTCCAGGTGAAGGCAAACTGCAGCCTGCATTCTGTGGCCAGAGGAATTGAAAAGAAGGCATTGGCAATGTCAATGGTGGCATACCACTTGGCTGCTTGTGACTCCAGTTCGTACTGGAGTTGTAGCATGTCTGGCACAGCAGCACTCAGTGGGGGTGTGACTTCATTCAGGCCACGGTAATCTACCGTCAGCCTCCATTCTCCACTGGCTTTACGCACTGGCCATATGGGGCTGTTAAGAGGATACTTTGGATACTTTGATACCAACTGACTTTGATACCGGTGCTTTCTTTGGCTGGTCAGATGTGCCTGGGAGGTTTTCCTCTTTGGTCTGAGCCTCAGTTTGGACACTCTCTCTCTCCAGAACAGTACATATACCTCGGTAAGCATAAACCAAGCCCCAGATAAGCTGTTCCACCTCAGATCTTTCTGAGCCGCAACACCCATTACTCAGATACAGGCCTAGCTCCTCAGGATCCTGCAAGTGTTCAGGAGTAAAATCCCATGGCACCGGGGGACCCCATGCTTCTAATTTATTTCCTAAAACTCTCCACTTTCCCTGCCATTCAACATTCTCTGTTTCTGGGAAAAGCTTCCTCCACATGGTGTAAAGTGCTATTATAAGGGATGTATTCAACAGGTCTAATATCCCAAATGCTAACGTAGTCCCTAAACCCTATATAGGGTTAGGGCAAGGCTCAGGTTAAGATTTAGCATTACAGTAAGTGTTAAAGCAGGATTTATGTAATTTCAGCGGGTTTGGTGAAGATTGTCTTTAGCAATAGGGTTATGTTTAGATTCTGGATAAGTGTGTGGGTAAGGTTTTGGCTTAGGGTTAGGGTTAGGGTACGGATTAGGGTTGGGGTTAGCGTTAGGGTTAGGGTTAAGGTATAGGGTTAGCATTAGGCTAACATTTAGGGGATAGGGTTAGTGTTAGGTTTCGAGTTATCATTAGGTATAGGTTTCGGGTTAGGGTTAGTGTTAGGATTGGGTTAGGGGTTAGTTTGGGGTTTGGAGTTGGTGGATTTAGGGGTAGGATTAGGTTTAGGTTTAGGGTTAGGTTTAGGTTTCGGGTTAGGTTTAGTATTAGGGTTAAGGTTACGTTTATTGTTAGGGTTATGTTTAGGTTTAGGTTTTGGGTTAGGCTTAGGGTTACGGTTAGTTTTGGTTTAGGGTTAGGATTAGGGTTTAGGGTTCGGGTTAGGGATAGGTTTGTGTTTGGATCAGGATTAGGATTAGGGTTAAGGTAGTTATAGGGGTTGGTTTAGGGTTAGAGTTAGATTTAGTGTTAGGGTAAGGGTTAGTCTCAAGTTTAATGTTAGGGTTAGGGTTAGGATAAGGGTTCGGTTTAGGGTAAAATTAGGGTAGGGTTAGGGTTTGGGTTAGGGTTAGGGTTATGGTTAGGGTTTAATTTGGAGTTGGGTTTGGTTTAGGTTTAGGGTTAGGTTTATGGTTAGGGTTAGCTTTAGTGTTCGGGTTTGTGTTAGTTTTCGGGTTAGGGTTTAGGGGTTCGTTTGGTGTTGGGGTTGTGATTAGGTTTAGGGTTAGAGATAGGGTAAGGTTTAGTGTTAAGTTTAGGGTTAGTGTTAGTGTTAGTATAGCGGTTTGGTTTATGGTAGGGTTAGGGTAGTGTTAGGTTTAGTGTTAGGGGAAGCGTTTGGGGTTAGGGTAAGTATATAGGGTTAGGGTTTAGGGTAGGGTTTTAGGTTTAGAATTTGTGTTAGTGTGAGGGGTTAGGGTTAGGGTTGGTGTTGGGTTTTGGGTTGGGGTTGGGTTTGCATTTGTTGTTGGGTTAGGGTCAGGGTTTGGGTTAGGGTTAGGGTGTAGTGTTACATTTTGTGTTAGTGTTAGGTATAGGGTTTGAGTAAGGGTTTGGGTTTGTTCTTAGGGGTTTGGGTTGGGGTTGGGTTTGGTGTTGAGGTTGCAGTTTGTGTTAGTGATAGTGTTAGGGCCAGGGTTTGGGTTAGTGTTAGGATTAGGGTTGGGGTTAGGGGTAGGGGTAGGAGTCAGGATATTTTTGGTCTAGGGTTGGAGTTTAGGGTTATTGTTGGGGTTAGGATTGGAGCTTGAGGTTGGGTTTTGGGTAAAGGTAGGGGTAAGGTTCGGATTAGGGTTAGGGTTAGTGTTAGTGTTAGGGTTAGGTTTAGGTTTAGGGTTAGGGTTAGGGTTACGATTTAGGGTAATGTTGAAGGTTAGGGTTTGGGTTGGGTTAGTGTTAGGGTTTATGGGTTTGGTTTTGGGTTTGGGGTTGGCGACGGGTTTGGGGTTGGGGATTGTGTTGGTGTTAAGGATAGGTGTCACGGTGTTGTCCGTGACAGTGACCCAAGGGAAAACCGAGAAGGGAGAGGGGAGAGAAAAAGAAACTGCGTCAGTGGCCGCGCGGCCGCCCGAGCAGAGCCGCGCTCCGGGAGGGGGAGGGGGAAACGGCGGGAAGAGATGGGTCTTCAAGAAAACAACGGCACGATCTGAGAAGGAACGGTAACTTTACTAAATCTAATAAAATTGAACAATTGAAAGAGAGATAACAATTTCCAAACCAAAAGCTGTGAGCTTACGTTAAGGAGGACCTGCAGGGGAAGCACACGTGCTGAACCTCCACGGCAGCCCAGAGCAACGCGCCCAGACCGAGCGCCGCCTGCATCCGGTGCGGAGCTCCGCCCCTCCCCTCTGCTGCTCCCCCAGCATTAACTCCTTAACTGCTGCATGATGCTCTGATGTGGAATACCGGCATCAAAAACACAAAACCACAACAATAGGGTCAGGATTAGAGTTAGGGTTAGGCTCAGGGTTAGGTTTAGGGTTTAGGGTTATAGTTTAGGGTTAGGGTTAGGGTTAAGGTTAGGTTAAGGGCTTGTGGTTGGGTTTGGGGTAGGGGTAAGTGTAGTGGTAGGAGTAGGATTAGTTTTGGTTTAGTGTTAGGGTTAGGGTGAAGTTTTGGGTTAGGGTTTATGGTAATGGTTTAGGGTTAGATTTAGGGTTGGAGTTACGGTTAAGGGTAAGAGTTTAGATTTAGGGTTGCGTTTGGGATTGGGTTAGGATTAGGGTTAGGGTAAGGTTTAGGGTTAGGGTAAGAATGTAGGTTTAGGGTTAGGTTTAGGTTTAGGATTAGTGTTAGGTTTAGGGCTTGTTTTTGGGTTTGGGGTAGGGGTAGGGGTAAGTTTAGGGTTAGGGTTAGGGTTAAGTTATAGTGTTAGGGGTTAGGGTTAGGATAAAGGCTTATGGTTTACGTTAAGTGTTTAAGGTTAGGGATAGGGTTGAGGTTAGGGTTAGATTAAGGGTTAGGGTTATGGGTATGGGTTTGGGTTTGGGTTGGGGTTGTGGTTGGAGTTGGGGTTGGTGTTTGTGTTAGTGTTAAGGATGGGGTTAATGTAAGGGTCAGGGTTAAGATTTGGGTTAGGGTTAGGTTTTGGGTGAGGATTAGTGTTAGGCTTAGGCTTAGGCTTTGGGTTTAGTGTTTAGTGTTCTTTAGAGTTAGGTTGAGGTTTAGAGTTAAGGGTTAGAGTAGGGTTAGGCTTACGCTTAGGGTTAGTGTTAGGTTTGGGGTTAGGGGTTAGTGTTCGGGTTCGGGTTGCTGTTGGATTTAGGCTTAGGGTTAGGTTGGGGTTTAGGGTTAGGTTTAGGGTTAGGTTCAGAGTTAGGGTTAGGGTTAGTGTTAGGGTTAGGGTAGGGTTAGGGTTAGGGTTAGGGTTAGGGTTAGGGTTAGGGTTAGGGTTAGGGTTAGGTTTAGGGCTAGGTTTAGTGTTTGGTTTAGGGTAGTGATAGGGGAAGGTATAGGGTTAAGGTTAGGGTTAAGGTGTTTTTGTTTGTCTAGGGTTTGGGTTTGGTGTAGGAATTGGGTTTGTGGTAGGCTTAGTGATAGTGTTAGGGTTAATGGTTAGGGTAAGGATTTGAGTTAGATTTAAATTTAGGTTAAGGGTTAGTGTTAGGGTTAGTGTTAGTGTTAGGGATAGATTTAGGGTTAGAGTTAGGGTTAGGTATAGGTTTAGGTTTAGCATTAGTGTTAGGGTCAGGGTTCGGTTCAGGGTTAGGGTTTGATAGTGTTAGGGTTAGTTAGTGTTAGTGTTAGGTTTTGGTGTAGGGCTAGGGTTAGGGTTTGTGATTGGGTTAGGGTTAGGGCTTGGTATAGGGTTAGTGCACGAATAGGTGTAGGTTTAAGTTTAGGGGATGGTTGAGGATTAGTTTTAGGGTGTGGGTTAGGGTTACCGTTAGTTGTTAGGTGTTGTTGGCATTGGTTTTGGGTTTGGGGTTGGGGTTGCGATTGGGGTTGGGTTAGGATTAGGGTAGTGTTTGGGTTTGGGTTAGGTTTAGAATTAGGGTCAGGGTATGGGTTTGGGTTAGGGTTAGGTTTAGGGCTATGGGTTAGGGTTAGGGTTAGGGTATAGATAGGGGTATGTTTAATATTAGGGTTAAGGTTACAGTTAGTGTTACACTTAGGGTTTAGGTGTTGTTGGACTTGGGGTTGGGTTTGGGTTTGGGGCTGTGTTAGGGTTAGGTTTAAGTGTTTTAGAATTTGGGTTAGATTTAAGGTTAGGGTTAGGGTTATGATTAAGGATTAGTGTTAGGGCTAGGTTTAGGATTAGGTTTAGTGTTAGGGTTTTTTTAGGTTTAGGGTTAGATTTTGGGGTTGGGGTTGGGGTATGGGTAAGTGTTAGAGTTTGGTTTATTGGTAGCGTTACGTTTATTGTTCAGGGGTTAGTGTTTGGTTGGGGTTGTTGTTGAGGTTGGGTAAGTGTTGGAGCTGGGTTTGGGGTTGGGGTTGGGGTAGGGGTAGGGGTTGGGATTGGTTTAGAGTTAGGTTTAGGTTTAGTGTTAGGGTTAGGATTACAGTTAGGGTTAGATTTAGGTTTAGGGTTAGTGTTGGTGTTAGGGTAAGGTTAGTTTTAGGGTTAGGGTTATGGCTTGGGTTAGGTTTAGGCTTAAGCTTAGGGTTAGGGTTAGGGTTAAGGTTAATTTTAGCTTTAGGATAAGGGTTGGGGTTGGGGTTTGGGTTGCGTCTGGGGTTTGGGTTAGGTTTAGGGTTAGGGTTCTGGCTTGGGTTAGGGTTAGGTTTAGGTTTAGGTTAGGTTTAGGGTTAGGATTAATGTTGGGGTTGGGATTTTGGTTGGGGTTTGGGTTGGGGTTGGGGTTGGGGTTAGGGTTAGCGTTAGTTTTTAGATATTATTGTTTGGGTTTGGGTTGGTGTTAGTGATAGGGTGGGGCTGGTGTTGGGATAGTTGTTGGGATTGGTTAGAGTTAGGTTTAGGGTTAGGGTTACGGGGTTAGGGTTTGGCTTCTGGCTTGTGGTTGAGCTAGGGATAACAGTTGGGGTTTGGGTTGGGTTTGGGGTTGGTGTTGGGGTTAAGGTTAAAGTTAGGGTTAGGCTTATGGTTAGGGTAGGGTTAGGGTTACGGTTATTGTTTGGGTTAGTGTTAGGGTTAGTGTTAGGGGTTAGGGTTAGGGTTAGGATTTGGGTTATGTTTAGAGTTAGGGTTAGCATTAGGGTTGAGCTTAGGGTTAGTTTAAGTTATAGGGTAATAGGTATAGGGTTAGTGCTAGGTTTAAAGAATAGAGGTAGGGTTAAATTTCTTGTTAATTGTGGTGTAGGGTAAGTATGAGCGTTAGGGTGAAAGAAGGTTTAAGCCCTGGATTTGTTTTGTGATTGGATAAGGTTCAAAAATAGGAATAGAAATAGTGTTTTGAACACGTTTAGTGCTTGTATTTGGCATAGGGATAGACTTCGAGTTTAGTTGGTTTTTAGTCCTAGAGAAAGGGATAGGGTCTATCGTATGATCAGCTATAGTGCTCGGTTTAGAGTTTTGGTTTGTTGTAGTGTTTGGGTTAGGGTGTTAGTGTTATGGTTAAAGATAAGGTTACGTTTACGGTAAGGGTTAGGGTCTGGGATGATTTTATGTTAGGGTTAGGATTTGATTTAATATTTGCGTAAGAAACAGGGTTTGTTTGCATTTTATGAATAGATTTAGGATTAGGATTAGTTGGAATGTTATTGATATTGTTAAAATCAATTTTGAGTGTGGGCAAATACTGAGCTGCCAATTGACATATTGACCATGACATGACATTTTGTTTTTCTGCTTGAGATAAAGCTCTGCATAAGTGTTGTTCATTAAACACACTTGCAATAAATCCGTGGCTGTACTCATTTCTCTTGTTTTAAAAATCGCACGCGATCCGTCAAAGAAAGAAGCTATCGTGAAATGTATAAGATCCTGACAACGAATTTCAAACATATTTTGACTTTAGTCAACATTACAAAGTAGTACTGACAAATTTTAAAATGTTCAAAATTAAATAAAAATTAAAAATACTATTCCACAAAGTTTATAGGTGTTTTTTCCGTGCTATTAAAAACTTCTCTAATTTATTCAGCTTAGCAGGTCAGAATCGGCTAAAGTGCAGGGCAGCCGGCTGATTCGCGTCTTTCTTCAGCGGCTGAGGCAGCAGAAAACGCGATTGATGCGTTTCAAGCGGATTCCGCGGTTAAGAGCGATTCGAGTTTGACGTTCGTCGCCGATTCGGCTCAGATTCGTCCAGACTCATCTTCGATGCTCCGGTGATTAATTTTACAGAGGAAATATTCAAACCGGTTGAACAAACACCAGAATCTGCGAGAGAAGCCAGCTTCACTCAAATTTCGCTTCTATACTGATATACGCTCAAAGAGCATTCAATTTAGGAAAAGTAATCAGTAATATCCGTGTGTATGAAAACTAAACGAGGAGATACGATGTTCCAGGGATAAGAGTAACAGACATCAAAAACGGTCAGAAAAATGTATGAAAACGAGGACGGAGGTGAACGTCTGATGCAGACATATATTGCAGATGGCAGCAGAGCAGAAAGGGAACACAATCTTTCCCCCAGCCTAACACCGGGGTCCTCCCCATCTCTATCGACAACGCCAGGAATGGATTCTGTCAAAAGGGTAATCGCTTTTATTTTGGAAACAGACCGCAGCAGGCTACGTTTTAAAGCCGCACTTCAGTGAACGGCAGCAGGCTGAAACGCGTCTTTCTTCAGCGGCTCAAGCAGCAGAAACCGCGGTTGATGTGTTTCAAGAGGAATCCGCGGTTAAGAGCGATTCGAGTTTGTCGTTCGTTGCCGACTCGGCTCAGTTTCGTACGGGCTCATCTGCGATGCTCCGGTGATTAAGTTTGTTGGGAAATATTCGTTCCGATTGGACAGACACCAGAGGCTGCGAGAGGAGCCAGCTTCGCTCAAATTTCGCCTCTACACTGGTAATATCAGAACAGCATACAATTTTTAGAAAGGAATCAATAACGCTAGTGTGTGCGTAAAGGAAACGGAGATTGACGAAGTTTCACAAAGAAAAAGACATTAATAACTTTCTAGAATAAAGTGTGAAAACGTGAACGGAGATGAACGACTGATGCAGACATATATTGCAGACGACAGCAGAGCAGAAAGGGAACACAATCTTTCCCCCAGCCTAACACCGGGGACCTCCTCATCTCTATCGACAACGCCAGGAACGGAGTCTGTCAAAAGGGTAATCACTTTTATGACGGAAAGTGACCGCAGCAGGCTACGTTTTAAAACCGCACTTCAGTGAACGGCAGCCGTCTGAAACGCGTCTTTCTTCAGCGGCTCAAGCAGCAGAAAACGCGGTTGATGCGTTTCAAGCGGATTCCGCGGTTAAGAGCGATTCGAGTTTGACGTTCGTCGCCGATTCGGCTCAGTTCCGTAAATGCTAATCTGCGATGCTCCGGTGATGAAGTCTGTTGGGAAATATTCGTTCCGGTTTGACAGACACCAGAATCTGCGAGAGGAGCCAGCTTCACTCAAATTGCCTCTACACTGGTAAGATCAGAACAGCATACAATTTTTAGAAAGGAATCAATAACGCTAGTGTGTGCGTAAAGGAAACGGAGATTGGCAAAGTTTCACGAAGAAAAAGACATTAATAACTTTCTAGAATAAAGTGTGAAAACGTGAACGGAGATGAACGACTGATGCAGACATATATTGCCGACCGCAGCAGAGCAGAAAGGGAATAGAATCTTTCCCCCAGCTTAAAACCGGGGTCCTCTCCATCTCTATCGACAACGCCAGGAACGGATTCTGTCAAAGGGGTAATGGCTTTTATTTTGGAAACAGACCGCAGCAGGCTACGTTTTAAAGCCGCTCTTCAAAGAACGAGAGCCGGCTGAAGCGCGTCTTTCTTCATCGGCTCAAAGAGCAGAAACCGCGATTGATGTGTTTCAAGAGGAATCCGCTGTTAAGAACGATTCGAGTTTGACGTTTGTTGCCGTTTCAGCTAAGTTTCGTACATGCTTATCTGCGATGCTCCGGTGATGAAGTTTGTTGGGAAATATTCGGTCCGGTTGGACAGACATCAGAGGCTGCGAGAGGAGCCAGCTTCACTCAAATTTCGCCTCTACACTGGTAAGATCAGAACAGCATACAATTTTGGGAAAGGAATCAATAATGTCCGTTTGTATGAAAAGGAAAATTTGAGAGAAGTTTTGTTTCTTAGGAATATGAAAGGTCATCAAAAAATGTTAAAGAAAAAATGTGAAAATGTGTACTGAAATGAAGGTCTGATGCTATCATTCTCTGCGAGTGCTTGCTGAGCCTGCAGAGAACAGAAAATCCCCCCTGGCTAACATAGGGGGGCATCCCATCTTTTCTAAAAACACCATGAACGAAGTCTGATATAAGAGTAAACTGCGTAGTGTTGGAATCAGACCTCAGCTGGCAGTGGATATAAGCCGCTTTACAGCGCAAGGCAGCCGACTGATTAGCATTCTGCCTTCTGAACTGTAGGAGACACAAACTTTTTCAAGCCTAATCCACAGTTAGGAGCGATTACAGCCAGACTTTTCCACTCCATTCGGACCTGATTATTTGAAAAGATTTGAAAGCGTTTAGGGTTAGAGTTTGGTTTAGGGGTATGGTTAGGGTTAGGTTTAGGGTTAGGATTAGGGTTAGGGTTGCTTTTGGGGTAGGTTAAAATTTACGGATTGTTGTGGTTGCTTTTGGGGTAGGTTAAAATTTACCGATAGGATTAGTGTTAGCGCTTGTGCCTGGTTTTGGAGTACGGGTAGGCTAAGGTTTAGGGATAGGATTATGGTTTGTGCTTGTGGTTGCATTTGGGGTAGGCGTAGTACCAGTGTTAGGATTAGGGTTAGGGTTAGTGTTAGGGTTAGGGTTCGTTTTAGTGTTATGGAAAAGGGTAAGTGATTAAGGTTAGGGTTAGGGTTCGTTTTAAGGTTAGGGTTTGTGCTTGTGGTTGCTTTTGGGGAAGGGTTAGTGTTAAGGTTAAGGTTAGGGTTAGGAGTTACGGGTATGGGTTTCGTTTAAGGTTCCCGTAGAGATTGGAGTTAGTGTTAATGTTAAGGATAAGGTTAGGTTTAGTGTTAGGGTTAGGGTTAGGATTTGGGTTAGAGTTTGGTTTTGGGTCAGGATTAGGGCTAGGGTTAGGCTAAGGGTTAGGGTAAGGCTTCAGGTTTAGGGTCATAGATTAGGTTTAGGGTTAGGGTTAGGTTTAGGTTTAGTGTTAGGGTTACGTTTGGGTTAGGTTTTAGGGTTGGGGTTGTGTTTGGGGTTTTGGTAAGGGTTAGGGTTACGGTTAGGATAAGGGTAAGGTTATGGGTTAAGGTTAGGGTTAGGGATAGGGATTACGCGTTTGTTTGGGGTTGGTGTTGGTGTTTCGGTTGTTTATAAAGGATATGGTTAGGGTATAGGTCAGGGTTAGTATTAGGGTTAGGGTGAGAGTAAAATTTTGGGTTCGGTTTGGGTTTGGGATAGGGTTAGGGTTAAGCTTTGGTTACTGTTAGGGTTAGGGTCGGGTTAAGGTTAGGGTTAGGGTTAGGTTTAGGGTTAAGGTTTGGGTTTGTGCTAGCGTTAAGGTTAGGTTTAGGGTTAGTGTTAAGTATATAGTTTTAGATTTACAGTAATTGTTAGGGTTAGGGTTAGGGCTTGAGTTAGGGTTAGGGTTAATGTGTTGTAAATAACTCCCAAGGATGATACTTCAGAAAGAAATAGTATAGATGATGGTATATTTTGAGTTGTTCTATATAGATAGTGTACAAATAATACAAAAGAGAAGATGGCTCACCTTCAGGATTGTTATAGGTGTGAAGAACAATACACACCAATCGTTACCAACCGTAAAAGATTTATTGAGCAAGCAATTACCGAGCAAAACAGCGCTGGGCGGCTGGGAGTCTCTGCTCCACCAGAGGTGCGCAACGGCAGCCTCTCGATCCCACTATTTATTATTTCTTATCTCTACATTCATGTTTATCTTTCCCTTCCTGGGCTGCGCTGGCTGTTATGTGGGGGTCGTTCTCTGCCACCTGGTGATTGAGATGAAAAAGGCCGTAGGCCTCTTCAGCTTCGATCATGCACACTTAAGAGGAGATTTTCACTTATTTTTCTTTTTTCAGTTTCTTAGAAGGTCACTGCTATCTGTTGTTCATTGTCCAGTTGTTAGAACTAAGCGCTGTGGCTCCAATTTGCACAATTCCAAAGTTCTTAGACAAAACATTTATTCATGTATTTTGAGTCTTCTACAAACTACATAGTTTTCAGAAAGCAGAACACTGAAAAACACTGACACATCTGTCTCGAGTCGGTTTGATTAACAAATACAGCACTCATTTTTATCACAAGGATGATAAGGCTCGCAGGGGACTCCACGTGGAAGGGATCTCTGAGAAGAGATCCTTTCCTGGCGGTGGTCAGCCCTTAAATGGGTTTTGGGAGAGGTAGAGCCAGGCTCCCCCCATTCCAATCACACAGGTGTATCACCTCCACCTGTGCCCCCATGGCTGACTCGGTGCTCACCTCAGGTGACCAATCAGTGTTTCAGGCCATGATTCAGCAGTTCCCATACAGTTAGGGTAGGGTTAGGGTTAGATTTGGTGTTAGTGTTAGTGTTAGGGTTGGTGTAAGCTTTAAAGATTTAGTTTTACAGTAAGTTTGAGGTTATTGTATAGGGTTAGGTGTATGATTGGATTTAGTGTTAGGTTTAGGGTTAGGGCAAGGTTTAGGGTTAAAGATTTAGTCTTACAGTAAGTGTTAGGGAAGGATTTAGGTAATTTCAGCGGGTTTGGTGAAGACTGGCTTTGGTAGAAGGGTTATGTTTGATTTTGTATTAAGGTAAGGTTTTGGCTTAGGGTTAGGGTTAGGGTGCAGATTAGGGTTGGGGTTAGTGTTAGGGATAGGGTTAAGTTATATGGTTAGGGTTAGACTAAGATTTAGGGTTAGGGTGAGGGTTAGGGTTAGGTTTAAGGATAAGTATAAATATTTAGTTTTACAGTAAGTGTTAGGGTATGAGTCAGGCCGTGATTCAGCAGTTCCCATACAGTTAGGGTAGGGTTAGGCTTAGGGTTACGGTTAGGGTTATGTTTAGGATTATGTTTAGGGTTAGGTTTGGGGTTAGGGTTTGGGTTGGTGTTACTCTTAGGGTTATGTTAGTGTTAAGTTTTGGGTTAGGGTTAGGCTAAGATTTAGGGTTAATGTGAGGGTAAGGGTTAGGCTTAGGTTTAAGCTTAAGTTTAAAGCTTTAGTTTTACAGTAAGTGTTAGGGTATATTTTAGGTTACTGGATAGTCTATGATTGGATTTAGGGTTAGGGTTAGGGTATGTGATAGCTTTAGAATTAGTGTTAGGTTTAGAGTAAGGTTTAGGGTTAAAGATTTAGTCTTACAGTAAGTGTTAGGGAAGGATATAGGTAATTTCAGCGGGTTAGGTGAAGATTCGCTTTAGTAATATGGTTACGTTTTGATTTTGGATTTGTCTTAGTGTAAGGTTTTGGATTAGGTATAAGTTCAGGGTTAGGGTTGCGGTTAGGGTTAGGGTTTAGGTTAGGATTAGGGTAGGGTTAGGGTTAGGATTATGTTTAGTGTTACGGTTAGGGTTAGGGCTTGAGTTAGTTTTATGGTTAGGGTTAAGTTTTGGGTTTGGTTTGGGTTTGGGATGGTGTTAGGGTTAGGGTTTAGGGTTAGGGAACGGGTTAGGGTTACTGTTAGGGTTAGGGAACGCTTAAATTTAGGGTTAGGGAATGGTTAGGTTATTTTTAGGGTTAAGGTTAGGTTTAGAGATAGGCTTTGTGTTATTGTTAGGTTTATAGATTTAGATTTACAATAATTGTTAGGGTTAGGGCTTGAGTTAGGGTTAGTGTTAGTGTGGGGTAAATAACTCCAAAGGATGGTACTTCACAAAGAAGTAGTATAGATGATGGTATATTTTGAGTTGTTCTATAGATAGTTGTCACCGGTTTGCGGGACAGTTTGACCCAGTACCGTGACAATTGAGGCAGGGGACCCACGGGCCCACACCCTGGGGAAGGGGAAGGGGAAAAGGGAAAAAAAGGAGAAGGGAGATGGGCCTAGGAACAAAACAGCCGCAACGATCTGAGGAGGAAAGCTAATTTAGTAAATAAGATATCAGAAAGAAAAATAACACAATATAATATAATATAATATAATTGGAATTGAGGCAAATGAATCAAATAAAATGAACAAGAGAGAGAGTGTCCGATAAACCGAAGGCCTTACGCTAACGCTGAAGGCGGACGGCTGCAACAAACACCCACTGCCGAGCTCGGTCCTGAAGGGAAGAGAGAGTCCCGTGACCGCAGACAGTTTTTATCTTTCCCTCTGGGCGGAAATATGTAAAAATGCAAAGCATCGCAAAGTCCTCTGGGGAATGTAGTTCTCTTCTGAAACAGGTACATCCAGAACTATCGACGATCCACAGAGCTGGAGCATTAACTCCTTAACTCCCAATACACCACGCGATGTCATGATGTGGAATATCAGTAATACAACAAAAATCATAAAACCATAACATTCCACCCCTTATTCAACATCATTTCATCATGCTTAATATATATATATATATATACACATAAAGAAACAATGATTCACAAGCATTATATAAAAACACATACGACATACATATATGCATATATACATGCTAATAGAATTACTGAGGGCATTCTCCCCACATCAAATTCCCTTGTGGTAAAACACTGAACATCCCCATTCTTCTGTTTCACCCACCAGGTAGACCCAGGTCCCTGAGCAAAAACAGTCCCACGGAGAGTTTTGCCCTCTCCAGAAGCTGGAAGAACCCAAACCGCTTTTCCCAACAAGTTCTTCACATGTACTACAGGGACCTTATCTCCCTCTACAGTAGGTAGAGAGCTGGATTGGGCAGGACCATCGCGATTGATGGATCCTCTGGTGTTGACCAACCAGGTGGCTTCTGACAAATTCTTCTCCCAGTGCTTAAATGTCCCGCCACCCATTGCTTTCAACATTGTTTTTAACAACCCATTGTACCTTTCAATTTTACCAGAAGCTGGTGCATGATAGGGGATATGATAAATCCACTCGATGCCATGAGCTTTGGCCCAAGTATTTACAAGAGAATTTTTGAAATGAGTTCCATTATCGGACTCAATTCTTTCTGGAGTGCCATGTCACCATAGGACTTGTTTCTCGAGCCCTAAGATGGTGTTTCGGGCGGCAGCATGGGGTACCGCATATGTTTCAAGCCACCCAGTAGTTGCCTCCACCATGGTGAGCACATAACGCTTACCATTGCGAGATCGTGGCAAGGCAACCTGCCACGCCTCCCCATATTTATACTTTTGCCATCGTCCTTCCTCCCAAAGAGGTTTCATCCTCTTGGCTTGTTTAATTGTGGCGCATGTATCACAGTCATGGATAACCTGGTGCAATGGCATCCATAGTTAAGTCCACCCCTCGGTCTCTAGCCCACTTATATGTTGCATCTCTTCCTTGATGGCCCGAGGTCTCATGGGCCCACCGAGCTAGAAATAATTCACTCTTGTGTTGCCAAGTCCAAGTCTACTTGAGCCACCTTAACTTTGGCAGCTCGATCTACCTGATGGTTATTTTGTTGTTCTTCAGTTGCCCGGCTCTTAGGAACATGAGCATCTACATGGCGCATCTTTACAACCACATTCTTTATTCGGGCAGCAATGTTTCTCCACAGTTCAGCAGCCCAAATAGGTTTACCCCTCCGTTGCCAACCATTTTGTTCCCATTGCTGTAACCACCCCCATAAAGCATTTGCCACCATCCATGAGTCAGTGTAAAGATAAAGCACTGGCCACCTCTCTCATTCAGCAATATCTAAGGCCATCTGGACAGCCTTTACCTCTGCAAATTGACTTGATTCTCCTTCTCCTTCAGTGGCCTCTGCAACTTGTCGTGTGGGGCTCCACACAGCAGATTTCCATCTGCGGTGCTTACCCACAATGCAACATGATCCATCTGCGAACAGGGCATATCTCTTTTTGTTGTCTGGTAGTTCATTATATGGTGGGGCTTCTTTAGCACGTGACACCTCCTCTGCTGGCATTGTTCCAAACTTCTTAGCTTCAGGCCAGTCCATGATCACCTCCTCATCGTCCTCCTGGACGGTTGAGGTTCCCCATCCGAGCTCGCTTGTGTAATCAGTGCAGTCCATTTACTCCAAGTGGCATCAGTAGCATGATGGGTAGAGGGAGCTGTCCCTTTGAACATCCAGCTCAGCACTGGCAGCCGAGGTGCCAGGAGGAGCTGCATTTCAGTACCGATTACTTCGGAAGCAGCTCGAACCCCCTCGCACGCGGCTAAGATCTCCTTCTCAGTTGGAGTGTAGCGCTCCTCAGACCCCCTGTAGGCCCGACTCCAGAATCCGAAGGGTCGGCCTCGGGTCTTTCCAGGAGCTTTTTGCCACAAACTCCAAGTGGGACCTTCCTTTCCAGCAGCAGTGTAGAGGATGTTCTTTACATCCTGTCCCATCCGCAATGGCCCTGGCTATCAAAGCACGGGCTATCTCCTGCTTAATTTGCTCAAAAGCCTGCTGCTGCTCAGGGCCCCATACAAGATCATTCTTCTTCCGCGTCACCCGATAGAGAGGGCTCACAATGAGACCGTAGTTTGGAACATGCATTCTCCAAAAGCCCACTACACCCAGAAAAGCTTGGGTTTCTGTCTTACTGGTGGGTGGAGACATGGCAGTAATCTTGTCAATCACATCTGTTGGGATGTGACGACGTCCATCTTGCCACTTCATACCTAGGAGCTGAATTTCTTGTGCAGGCCCTTTCACTTTGCTTTGCTTGATAGCAAAGCCAGCTCGTAGGAGAATTTGGATAATCTGCTCTCCTTTCTCAAAGACTTCCTCTGCTGTATTGCCCCATACAACAATGTCATCAATGTATTGCAGATGCTCAGGAGCACCACCCTGTTCCAATGCAGTTTGGATCAACCCATGGCAAATGGTTGGACTGTGCTTCCACCCCTGGGGCAAACGGTTCCAGGTGTACTGAACGCCCCTCCAGGTGAAGGCAAACTGCAGCCTGCATTCTGTGGCCAGAGGAATTGAAAAGAAGGCATTGGCAATGTCAGTGGTGGCATACCACTTGGCTGCTTGTGACTCCAGTTCGTACTGGAGTTGTAGCATGTCTGGCACAGCAGCACTCAGTGGGGGTGTGACTTCATTCAGGCCACGGTAATCTACCGTCAGCCTCCATTCTCCACTGGCTTTACGCACTGGCCATATGGGGCTGTTAAAAGGATACTTTGCATACTTTGATACCAACTGACTTTGATACCGGTGCTTTCTTTGGCTGGTCAGATGTGCCTGGGAGGTTTTCCTCTTTGGTCTGAGCCTCAGTTTGGACACTCTCTCTCTCCAGAACAGTACATATACCTCGGTAAGCATAAACCAAGCCCCAGATAAGCTGTTCCACCTCAGATCTTTCTGAGCCGCAACACCCATTACTCAGATACAGGCCTAGCTCCTCAGGATCCTGCAAGTGTTCAGGAGTAAAATCCCATGGCACCGGGGGACCCCATGCTTCTAATTTATTTCCTAAAACTCTCCACTTTCCCTGCCATTCAACATTCTCTGTTTCTGGGAAAAGCTTCCTCCACATGGTGTAAAGTGCTATTATAAGGGATGTATTCAACAGGTCTAATATCCCAAATGCTAACGTAGTCCCTAAACCCTATATAGGGTTAGGGCAAGGCTCAGGTTAAGATTTAGCATTACAGTAAGTGTTAAAGCAGGATTAATGTAATTTCAGCGGGTTTGGTGAAGATTGTCTTTAGCAATAGGGTTATGTTTAGATTCTGGATAAGTGTGTGGGTAAGGTTTTGGCTTAGGGTTAGGGTTAGGGTACGGATTAGGGTTGGGGTTAGCGTTAGGGTTAGGGTTAAGGTATAGGGTTAGCATTAGGCTAACATTTAGGGGATAGGGTTAGTGTTAGGTTTCGAGTTATCATTAGGTATAGGTTTCGGGTTAGGGTTAGTGTTAGGATTGGGTTAGGGGTTAGTTTGGGGTTTGGGGTTGGTGGATTTAGGGGTAGGATTAGGTTTAGGTTTAGGGTTAGGTTTAGGTTTCGGGTTAGGTTTAGTATTAGGGTTAAGGTTACGTTTATTGTTAGGGTTATGTTTAGGTTTAGGTTTTGGGTTAGGCTTAGGGTTACGGTTAGTTTTGGTTTAGGGTTAGGATTAGGGTTTAGGGTTCGGGTTAGGGATAGGTTTGTGTTTGGATCAGGATTAGGATTAGGGTTAAGGTAGTTATAGGGGTTGGTTTAGGGTTAGAGTTAGATTTAGTGTTAGGGTAAGGGTTAGTCTCAAGTTTAATGTTAGGGTTAGGATAAGGGTTCGGTTTAGGGTAAAATTAGGGTAGGGTTAGGGTTTGGGTTAGGGTTATGGTTAGGGTTTAATTTGGAGTTGGGTTTGGTTTAGGGTTAGGTTTATGGTTAGGGTTAGCTTTAGTGTTCGGGTTTGTGTTAGTTTTCGGGTTAGGGTTTAGGGGTTCGTTTGGTGTTGGGGTTGTGATTAGGTTTAGGGTTAGAGATAGGGTAAGGTTTAGTGTTAAGTTTAGGGTTAGTGTTAGTGTTAGTATAGCGGTTTGGTTTATGGTAGGGTTAGGGTAGTGTTAGGTTTAGTGTTAGGGGAAGCGTTTGGGGTTAGGGTAAGTATATAGGGTTAGGGTTTAGGGTAGGGTTTTAGGTTTAGAATTTGTGTTAGTGTGAGGGGTTAGGGTTAGTGTTGGGTTTTGGGTTGGGTTTGCATTTGTTGTTGGGTTAGGGTCAGGGTTTGGGTTAGGGTTAGGGTGTAGTGTTACATTTTGTGTTAGTGTTAGGTATAGGGTTTGAGTAAGGGTTTGGGTTTGTTCTTAGGGGTTTGGGTTGGGGTTGGGTTTGGTGTTGAGGTTGCAGTTTGTGTTAGTGATAGTGTTAGGGCCAGGGTTTGGGTTAGTGTTAGGATTAGGGTTGGGGTTAGGGGTAGGGGTAGGAGTCAGGATATTTTTGGTCTAGGGTTGGAGTTTAGGGTTATTGTTGGGGTTAGGATTGGAGCTTGAGGTTGGGTTTTGGGTAAAGGTAGGGGTAAGGTTCGGATTAGGGTTAGTGTTAGGGTTAGGTTTAGGTTTAGGGTTACGATTTAGGGTAATGTTGAAGGTTAGGGTTTGGGTTGGGTTAGTGTTAGGGTTTATGGGTTTGGTTTTGGGTTTGGGGTTGGCGACGGGTTTGGGGTTGGGGATTGTGTTGGTGTTAAGGATAGGGTCAGGATTAGAGTTAGGGTTAGGCTCAGGGTTAGGTTTAGGGTTATAGTTTAGGGTTAGGGTTAAGGTTAGGTTAAGGGCTTGTGGTTGGGTTTGGGGTAGGGGTAAGTGTAGTGGTAGGAGTAGGATTAGTTTTGGTTTAGTGTTAGGGTTAGGGTGAAGTTTTGGGTTAGGGTTTATGGTAATGGTTTAGGGTTAGATTTAGGGTTGGAGTTACGGTTAAGGGTAAGAGTTTAGATTTAGGGTTGCGTTTGGGATTGGGTTAGGATTAGGGTTAGGGTAAGGTTTAGGGTTAGGGTAAGAATGTAGGTTTAGGGTTAGGTTTAGGTTTAGGATTAGTGTTAGGTTTAGGGCTTGTTTTTGGGTTTGGGGTAGGGGCAGGGGTAAGTTTAGGGTTAGGGTTAGGGTTAAGTTATAGTGTTAGGGGTGTAAGGTAAATAACTCCTAATGACGATACTCCACCAGGGAATAGTATAGAAGATGGTATATTTTAAGTAGTTCTATATAAACAGTTATACAGGTAATACAAAAGAGAAGATGGCTCACCTTTAAGATGACAAGGCTCGCAGAGGACTCCACATGGGAGGGATCTCCAAGAAGAGATCCTTCCCTGGTGGTGGTCAGCCCTTAAATGGGGTTTGAGAGAGGAGGAACTAGGCTCCACCCCTTCCACCCACACAGGTATATCACCTTCACCTGTGCCCCCATGGCTGACTTGGTGCTCACCTCAGGTGACCAATCAGTGGTTCAGGCCGTGATTCAGCAGTTCCCATACACTCCACCCCTTCACGACATGAACCACTGATCAAGTAACCATAAGGTGAGTTCCCCTTGATACAGAGACCCAATACATCGCGACGCTTACATAATTGCCCGTCGCAACGCATGCTGATGTAATCTGATATGAGTGATGATCGGCGCATCCGTCGAACTCTTCTTTGGGCCAGTGCTCGGTGGTATCTACTGGAAGCATGTAATCATACAGTGCAGGTCCATCTTACGTGTCATCAGTCCCGGTTAGACCATCACCAGATGCTTCACATGGTCTTATAACAACTCTGGAACACTGCAGTATTGTTTTGATTCCTTCTGGTGATTCATAGACTTATGGGGAGTAATACAAGTGTTTTAGAGGTACCAAGAGGGAAGATCCGCTTTCCAGGGCAAGATACAGGCCGTATTCCTGTCTTGGGTTAACACTTCAGCTTGTACAGGGGCACGCCCTGGTCGCCTGTACCAAACCCTTTGACCCGATGTCTGTGGCTGTACGACTATATCAGGCACCAAAGGGGGTGTCCTGATCTGCCACAGAGACATGATAGGGGTCCCCTTAGCAATGAAGACTGGAGTGTTAACCATTATTTCAGTAGGCCATGTACCTATAACCGGAGGAGCTACCGAACCCCCCACCTCCAATAATCTCCCCCAAGGTGCAAGTAGGCCGCACCATCGTGGTCCTACCTGCACCTTCCAGGGCCATTTTATTCTATTGGTACCTGGTTCTAGGTCCTCAGGGGCAGGGAGCAGAAGGTTGTTCTCATTGCCAATCTGAGGTTTCACTTCATTATCGGTGCCCGTAATTTGGATCCTAAGTGGGGAGGCCCATATTGTTTGTAACATTTTCAAGGCACTGGGTCTGCCATCTCTAGGTCTTTCATTCAGGTCCCGCAGGGTCTCATGGAGTCTCTTTGTCCACCCCTGCAGGGACTGAGAGTCTGTCTTCAGGGCAGCCTTGAGAATACCATTGTAACGTTCGATAAGGCCTGCCCCCGTTGGATTATATGGCAGGTGGAATCGCCACTCAATATTATTTTCTTCTGCCCAGCGTTGTATCACTGCACCCGTGAAATGACTTCCTTGGTCACTCTCGATGACTTGCGGTGTCCCGTAGGCAGCCATCAACCTTGTGAGTGCCTTTATAGTGTATGCCTGGTTGGCTTTTGGTACTGGATAGGCCTGCATTAGCCCACTCGCGGTGTCGACACAGGTTAGGGCATATCTCGCCCCCTCAGACCGAGGGAGGGGCCCAATATAATCAACCTGCCACCTCTGTAGAGGATTGTGTCCTCTAGCAAGATGGGCTGTAGTTTCAGGCAACGACCTCGGTCTTATCTTAGAGCAGGCGTCACAGTCTCGGCATGCTTGAGCGATGTCCGATAGTTGTACGGGCAGTCCCCACGCTTTAGCGGCTGCCCACATGGTCTTCTGCCCAGCATGCCGCAGCTTTTGATGTAGCCAGTAAGCGATATTCTCAGATGGAGAGTTCTCAACCCATCTAACTCGGGCCAGTGTGTCGGCTTCATCATTTCCTGGTGACTGTAGGGGTTGATGACCAGAAACATGGTAGACACACACAGTTCTGTGTTTGACTGTATTCCATATGTCTAACCACATGTCTTTGCCCCAGATCGGTTGGGAGTGGATAGTCCAATCCTGGGTGGCCCACTGTGCGATCCAAAGAGTGAGCCCCCGATACACAGCCCAACTATCTGTGCAAATATTCAGGATACCATCACCAGGTTCTTTGGTTATAACCATCCACACCGCCCGCAGCTCTGCCCACTGGCTGCTTTGACCATCCCCCTCTTCGAACCAGATTGTGTCTGTGGCAGGATGGTACGCTACTGCTCTCCACTTACTTGGGTTGCCCTTGCTGGACCCATCCGTGTACCAGGCATCTTCAGGAATAGGATATTTTCCTTCCTGGACGGGACTCTTCTGTGGTGGAGCAACCGAAGTTTGTTTTGGTGCATCACTATGATACGTTACTGGGCCAAGAATCTTCTGAAGCTCTTCTTTCAACGGTGAGGAAGATAGACTACTCCTCTGACTGAGATAGGCAACCCATCGTGCCACCGTCTGCGCCTGGGCCACCCCCGTCTTAGGAAGGTGGGTCAGATCTCTTACCCACCCCTGGATTGGCAATGTAGTCTTGACTATAACTTCGGCCGTTTGGGTTATTGGCTCTACCGCTTGTAATGCAGAATAGGCAGCCAATAACTGTTTTTCAATCATACTATATCTTTCCTCTGCTCCATGCCACACCTGAGACCAAAATCCAATGGGGGTCCGAACAGAACTCTGACGTTGCCACAGGCCCCAGCCAAAGCCATCTTGAGTTACGCGAACATCTAGCTCAGCTGGAAGGGTAGGATCAAATATACCCAGTGCCTGGGCTTGTTTAACTGCCTGTTTCGCCTGTTGAAAAGCATCCTGTTCTGTTCTCCCCCAGTCCCATAATTGGCCCTTTTTGGTAAGTCTATATAAAGGTCTCAGCAGCTGCGCCAAATGAGGTATAAAGGAACGCCAATATCCCAATATACCCAGGAATTCCTGCAGCTGCTTTGGTGTTGTAGGGACTGGAAATGCCTGAACCTTATCTATGACGGCATCAGGTAATACTTTGGTCTTTCCTGACCAGACTACCCCTAGAAATTTTACGGACAGTCCTGGACCTTGCACTTTTTGAGGATTGATAGCCCATCCTCTTTCACTTAGGTAGGCAGTTAATGAATCTGCTGCCTCCCCTACTGCTTCCAGAGAGTCGGATGTTAACAGGAGGTCATCAATATAGTGGTATAGGTTCACACTGTTTGGTTTCCTCCAATCAGCCAGGTCACGTGCCACCAAATTATGACAGTATGTTGGTGAGTGCACGTACCCCTGTGGCAAGACCTGAAAGGTCCACTGCCTGCCTCCCCACGTAAATGCAAATTGATCTTGTGATTCTTTAGCAATAGGTATGCTAAAAAACGCATTCGCTAAATCCAGGACACAATGGTAGGTTTTAATTTCCCTACTAAGAGTGTCCATTAAGGAGGCAATATTGGGTACGGCCGCATGGATGGGCGGCGTGACCTTATTCAGTTCCCTATAATCCACCGTCATTCTCCATGTTCCATCCGACTTCCGTACTGGCCATATGGGGGAATTATATGGGCTGTGTGCAGGCCTTATAATACCTACTTTCTCTAATTCCTGCACTGTTTTTGATATTTCTTCTTGTCCACCTGGGAGTCTGTACTGTCTTACATTAGTAATCCGGCGTGGTTTTGGCAAACAAATGGGCTCATGTTTCGCATGGTCCCTCAATATTGTCCGTATTGCCCGGATACTAATGTACCTCTGCCGTAGTCTGAACTCTCCCACAGTTGTCTGGAGAGCCAGACCCCATAGAATGTCTATGCCCAAGATATATTCTGGAATTGGGGCAATCGACACCTTATACTCCCGGGGCGGGAGACGCCCAACCCCCAATTTCAACCACGTCTGGGTGACTGGAATAGTCTGTCCCCCAAACCCACCAATCATCACTCTATTACCCTTAAATTTTGTTGGGTCTCCATATATAATCGATGTTTCTGCGCCAGTATCCACTAGAGCCATCACCTTCTGCACATTTGTCCTGGACCAGAATATTGTTAGTTCTACAATAGGGCCTCCGGTCACAGCTAGAGGCCCTATGGGGACCAGAATTTTCCGTTAATCCATGAATTTTGCCAGATCTAAATCTTTTGCCACAGGTGGCTCAGGCACTGTAGCCTGTGACACCTGCGGATATTTTTTCCTTCTGTTCGGTATTATAAAGTCAGCCAAATTCCAGGTTGTTGTTGGTGTTTTTTCTATAATTCGTACTCCCGATTTTCTGGGAGCACTCTGAAATTTCTGATCATTTCTAAGCTGTTTCCACAGCTGTAACAAAACATGGTTGGGTTGCCCATCAATTTTGGTAAATGCAACCCCAGCCCGCATGAGATCATTAAACATAGTCCTCCGGGATACCCGTACGGGGCCTGATCGGGGCATCCGTGGAGCAGGCTTTTTAGTTCTAATAGGGAAGGCCTCAGCATCTTCCACTATACGAACATTACGCCTGGTTCTTACGCGCTCCGTCTCCCCTAAGTCTGCTACTAACTGGGCTGCCTGCTGTACGATGGCTTCTGATGCCACCAACGGATTTAATATGGAAACCAACATCCCATATAGGTGGGAGGGGGCCTGCTGTAGTATTAGATCTCTCATGCCCGCTGTAAATTTTTCCGTATCGGGGCTTTCAAAAGTGTCCGCATACAGAGCCTCCCTCATACCCAGTTCTCTGATATAGGTCTGGAGGTCCTCCATAGAGGACCACAAACCAGTATTAAGAGGGATATCGGTTTTGTTGGGCCATGTTAAGCGGCATGCAGCCATCAACCAATCTATAATAGAATGGTTTTCCTCATTATAATGGACAGCTGCATATAATCTTTGTCTTAAGGCCGGGTTTATCGTTATAGATGCTAATTTTGACATTTCTGTTCCATTTACTAAAACACTTTCAGCTCCTGCATCCCATAACCTTAGGAGCCATGATGGTATGCTTTCCCTTGGTTTCTGATGGAACCGTTGTACTAGGTCCATCAACTCATTAGCTGTATACGGACGAGCGGTCACATGGAGGCAGGTTTCTGCAGGGGGCCATTGGTCAGGAGGCACCCCTGCTGGTCTATCCTGTACCTTTTTTGTTTATTGAGTTATAATAGGCCGAATCTCAAATGGGTCCATCATAGATGGAGTTTCGAGATCTGCCTTAGAGATCTTTTCCCCTGTCATATCAGAGTCTTCTTCCTCTGATTTTGGGGTGTCTTCTACCAATATATTCCGTATTTGTCTTGTGGGGACATTTAGGCCAGGCTTTTTGGTTGTTAATGTACCCAGCTGTTGTTCCAGTTTCTCAATACGGTCTCGTAATAACTGATTTTCAGTCTTCATATTAACATTTGCAACATCTAACTTGAGTATGGCCATTACTAATGGCCAGGCTACTGCAGAGGCAGCTAACCGTCGCTCCTTGGTAACAAGTATGTCTTTATCTAATCCTACGAAGTAGTCAGTCAAATAAGATGGAGAAGGAGAGGCAGTCCCTGGAACCCGCATGGGTCCCCATTTCTCAATAACGGATGCCAATCCATAGTAGGGTGACCCCATGAATCCTGGAATTAGACCAGGGATTGTCTGTTCTAGGGGGGTAACGTTCTCCCCCTTGGCCCATTTAAACATACTCCAAATAAAGGACATTATGGATTTAGTTAGAGCTGCCTGGCATGCCAAATGTAAGGTAAATAACTCCTAATGACGATACTCCACCAGGGAATAGTATAGAAGATGGTATATTTTAAGTAGTTCTATACAAACAGTTATACAGGTAATACAAAAGAGAAGATGGCTCACCTTTAAGAAGACAAGGCTCGCAGAGGACTCCACATGGGAGGGATCTCCAAGAAGAGATCCTTCCCTGGTGGTGGTCAGCCCTTAAATGGGGTTTGAGAGAGGAGGAACTAGGCTC
Source organism: Cyrtonyx montezumae (assembly GCF_038088225.1). Taxonomy (NCBI): domain Eukaryota; kingdom Metazoa; phylum Chordata; class Aves; order Galliformes; family Odontophoridae; genus Cyrtonyx; species Cyrtonyx montezumae. The sequence goes on from NW_027072067.1 coordinate 199,123, forward strand.
CACCCCTTCCACCCACACAGGTATATCACCTTCACCTGTGCCCCCATGGCTGACTTGGTGCTCACCTCAGGTGACCAATCAGTGGTTCAGGCCGTGATTCAGCAGTTCCCATACATAGGGGTTAGGGTTAGGATAAAGGCTTATGGTTTACGTTAAGTGTTTAAGGTTAGGGATAGGGTTGAGGTTAGGGTTAGATTAAGGGTTAGGGTTATGGGTATGGGTTTGGGTTTGGGTTGGGGTTGTGGTTGGAGTTGGGGTTGGTGTTTGTGTTAGTGTTAAGGTAAGGGTCAGGGTTAAGATTTGGGTTAGGGTTAGGTTTTGGGTGAGGATTAGTGTTAGGCTTAGGCTTTGGGTTTAGTGTTTAGTGTTCTTCAGAGTTAGGTTGAGGTTTAGAGTTAAGGGTTAGAGTAGGGTTAGGCTTACGCTTAGGGTTAGTGTTAGGTTTGGGGTTAGGGGTTAGTGTTCGGGTTCGGGTTGCTGTTGGATTTAGGCTTAGGGTTAGGTTTAGCTTTAGGTTCACAGTTAGGTTTAGGTTTAGGGTTAGGGTTAGGTTTAGGGCTAGGTTTAGTGTTTGGTTTAGGGTAGTGATAGGGGAAGGTATAGGGTTAAGGTTAGGGTTAAGGTGTTTTTGTTTGTCTAGGGTTTGGGTTTGGTGTAGGAATTGGGTTTGTGGTAGGCTTAGTGATAGTGTTAGGGTTAATGGTTAGGGTAAGGATTTGAGTTAGATTTAAATTTAGGTTAAGGGTTAGTGTTAGGGTTAGTGTTAGTGTTAGGGATAGATTTAGGGTTAGAGTTAGGGTTAGGTATAGGTTTAGGTTTAGCATTAGTGTTAGGGTCAGGGTTCGGTTCAGGGTTAGGGTTTGATAGTGTTAGGGTTAGTTAGTGTTAGTGTTAGGTTTTGGTGTAGGGCTAGGGTTAGGGTTTGTGATTGGGTTAGGGTTAGGGCTTGGTATAGGGTTAGTGCACGAATAGGTGTAGGTTTAAGTTTAGGGGATGGTTGAGGATTAGTTTTAGGGTGTGGGTTAGGGTTACCGTTAGTTGTTAGGTGTTGTTGGCATTGGTTTTGGGTTTGGGGTTGGGGTTGCGATTGGGGTTGGGTTAGGATTAGGGTAGTGTTTGGGTTTGGGTTAGGTTTAGAATTAGGGTCAGGGTATGGGTTTGGGTTAGGGTTAGGTTTAGGGCTATGGGTTAGGGTTAGGGTATAGATAGGGGTATGTTTAATATTAGGGTTAAGGTTACAGTTAGTGTTACACTTAGGGTTTAGGTGTTGTTGGACTTGGGGTTGGGTTTGGGTTTGGGGCTGTGTTAGGGTTAGGTTTAAGTGTTTTAGAATTTGGGTTAGATTTAAGGTTAGGGTTAGGGTTATGATTAAGGATTAGTGTTAGGGCTAGGTTTAGGATTAGGTTTAGTGTTAGGGTTTTTTTAGGTTTAGGGTTAGATTTTGGGGTTGGGGTTGGAGTATGGGTAAGTGTTAGAGTTTGGTTTATTGGTAGCGTTACGTTTATTGTTCAGGGGTTAGTGTTTGGTTGGGGTTGTTGTTGAGGTTGGGTAAGTGTTGGAGCTGGGGTTGGGGTTGGGGTAGGGGTAGGGGTTGGGATTGGTTTAGAGTTAGGTTTAGGTTTAGTGTTAGGGTTAGGATTACAGTTAGGGTTAGATTTAGGTTTAGGGTTAGTGTTGGTGTTAGGGTTAGGGTAAGGGTTAGGGTTAGGGTTAGATTTAGGTTTAGGGTTAGTGTTGGTGTTAGGGTAAGGTTAGTTTTAGGGTTAGGGTTATGGCTTGGGTTAGGTTTAGGCTTAAGCTTAGGGTTAGGGTTAGGGTTAAGGTTAATTTTAGCTTTAGGATAAGGGTTGGGGTTGGGGTTTGGGTTGCGTCTGGGGTTTGGGTTAGGTTTAGGGTTAGGGTTCTGGCTTGGGTTAGGGTTAGGTTTAGGTTAGGTTTAGAGTTAGGATTAATGTTGGGGTTGGGATTTTGGTTGGGGTTGGGTTGGGGTTGGGGTTAGGGTTAGCGTTAGTTTTTAGATATTATTGTTTGGGTTTGGGTTGGTGTTAGTGATAGGGTGGGGCTGGTGTTGGGATAGTTGTTGGGATTGGTTAGTTAGGTTTAGGGTTAGGGTTACGGGGTTAGGGTTTGGCTTCTGGCTTGTGGTTGAGCTAGGGATAACAGTTGGGGTTTGGGTTGGGTTTGGGGTTGGTGTTGGGGTTAGTGTTAGGGTTAGTGTTAGGGTTAGTGTTAGGGTTAGGGGTTAGGGTTAGGGGTTAGGGTTAGGGGTTAGGGGTTAGGGTTAGGGGTTAGGGTTAGGGGTTAGGGTTAGGGGTTAGGGTTAGGGGTTAGGGTTAGGGGTTAGGGTTAGGGGTTAGGGTTAGGGGTTAGGGTTAGGGGTTAGGGTTAGGGGTTAGGGTTAGGGGTTAGGGTTAGGGGTTAGGGTTATGTTTAGAGTTAGGTTTAGCATTAGGGTTGAGCTTAGGGTTAGTTTAAGTTATAGGGTAATAGGTATAGGGTTAGTGCTAGGTTTAAAGAATAGAGGTAGGGTTAAATTTCTTGTTAATTGTGGTGTAGGGTAAGTATGAGCGTTAGGGTGAAAGAAGGTTTAAGCCCTGGATTTGTTTTGTGATTGGATAAGGTTCAAAAATAGGAATAGAAATAGTGTTTTGAACACGTTTAGTGCTTGTATTTGGCATAGGGATAGACTTCGAGTTTAGTTGGTTTTTAGTCCTAGAGAAAGGGATAGGGTCTATCGTATGATCAGCTATAGTGCTCGGTTTAGAGTTTTGGTTTGTTGTAGTGTTTGGGTTAGGGTGTTAGTGTTATGGTTAAAGATAAGGTTACGTTTACGGTAAGGGTTAGGGTCTGGGATGATTTTATGTTAGGGTTAGGATTTGATTTAATATTTGCGTAAGAAACAGGGTTTGTTTGCATTTTATGAATAGATTTAGGATTAGGATGAGTTGGAATGTTATTGATATTGTTAAAATCAATTTTGAGTGTGGGCAAATACTGAGCTGCCAATTGACATATTGACCATGACATGACATTTTGTTTTTCTGCTTGAGATAAAGCTCTGCATAAGTGTTGTTCATTAAACACACTTGCAATAAATCCGTGGCTGTACTCATTTCTCTTGTTTTAAAAATCGCACGCGATCCGTCAAAGAAAGAAGCTATCGTGAAATGTATAAGATCCTGACAACGAATTTCAAACATATTTTGACTTTAGTCAACATTACAAAGTAGTACTGACAAATTTTAAAATGTTCAAAATTAAATAAAAATTAAAAATACTATTCCACGAAGTTTATAGGTGTTTTTTCCGTGCTATAAAAACTTCTCTAATTTATTCAGCTTAGCAGGTCAGAATCGGCTAAAGTGCAGGGCAGCCGGCTGATTCGCGTCTTTCTTCAGCGGCTGAGGCAGCAGAAAACGCGATTGATGCGTTTCAAGCGGATTCCGCGGTTAAGAGCGATTCGAGTTTGACGTTCGTCGCCGATTCGGCTCAGATTCGTCCAGACTCATCTTCGATGCTCTGGTGATTAATTTTACAGAGGAAATATTCAAACCGGTTGAACAAACACCAGAATCTGCGAGAGAAGACAGCTTCACTCAAATTTCGCTTCTATACTGATATACGCTCAAAGAGCATTCAATTTCGGAAAAGTAATCAGTAATATCCGTGTGTATGAAAAATAAACGAGGAGATACGATGTTCCAGGGATAAGAGTAACAGACATCAAAAACGATCAGAAAAATGTATGAAAACGAGGACGGAGGTGAACGTCTGATGCAGACATATATTGCAGACGGCAGCAGAGCAGAAAGGGAACACAATCTTTCCCCCAGCCTAACACCGGGGTCCTCCCCATCTCTATCGACAACGCCAGGAACGGATTCTGTCAAAAGGGTAATCGCTTTTATTTTGGAAACAGACCGCAGCAGGCTACGTTTTAAAGCCACACTTCAGTGAACGGCAGCAGGCTGAAACGCGTCTTTCTTCAGCGGCTCAAGCAGCAGAAACCGCGGTTGATGTGTTTCAAGAGGAATCCGCGGTTAAGAGCGATTCGAGTTTGTCGTTCGTTGCCGACTCAGCTCAGTTTCGTACGGGCTCATCTGCGATGCTCCGGTGATGAAGTTTGTTGGGAAATATTCGTTCCGGTTGGACAGACACCAGAGGCTGCGAGAGGAGCCAGCTTCGCTCAAATTTCGCCTCTACACTGGTAAGATCAGAACAGCATACAATTTTTAGAAAGGAATCAATAACGCTAGTGTGTGCGTAAAGGAAACGGAGATTGACGAAGTTTCACGAAGAAAAAGACATTAATAACTTTCTAGAATAAAGTGTGAAAACGTGAATGGAGATGAACGACTGATGCAGACATATATTGCAGACGGCAGCAGAGCAGAAAGGGAACACAATCTTTCCCCCAGCCTAACACCGGGGACCTCCTCATCTCTATCGACAACGCCAGGATCGGATTCTGTCAAAAGGGTAATCGCTTTTATTTTGGAAACAGACTGCAGCAGGCTACGTTTTAAAGCCGCACTTCAGTGCTGTGCAGCAGGCTGAAGAGCGTCTTTCTTCAGCGGCTCAAGCAGCAGAAACCGCGGTTAATGTGTTTCAAGAGGAATCCGCGGTTAAGAGCGATTCGAGTTTGTCGTTCGTTGCCGACTCGGCTCAGTATCGTACGGGCTCATCTGCGATGCTCCGGTGATGAAGTTTGCTGGGAAATATTCGGTCCGGTTGGACAGACATCAGAATCTGCGAGAGGAGCCAGCTTCACTCAAATTTCGCCTCTACACTGTTAAGATCAGAACAGCATACAATTTCAGGAAGGTAATCAATAATGTCTATGTGACAGAAAAATAAACGGGAAGATGCGATGATTCAGTGGTGAAAGAAAAAGGCATCGAGAAAATTCAGAAAAAAAGTGTGAATACGTGGACGGAAAAGATCGTCTGAGGTAGACATATATTGCCGACCGCAGCAGAGCAGAAAGGGTGTTCTTTCCCCCAGCTTAAAACCGGGGCCCTCTCCATCTCTATCGACAACGCCAGGAAAGGAGTCTGTCAAAAGGGTAATCGCTTTTATTTTGGAAACAGACCGCAGCAGGCTACGTTTTAAAGCCGCACATCAGTGAACGGCAGCCGGCTGAAACCCGTCTTTCTTCATCGGCTCAAAGAGCAGCAGAAACCGCGGTTGATGTGTTTCAAGAGGAATCCGCGGTTAAGAGCGATTCGAGTTTGTCGTTCCTTGCCGACTCGGCTCAGTTTCGTTCAGGTTCATCTGCGATGCTCCGGTGATGAAGTTTGTTGGGAAATATTCGGTCCGGTTTGACAGACACCAGAATCTGCGAGAGGAGCCAGCTTCACTCAAATTTCGCCTCTACACTGGTAAGATCAGAACAGCATACAGTTTTTAGAAAGGAATCAATAACGCTAGTGTGTGCGTAAAGGAAACGGAGATTGACGAAGTTTCATGAAGAAAAAGATATTAATAACTTTCTAGAATAAAGTGTGAAAACGTGAACGGAGATGAACGACTGATGCAGACATATATTGCAGACGACAGCAGAGCAGAAAGGGAACACAATCTTTCCCCCAGCCTAACACCGGGGACCTCCTCATCTCTATCGACAACGCCAGGAACGGAGTCTGTCAAAAGGGTAATCACATTTATGTCGGAAAGAGACCGCAGCAGGCTACGTTTTAAAACCGCACTTCAGTGAACGGCAGCCGTCTGAAACGCGTCTTTCTTCAGCGGCTCAAGCAGCAGAAAACGCGATTGATGCGTTTCAAGCGGATTCCGCGGTTAAGAGCGATTTGAGTTTGACGTTCGTCGCCGATTCGGCTCAGTTCCGTAAATGCTAATCTGCGATGCTCCGGTGATGAAGTCTGTTGGGAAATATTCGGTCCGGTTTGACAGACACCAGAATCTGCGAGAGGAGCCAGCTTCACTCAAATTGCCTCTACACTGGTAAGATCAGAACAGCATACAATTTTTAGAAAGGAATCAATAACGCTAGTGTGTGCGTAAAGGAAACGGAGATTGGCAAAGTTTCACGAAGAAAAAGACTTTAATAACTTTCTAGAATAAAGTGTGAAAACGTGAACGGAGATGAACGACTGATGCAGACATATATTGCCGACCGCAGCAGAGCAGAAAGGGAATAGAATCTTTCCCCCAGCTTAAAACCGGGGTCCTCTCCATCTCTATCGACAACGCCAGGAACGGATTCTGTCAAAGGGGTAATGGCTTTTATTTTGGAAACAGACCGCAGCAGGCTACGTTTTAAAGCCGCTCTTCAAAGAACGAGAGCCGGCTGAAGCGCGTCTTTCTTCATCGGCTCAAAGAGCAGAAACCGCGATTGATGTGTTTCAAGAGGAATCCGCTGTTAAGAACGATTCGAGTTTGACGTTTGTTGCTGTTTCAGCTAAGTTTCGTACATGCTTATCTGCGATGCTCCGGTGATGAAGTTTGTTGGGAAATATTCGGTCCGGTTGGACAGACATCAGAGGCTGCGAGAGGAGCCAGCTTCACTCAAATTTCGCCTCTACACTGGTAAGATCAGAACAGCATACAATTTTGGGAAAGGAATCAATAATGTCCGTTTGTATGAAAAGGAAAAATTGAGAGAAGTTTTGTTTCTTAGGAATATGAAAGGTCATCAAAAAATGTTAAAGAAAAAATGTGAAAATGTGTACTGAAATGAAGGTCTGATGCTATCATTCTCTGCGAGTGCTTGCTGAGCCTGCAGAGAACAGAAAATCCCCCCTGGCTAACATAGGGGGGCATCCCATCTTTTCTAAAAACACCATGAACGAAGTCTGATATAAGAGTAAACTGCGTAGTGTTGGAATCAGACCTCAGCTGGCAGTGGATATAAGCCGCTTTACAGCGCAAGGCAGCCGACTGATTAGCATTCTGCCTTCTGAACTGTAGGAGACACAAACTTTTTCAAGCCTAATCCACAGTTAGGAGCGATTACAGCCAGACTTTTCCACTCCATTCGGACCTGATTATTTGAGAAGATTTGAAAGCGTTTAGGGTTAGAGTTTGGTTTAGGGGTATGGTTAGGGTTAGGTTTAGGGTTAGGATTAGGGTTAGGGTTGCTTTTGGGGTAGGTTAAAATTTACGGATTGTTGTGGTTGCTTTTGGGGTAGGTTAAAATTTACCGATAGGATTAGTGTTAGCGCTTGTGCCTGGTTTTGGAGTACGGGTAGGCTAAGGTTTAGGGATAGGATTATGGTTTGTGCTTGTGGTTGCATTTGGGGTAGGCGTAGTACCAGTGTTAGGATTAGGGTTAGGGTTAGTGTTAGGGTTAGGGTTCGTTTTAGTGTTATGGAAAAGGGTAAGTGATTAAGGTTAGGGTTAGGGTTCGTTTTAAGGTTAGGGTTTGTGCTTGTGGTTGCTTTTGGGGAAGGGTTAGTGTTAAGGTTAAGGTTAGGGTTAGGAGTTACGGGTATGGGTTTCGTTTAAGGTTCCCGTAGAGATTGGAGTTAGTGTTAATGTTAAGGATAAGGTTAGGTTTAGTGTTAGGGTTAGGGTTAGGATTTGGGTTAGAGTTTGGTTTTGGGTCAGGATTAGGGCTAGGGTTAGGCTAAGGGTTAGGGTAAGGCTTCAGGTTTAGGGTCATAGATTAGGTTTAGGGTTAGGGTTAGGTTTAGGTTTAGTGTTAGGGTTACGTTTGGGTTAGGTTTTAGGGTTGGGGTTGTGTTTGGGGTTTTGGTAAGGGTTAGGGTTACGGTTAGGATAAGGGTAAGGTTATGGGTTAAGGTTAGGGTTAGGGATAGGGATTACGCGTTTGTTTGGGGTTGGTGTTGGTGTTTCGGTTGTTTATAAAGGATATGGTTAGGGTAGAGGTTAGGGTTAGTATTAGGGTTAGGGTGAGAGTAAAATTTTGGGTTCGGTTTGGGTTTGGGATAGGGTTAGGGTTAAGCTTTGGTTACTGTTAGGGTTAGGGTCGGGTTAAGGTTAGGGTTAGGGTTAGGTTTAGGGTTAAGGTTTGGGTTTGTGCTAGCGTTAAGGTTAGGTTTAGGGTTAGTGTTAAGTATATAGTTTTAGATTTACAGTAATTGTTAGGGTTAGGGTTAGGGCTTGAGTTAGGGTTAGGGTTAATGTGTTGTAAATAACTCCCAAGGATGATACTTCAGAAAGAAATAGTATAGATGATGGTATATTTTGAGTTGTTCTATATAGATAGTGTACAAATAATACAAAAGAGAAGATGGCTCACCTTCAGGATTGTTATAGGTGTGAAGAACAATACACACCAATCGTTACCAACCGTAAAAGATTTATTGAGCAAGCAATTACCGAGCAAAACAGCGCTGGGCGGCTGGGAGTCTCTGCTCCACCAGAGGTGCGCAACGGCAGCCTCTCGATCCCACTATTTATTATTTCTTATCTCTACATTCATGTTTATCTTTCCCTTCCTGGGCTGCGCTGGCTGTTATGTGGGGGTCGTTCTCTGCCACCTGGTGATTGAGATGAAAAAGGCCGTAGGCCTCTTCAGCTTCGATCATGCACACTTAAGAGGAGATTTTCACTTATTTTTCTTTTTTCAGTTTCTTAGAAGGTCACTGCTATCTGTTGTTCATTGTCCAGTTGTTAGAACTAAGCGCTGTGGCTCCAATTTGCACAATTCCAAAGTTCTTAGACAAAACATTTATTCATGTATTTTGAGTCTTCTACAAACTACATAGTTTTCAGAAAGCAGAACACTGAAAAACACTGACACATCTGTCTCGAGTCGGTTTGATTAACAAATACAGCACTCATTTTTATCACAAGGATGATAAGGCTCGCAGGGGACTCCACGTGGAAGGGATCTCTGAGAAGAGATCCTTTCCTGGCGGTGGTCAGCCCTTAAATGGGTTTTGGGAGAGGTAGAGCCAGGCTCCCCCCATTCCAATCACACAGGTGTATCACCTCCACCTGTGCCCCCATGGCTGACTCGGTGCTCACCTCAGGTGACCAATCAGTGTTTCAGGCCATGATTCAGCAGTTCCCATACAGTTAGGGTAGGGTTAGGGTTAGATTTGGTGTTAGTGTTAGTGTTAGGGTTGGTGTAAGCTTTAAAGATTTAGTTTTACAGTAAGTTTGAGGTTATTGTATAGGGTTAGGTGTATGATTGGATTTAGTGTTAGGTTTAGGGTTAGGGCAAGGTTTAGGGTTAAAGATTTAGTCTTACAGTAAGTGTTAGGGAAGGATTTAGGTAATTTCAGCGGGTTTGGTGAAGACTGGCTTTGGTAGAAGGGTTATGTTTGATTTTGTATTAAGGTAAGGTTTTGGCTTAGGGTTAGGGTTAGGGTGCAGATTAGGGTTGGGGTTAGTGTTAGGGATAGGGTTAAGTTATATGGTTAGGGTTAGACTAAGATTTAGGGTTAGGGTGAGGGTTAGGGTTAGGTTTAAGGATAAGTATAAATATTTAGTTTTACAGTAAGTGTTAGGGTATGAGTCAGGCCGTGATTCAGCAGTTCCCATACAGTTAGGGTAGGGTTAGGCTTAGGGTTACGGTTAGGGTTATGTTTAGGATTATGTTTAGGGTTAGGTTTGGGGTTAGGGTTTGGGTTGGTGTTACTCTTAGGGTTATGTTAGTGTTAAGTTTTGGGTTAGGGTTAGGCTAAGATTTAGGGTTAATGTGAGGGTAAGGGTTAGGCTTAGGTTTAAGCTTAAGTTTAAAGCTTTAGTTTTACAGTAAGTGTTAGGGTATATTTTAGGTTACTGGATAGTCTATGATTGGATTTAGGGTTAGGGTTAGGGTATGTGATAGCTTTAGAATTAGTGTTAGGTTTAGAGTAAGGTTTAGGGTTAAAGATTTAGTCTTACAGTAAGTGTTAGGGAAGGATATAGGTAATTTCAGCGGGTTAGGTGAAGATTCGCTTTAGTAATATGGTTACGTTTTGATTTTGGATTTGTCTTAGTGTAAGGTTTTGGATTAGGTATAAGTTCAGGGTTAGGGTTGCGGTTAGGGTTAGGGTTTAGGTTAGGATTAGGGTAGGGTTAGGGTTAGGATTATGTTTAGTGTTACGGTTAGGGTTAGGGCTTGAGTTAGTTTTACGGTTAGGGTTAAGTTTTGGGTTTGGTTTGGGTTTGGGATGGTGTTAGGGTTAGGGTTTAGGGTTAGGGAACGGGTTAGGGTTACTGTTAGGGTTAGGGAACGCTTAAATTTAGGGTTAGGGAATGGTTAGGTTATTTTTAGGGTTAAGGTTAGGTTTAGAGATAGGCTTTGTGTTATTGTTAGGTTTATAGATTTAGATTTACAATAATTGTTAGGGTTAGGGCTTGAGTTAGGGTTAGTGTTAGTGTGGGGTAAATAACTCCAAAGGATGGTACTTCACAAAGAAGTAGTATAGATGATGGTATATTTTGAGTTGTTCTATAGATAGTTGTCACCGGTTTGCGGGACAGTTTGACCCAGTACCGTGACAATTGAGGCAGGGGACCCACGGGCCCACACCCTGGGGAAGGGGAAGGGGAAAAGGGAAAAAAAGGAGAAGGGAGATGGGCCTAGGAACAAAACAGCCGCAACGATCTGAGGAGGAAAGCTAATTTAGTAAATAAGATATCAGAAAGAAAAATAACACAATATAATATAATATAATATAATTGGAATTGAGGCAAATGAATCAAATAAAATGAACAAGAGAGAGAGTGTCCGATAAACCGAAGGCCTTACGCTAACGCTGAAGGCGGACGGCTGCAACAAACACCCACTGCCGAGCTCGGTCCTGAAGGGAAGAGAGAGTCCCGTGACCGCAGACAGTTTTTATCTTTCCCTCTGGGCGGAAATATGTAAAAATGCAAAGCATCGCAAAGTCCTCTGGGGAATGTAGTTCTCTTCTGAAACAGGTACATCCAGAACTATCGACGATCCACAGAGCTGGAGCATTAACTCCTTAACTCCCAATACACCACGCGATGTCATGATGTGGAATATCAGTAATACAACAAAAATCATAAAACCATAACATTCCACCCCTTATTCAACATCATTTCATCATGCTTAATATATATATATATATATACACATAAAGAAACAATGATTCACAAGCATTATATAAAAACACATACGACATACATATATGCATATATACATGCTAATAGAATTACTGAGGGCATTCTCCCCACATCAAATTCCCTTGTGGTAAAACACTGAACATCCCCATTCTTCTGTTTCACCCACCAGGTAGACCCAGGTCCCTGAGCAAAAACAGTCCCACGGAGAGTTTTGCCCTCTCCAGAAGCTGGAAGAACCCAAACCGCTTTTCCCAACAAGTTCTTCACATGTACTACAGGGACCTTATCTCCCTCTACAGTAGGTAGAGAGCTGGATTGGGCAGGACCATCGCGATTGATGGATCCTCTGGTGTTGACCAACCAGGTGGCTTCTGACAAATTCTTCTCCCAGTGCTTAAATGTCCCGCCACCCATTGCTTTCAACATTGTTTTTAACAACCCATTGTACCTTTCAATTTTACCAGAAGCTGGTGCATGATAGGGGATATGATAAATCCACTCGATGCCATGAGCTTTGGCCCAAGTATTTACAAGAGAATTTTTGAAATGAGTTCCATTATCGGACTCAATTCTTTCTGGAGTGCCATGTCACCATAGGACTTGTTTCTCGAGCCCTAAGATGGTGTTTCGGGCGGCAGCATGGGGTACCGCATATGTTTCAAGCCACCCAGTAGTTGCCTCCACCATGGTGAGCACATAACGCTTACCATTGCGAGATCGTGGCAAGGCAACCTGCCACGCCTCCCCATATTTATACTTTTGCCATCGTCCTTCCTCCCAAAGAGGTTTCATCCTCTTGGCTTGTTTAATTGTGGCGCATGTATCACAGTCATGGATAACCTGGTGCAATGGCATCCATAGTTAAGTCCACCCCTCGGTCTCTAGCCCACTTATATGTTGCATCTCTTCCTTGATGGCCCGAGGTCTCATGGGCCCACCGAGCTAGAAATAATTCACTCTTGTGTTGCCAAGTCCAAGTCTACTTGAGCCACCTTAACTTTGGCAGCTCGATCTACCTGATGGTTATTTTGTTGTTCTTCAGTTGCCCGGCTCTTAGGAACATGAGCATCTACATGGCGCATCTTTACAACCACATTCTTTATTCGGGCAGCAATGTTTCTCCACAGTTCAGCAGCCCAAATAGGTTTACCCCTCCGTTGCCAACCATTTTGTTCCCATTGCTGTAACCACCCCCATAAAGCATTTGCCACCATCCATGAGTCAGTGTAAAGATAAAGCACTGGCCACCTCTCTCATTCAGCAATATCTAAGGCCATCTGGACAGCCTTTACCTCTGCAAATTGACTTGATTCTCCTTCTCCTTCAGTGGCCTCTGCAACTTGTCGTGTGGGGCTCCACACAGCAGATTTCCATCTGCGGTGCTTACCCACAATGCAACATGATCCATCTGCGAACAGGGCATATCTCTTTTTGTTGTCTGGTAGTTCATTATATGGTGGGGCTTCTTTAGCACGTGACACCTCCTCTGCTGGCATTGTTCCAAACTTCTTAGCTTCAGGCCAGTCCATGATCACCTCCTCATCGTCCTCCTGGACGGTTGAGGTTCCCCATCCGAGCTCGCTTGTGTAATCAGTGCAGTCCATTTACTCCAAGTGGCATCAGTAGCATGATGGGTAGAGGGAGCTGTCCCTTTGAACATCCAGCTCAGCACTGGCAGCCGAGGTGCCAGGAGGAGCTGCATTTCAGTACCGATTACTTCGGAAGCAGCTCGAACCCCCTCGCACGCGGCTAAGATCTCCTTCTCAGTTGGAGTGTAGCGCTCCTCAGACCCCCTGTAGGCCCGACTCCAGAATCCGAAGGGTCGGCCTCGGGTCTTTCCAGGAGCTTTTTGCCACAAACTCCAAGTGGGACCTTCCTTTCCAGCAGCAGTGTAGAGGATGTTCTTTACATCCTGTCCCATCCGCAATGGCCCTGGCTATCAAAGCACGGGCTATCTCCTGCTTAATTTGCTCAAAAGCCTGCTGCTGCTCAGGGCCCCATACAAGATCATTCTTCTTCCGCGTCACCCGATAGAGAGGGCTCACAATGAGACCGTAGTTTGGAACATGCATTCTCCAAAAGCCCACTACACCCAGAAAAGCTTGGGTTTCTGTCTTACTGGTGGGTGGAGACATGGCAGTAATCTTGTCAATCACATCTGTTGGGATGTGACGACGTCCATCTTGCCACTTCATACCTAGGAGCTGAATTTCTTGTGCAGGCCCTTTCACTTTGCTTTGCTTGATAGCAAAGCCAGCTCGTAGGAGAATTTGGATAATCTGCTCTCCTTTCTCAAAGACTTCCTCTGCTGTATTGCCCCATACAACAATGTCATCAATGTATTGCAGATGCTCAGGAGCACCACCCTGTTCCAATGCAGTTTGGATCAACCCATGGCAAATGGTTGGACTGTGCTTCCACCCCTGGGGCAAACGGTTCCAGGTGTACTGAACGCCCCTCCAGGTGAAGGCAAACTGCAGCTTGCATTCTGTGGCCAGAGGAATTGAAAAGAAGGCATTGGCAATGTCAATGGTGGCATACCACTTGGCTGCTTGTGACTCCAGTTCGTACTGGAGTTGTAGCATATCTGGCACAGCAGCACTCAGTGGGGGTGTGACTTCATTCAGGCCACGGTAATCTACCGTCAGCCTCCATTCTCCACTGGCTTTACGCACTGGCCATATGGGGCTGTTAAGAGGATACTTTGGATACTTTGATACCAACTGACTTTGATACCGGTGCTTTCTTTGGCTGGTCAGATGTGCCTGGGAGGTTTTCCTCTTTGGTCTGAGCCTCAGTTTGGACACTCTCTCTCTCCAGAACAGTACATATACCTCGGTAAGCATAAACCAAGCCCCAGATAAGCTGTTCCACCTCAGATCTTTCTGAGCCGCAACACCCATTACTCAGATACAGGCCTAGCTCCTCAGGATCCTGCAAGTGTTCAGGAGTAAAATCCCATGGCACCGGGGGACCCCATGCTTCTAATTTATTTCCTAAAACTCTCCACTTTCCCTGCCATTCAACATTCTCTGTTTCTGGGAAAAGCTTCCTCCACATGGTGTAAAGTGCTATTATAAGGGATGTATTCAACAGGTCTAATATCCCAAATGCTAACGTAGTCCCTAAACCCTATATAGGGTTAGGGCAAGGCTCAGGTTAAGATTTAGCATTACAGTAAGTGTTAAAGCAGGATTTATGTAATTTCAGCGGGTTTGGTGAAGATTGTCTTTAGCAATAGGGTTATGTTTAGATTCTGGATAAGTGTGTGGGTAAGGTTTTGGCTTAGGGTTAGGGTTAGGGTACGGATTAGGGTTGGGGTTAGCGTTAGGGTTAGGGTTAAGGTATAGGGTTAGCATTAGGCTAACATTTAGGGGATAGGGTTAGTGTTAGGTTTCGAGTTATCATTAGGTATAGGTTTCGGGTTAGGGTTAGTGTTAGGATTGGGTTAGGGGTTAGTTTGGGGTTTGGAGTTGGTGGATTTAGGGGTAGGATTAGGTTTAGGTTTAGGGTTAGGTTTAGGTTTCGGGTTAGGTTTAGTATTAGGGTTAAGGTTACGTTTATTGTTAGGGTTATGTTTAGGTTTAGGTTTTGGGTTAGGCTTAGGGTTACGGTTAGTTTTGGTTTAGGGTTAGGATTAGGGTTTAGGGTTCGGGTTAGGGATAGGTTTGTGTTTGGATCAGGATTAGGATTAGGGTTAAGGTAGTTATAGGGGTTGGTTTAGGGTTAGAGTTAGATTTAGTGTTAGGGTAAGGGTTAGTCTCAAGTTTAATGTTAGGGTTAGGGTTAGGATAAGGGTTCGGTTTAGGGTAAAATTAGGGTAGGGTTAGGGTTTGGGTTAGGGTTAGGGTTATGGTTAGGGTTTAATTTGGAGTTGGGTTTGGTTTAGGTTTAGGGTTAGGTTTATGGTTAGGGTTAGCTTTAGTGTTCGGGTTTGTGTTAGTTTTCGGGTTAGGGTTTAGGGGTTCGTTTGGTGTTGGGGTTGTGATTAGGTTTAGGGTTAGAGATAGGGTAAGGTTTAGTGTTAAGTTTAGGGTTAGTGTTAGTGTTAGTATAGCGGTTTGGTTTATGGTAGGGTTAGGGTAGTGTTAGGTTTAGTGTTAGGGGAAGCGTTTGGGGTTAGGGTAAGTATATAGGGTTAGGGTTTAGGGTAGGGTTTTAGGTTTAGAATTTGTGTTAGTGTGAGGGGTTAGGGTTAGGGTTGGTGTTGGGTTTTGGGTTGGGGTTGGGTTTGCATTTGTTGTTGGGTTAGGGTCAGGGTTTGGGTTAGGGTTAGGGTGTAGTGTTACATTTTGTGTTAGTGTTAGGTATAGGGTTTGAGTAAGGGTTTGGGTTTGTTCTTAGGGGTTTGGGTTGGGGTTGGGTTTGGTGTTGAGGTTGCAGTTTGTGTTAGTGATAGTGTTAGGGCCAGGGTTTGGGTTAGTGTTAGGATTAGGGTTGGGGTTAGGGGTAGGGGTAGGAGTCAGGATATTTTTGGTCTAGGGTTGGAGTTTAGGGTTATTGTTGGGGTTAGGATTGGAGCTTGAGGTTGGGTTTTGGGTAAAGGTAGGGGTAAGGTTCGGATTAGGGTTAGGGTTAGTGTTAGTGTTAGGGTTAGGTTTAGGTTTAGGGTTAGGGTTAGGGTTACGATTTAGGGTAATGTTGAAGGTTAGGGTTTGGGTTGGGTTAGTGTTAGGGTTTATGGGTTTGGTTTTGGGTTTGGGGTTGGCGACGGGTTTGGGGTTGGGGATTGTGTTGGTGTTAAGGATAGGTGTCACGGTGTTGTCCGTGACAGTGACCCAAGGGAAAACCGAGAAGGGAGAGGGGAGAGAAAAAGAAACTGCGTCAGTGGCCGCGCGGCCGCCCGAGCAGAGCCGCGCTCCGGGAGGGGGAGGGGGAAACGGCGGGAAGAGATGGGTCTTCAAGAAAACAACGGCACGATCTGAGAAGGAACGGTAACTTTACTAAATCTAATAAAATTGAACAATTGAAAGAGAGATAACAATTTCCAAACCAAAAGCTGTGAGCTTACGTTAAGGAGGACCTGCAGGGGAAGCACACGTGCTGAACCTCCACGGCAGCCCAGAGCAACGCGCCCAGACCGAGCGCCGCCTGCATCCGGTGCGGAGCTCCGCCCCTCCCCTCTGCTGCTCCCCCAGCATTAACTCCTTAACTGCTGCATGATGCTCTGATGTGGAATACCGGCATCAAAAACACAAAACCACAACATTCCACCCCTTATTCCACATCATCACATCATGCTTAACACACATCTATACGTAACCAAACAGTAATAACATAAGTTACATAGAAACATAGTTACATAGAAATTTATATATATATACATACATACACACTTAATTACAGACTGCATTCCCCCAATATCAAATTCCCTTGTGGGACACACTGGACGTCCCCATTTTTATCCATTACCCACCAGGTGCACCCAGGTCCCTGCGCAAAAACGGTTCCACGGAGGGGTTTGCCCTTTCCAGAGGCTTGAAGGACCCACACCGCTTTTCCCAACATGCTCCTCACATGTACCACAGGGACCTTATCTCCCTCTATGGTCTGTAGGGAGCTGGACTGTGTAGGACCCTCTCGGTTGACTGATCCCCTAGTGTTGACCAGCCAGGTGGCTTCTGCCAGATGCTTCTCCCAGTGCTTGAATGTCCCACCACCCATTGCTCTCAACGTGGTTTTTAACAACCCGTTGTAGCGCTCGATCTTACCAGCAGCTGGTGCATGGTAGGGGATATGGTAGATCCATTCAATGCCGTGTTCTTTGGCCCAGATATCCACAAGAGAATTTTTGAAATGAGTCCCATTATCGGACTCAATTCTCTCTGGAGTGCCATGTCTCCATAGGACTTGTCTCTCGAGCCCTAAGATGGTGTTTCGGGCGGTAGCATGGGGTACTGCGTATGTCTCAAGCCACCCAGTGGTCGCCTCCACCATGGTGAGCACGTAACGCTTACCATCGCGAGTTCGTGGCAAGGTGATGTAATCAACCTGCCACGCCTCCCCATATTTATACTTTTCCCATCGCCCTTCCTGCCAGAGGGGTTTCATCCTCTTGGCCTGTTTGATTATGGCACATGTGTCACAGTCATGGATAACCTGTGCAACGGCATCCATAGTTAAGTCCACCCCTCGGTCTCTAGCCCACTTATAGGTCGCATCCCTTCCTTGATGGCCTGAGGTCTCATGGGCCCACCGAGCTAAAAATAGCTCTCCTTTGTTCTGCCAGTCCAAATCGATCTGAGACACCTCAATTCTGGCAGCTCGATCTACCTGATGGTTATTTCTTTGCTCTTCAGTAGCTCGATTCTTGGGCACATGAGCATCTACATGGCGCACCTTTACACCCAACCTTTTTGTTCGGGCAGCAATGTCTTTCCACAGTTCAGCAGCCCAAATAGGTTTACCCTTCCGTTGCCAGTTGTCCTGTTCCCACTGCTGCAACCACCCCCATAAAGCATTTGCCACCATCCATGAGTCAGTATAAAGATATAGCATGGGCCACCTCTCCCGTTCAGCCACATCTAAGGCCAGCTGGACAGCCTTTACCTCCGCAAATTGGCTTGACTCTCCTTCTCCTTCGGTGGCCTCTGCAACTCGTCGTGTGGGGCTCCACACAGCAGCCTTCCATCTGCGATGCTTCCCAACAATACGACACGATCCATCAGTGAAGAGGGCATACGTCTTTTCATTCTCTAGTAGTTCGTTATATGGTGGGGCCTCTTTAGCACGTGGTATCTCCTCTGATGGGGATGTTCCAAATTTCTTGCCTTCAGGCCAGTCCATGATCACCTCCAAGATTCCTGGACGGTTGAGGTTCCCCATCCGAGCTCGCTGCGTAATCAGTGCAATCCACTTACTCCAGGTGGCATCGGTAGCATGATGGGTGGGGGGAACCTTTCCTTTGAACATCCAATTCAGCACTGGCAGTCGAGGTGCCAGGAGGAGCTGTGTCTCAGTACCAATTACTTCAGAGGCAGCCCGAACCCCCTCGTATGCTGCCAAAATCTCCTTCTCAGTTGGAGTGTAGCACTCCTCTGAACCCCTGTACGCTCTGCTCCAAAATCCAAGGGGTCGGCCTCGGGTCTCCCCAGAGGCTCTTTGCCACAGACTCCAAGTGGGACCTTTCTCTCCAGCAGCAGTGTAGAGGATGTTTTTCACATCCTGTCCCAACCGTACCGGCCCCAGGGCCACAGCACGGGCTATCTCCTGCTTAATTTGCTCAAAGGCCTGCTGCTGTTCAGGACCCCATGCAAAATTATTCTTTTTCCGAGTCACTTGATAGAGGGGGCTTACTATGAGGCTGTAGTTTGGGATGTGCATCCTCCAAAAACCTACTACACCCAGAAAAGACTGTGTCTCTTTCTTGCTAGTGGGTGGTGACATACTGGTGATTTTGTCAATCACATCTCCTGGAATGTGACGACGTCCATCTTGCCATTTTACTCCAAGGAATTGAATTTCTTGGGCAGGTCCCTTCACTTTGTTCCGTTTAATAGCAAAACCAGCACCCAGAAGAATTTGGATTATTTGCTCTCCTTTTTTAAAAACTTCCTCTGCTGTATCACCCCACACAACAATGTCATCAATATACTGGAGGTGCTCAGGTGCCCCACCCTGTTCCAGTGTGGTTTGAATCAGCCCATGGCAGATGGTTGGGCTGTGTTTCCACCCCTGGGGCAAACGGTTCCAGGTGTACTGAACGCCCCTCCAGGTGAAAGCAAACTGTGGTCTGCACTCTGTGGCCAAAGGAATAGAAAAGAATGCATTGGCAATGTCAATAGTGGCATACCACTTGGCTGCTTTTGACTCCAGTTCATACTGCAGCTCCAACATATCTGGCACAGCAGCACTCAGTGGGGGTGTGACTTCATTCAGGCCACAGTAATCTACCGTCAGCCTC
Organism: Cyrtonyx montezumae; assembly: GCF_038088225.1. NCBI lineage: Eukaryota > Metazoa > Chordata > Aves > Galliformes > Odontophoridae > Cyrtonyx > Cyrtonyx montezumae. The sequence goes on from NW_027072067.1 coordinate 218,036, forward strand.
CATTCTCCACTGGCTTTACGCACCGGCCATATGGGGCTGTTAAAAGGTGAGTGAGTCTTGCTGATCACTCCCTGGCTCTCTAGCTGACGGATCAAGTTATGAATGGGGAGCAAGGAATCCCTGTTGGTGCGGTACTGCCGTCTGTGCACTGTTTTTGTAGCGATAGGTACCTGCTGCTCTTTCACTTTCAGTACCCCCACAACAGACGGATCTTCTGACAGGCCAGGTAAAACAGACAGCTGCTGAATGTTGTCTGCATCTACAGCAGCTATTCCAAAAGCCCATCGGTACCCCTTGGGATCCTTGAAATGTCCCCTTCTGAGATAGTCAATACCGAGTATGCATGGAGCCCCCAGTCCAGTCACTATGGGATGCTTCTGCCAGGTTTTACCGGTGAGGCTTATTTCTGCCTCCAACACAGACAGTTCCTGAGAACCCCCAGTCACTCCAGAAATATGAATCAACTCTGTCCCTTTATAACTCGAGGGCATCAGAGTGCACTGTGCACCAGTGTCCACCAGTGCCTTATATCTTTGTGGCTCTAATGTGCCAGGCCATCTAATCCACACAGTCCAATACACTCTGTTATCCCTTTCCCTCCCCTGGCTGAGGGCAGGGCCCCTCTATTGGTTACCTGCAATGACGGGAGCAATTTCATTGGTGGCTGATCTCTGCTGTAGTTCTCTCACCCGTGCTCGCAGTACAGGAGTGGGTTTTTTATGCCACTTCCTCATGTCCTCTCCGTTTTCTCGTAAGAAGCTCCACATGGCCACACGTGACATGATGTTACTGCCGTCATTTGCTCGTGCAGAGGGGCGGTTGCCTTTGGTGGCCGAGACTTTCAACAGTTTGATAAATTGCTTCATCAGATTCTTTGCGTCATGCTCGTCTTCATCAGGTGTTTCCAATACTGACACAGGTTCATCCCTATTCATCAGTAATGACAGTTCGTCCAGTATAGTTTTCTGTGTCTCCTTAATCTCACCTACTTCTTCTGCTACTATAGCTGCAATGGAAGCACGTGATGGTGGAAACTGCTGTTCAAAGTTTTGGAGTGTAATAGTTAATTCATAAACTGGAAGTCTTCTGTCTTGACCCTCGAATCTATGGAACATTGCTACCAGTGTACTTGCGTACCTCTCTGGTGCTGTTTTTGAGAGCTTGCGATATACATCAGGTGTGCACCTTACTCTATCAGGATCACGGTCCTGGTGTGGATTGTTAGGGACGAAATTGGGATCATACAGCATCTCTACTACGGCTGTTTCTCTCAAAAATTGGATGCCTTTCTCCACGGTGTTCCATCTTTCCACCTTAGGCTCCAGATCATCTTTGTAAGGGTATCTATCCTTTACAGCCACTAGTACTCGTTCCCAGAGGGTAGCGACTCCATTCAGACATCTGCCAATTCCTCTGTCGATAGCTGGGTCTCGGGCAATGCTTGCCAGTTGGCAGGCTTCGCTGCCATCTAGGGACACGCTGCTGGCACCGCTGTCCCAACACCGCAGCAACCAGGTGACAATAGATTCACCCGAGCGCCGTACAAACTCCTTTCTTGAACCTTGTATTTCAGTCATCTTTAGGGGCCGACGAGTAGTGGTAACAGTGACTCCATCATCATCGCTGTCTTCTCCATGTCTCTCACTTTTCTTAGTGGCCTTTTTAGGTGGTGGTGGTGGTGGTGGTGGTGGTGGTGGTGGTGCTGAGGAGGGCCCCTCGCCTGGATCTTCCTTTTTTTTCTCTGCTTCTTCTTCTTTCCGTTCTAGGCGCGAGGACGGCCGTGTCCATTTCTGGCCTTCCACAGGGGCAACCGACACTGATACCGGTGCTTCCTGTGATTGGTCAGGTCTAACTTCGAGGTTTTCATTTTTGCTTTGGACCTTGGTTTGGAAACCATTTCTCTCAAGAACATCAATTATGGCTCGATAAGCACAAGCCAGACCCCAAACAATACATTCCTTCTCAGATCGTCCTGAGTCACATGACTCCTTACCTAAACACTCACTGAATTTCTCAGGATCCCACAGGTGCTCAAGATCAAAATTGCATAACACCGGGGGTCCCCACGCTTCTAATTTCTTTCCTAATTTTTTCCACCTTCCCTGCCATTCAACACTCTCTGGTTTTGAGGAAAGCTTCCTCCACATGATGTAAATTACTATTGCAGAGAGTGCATGCAGAAAAACAGATAACACAGTTGCCGGGCTGACATCTTGAATATAGGTAAAGACCTGAAAAGAGTAATTGGAAACCGTTCCAAATGCCGCATAATCTGTCACGTTAGCCAGGGTGTTTAGGTAGGAGGCATGTAACCCCCTCAGCACACTAAAGTAGCTGTATATCCACATTACTCCCGTGCTGAACGCGAGGAGCTTAAAAAGACGCCAGCATGCTATGAGGTACATGAAAAACCTTAGTCCACTCTGCACCAGATTTACAATGGAGTGCCAATACTGCACTGCCCGCATTCTCCACCAATAATTGTCACGGTGTTGTCCGTGACAGTGACCCAAGGGAAAACCGAGAAGGGAGAGGGGAGAGAAAAAGAAACTGCGTCAGTGGCCGCGCGGCCGCCCGAGCAGAGCCGCGCTCCGGGAGGGGGAGGGGGAAACGGCGGGAAGAGATGGGTCTTCAAGAAAACAACGGCACGATCTGAGAAGGAACGGTAACTTTACTAAATCTAATAAAATTGAACAATTGAAAGAGAGATAACAATTTCCAAACCAAAAGCTGTGAGCTTACGTTAAGGAGGACCTGCAGGGGAAGCACACGTGCTGAACCTCCACGGCAGCCCAGAGCAACGCGCCCAGACCGAGCGCCGCCTGCATCCGGTGCGGAGCTCCGCCCCTCCCCTCTGCTGCTCCCCCAGCATTAACTCCTTAACTGCTGCATGATGCTCTGATGTGGAATACCGGCATCAAAAACACAAAACCACAACAATAGGGTCAGGATTAGAGTTAGGGTTAGGCTCAGGGTTAGGTTTAGGGTTTAGGGTTATAGTTTAGGGTTAGGGTTAGGGTTAAGGTTAGGTTAAGGGCTTGTGGTTGGGTTTGGGGTAGGGGTAAGTGTAGTGGTAGGAGTAGGATTAGTTTTGGTTTAGTGTTAGGGTTAGGGTGAAGTTTTGGGTTAGGGTTTATGGTAATGGTTTAGGGTTAGATTTAGGGTTGGAGTTACGGTTAAGGGTAAGAGTTTAGATTTAGGGTTGCGTTTGGGATTGGGTTAGGATTAGGGTTAGGGTAAGGTTTAGGGTTAGGGTAAGAATGTAGGTTTAGGGTTAGGTTTAGGTTTAGGATTAGTGTTAGGTTTAGGGCTTGTTTTTGGGTTTGGGGTAGGGGTAGGGGTAAGTTTAGGGTTAGGGTTAGGGTTAAGTTATAGTGTTAGGGGTTAGGGTTAGGATAAAGGCTTATGGTTTACGTTAAGTGTTTAAGGTTAGGGATAGGGTTGAGGTTAGGGTTAGATTAAGGGTTAGGGTTATGGGTATGGGTTTGGGTTTGGGTTGGGGTTGTGGTTGGAGTTGGGGTTGGTGTTTGTGTTAGTGTTAAGGATGGGGTTAAGGTAAGGGTCAGGGTTAAGATTTGGGTTAGGGTTAGGTTTTGGGTGAGGATTAGTGTTAGGCTTAGGCTTAGGCTTTGGGTTTAGTGTTTAGTGTTCTTTAGAGTTAGGTTGAGGTTTAGAGTTAAGGGTTAGAGTAGGGTTAGGCTTACGCTTAGGGTTAGTGTTAGGTTTGGGGTTAGGGGTTAGTGTTCGGGTTCGGGTTGCTGTTGGATTTAGGCTTAGGGTTAGGTTGGGGTTTAGGGTTAGGTTTAGGGTTAGGTTCAGAGTTAGGGTTAGGGTTAGTGTTAGGGTTAGGGTAGGGTTAGGGTTAGGGTTAGGGTTAGGGTTAGGGTTAGGGTTAGGGTTAGGGTTAGGTTTAGGGCTAGGTTTAGTGTTTGGTTTAGGGTAGTGATAGGGGAAGGTATAGGGTTAAGGTTAGGGTTAAGGTGTTTTTGTTTGTCTAGGGTTTGGGTTTGGTGTAGGAATTGGGTTTGTGGTAGGCTTAGTGATAGTGTTAGGGTTAATGGTTAGGGTAAGGATTTGAGTTAGATTTAAATTTAGGTTAAGGGTTAGTGTTAGGGTTAGTGTTAGTGTTAGGGATAGATTTAGGGTTAGAGTTAGGGTTAGGTATAGGTTTAGGTTTAGCATTAGTGTTAGGGTCAGGGTTCGGTTCAGGGTTAGGGTTTGATAGTGTTAGGGTTAGTTAGTGTTAGTGTTAGGTTTTGGTGTAGGGCTAGGGTTAGGGTTTGTGATTGGGTTAGGGTTAGGGCTTGGTATAGGGTTAGTGCACGAATAGGTGTAGGTTTAAGTTTAGGGGATGGTTGAGGATTAGTTTTAGGGTGTGGGTTAGGGTTACCGTTAGTTGTTAGGTGTTGTTGGCATTGGTTTTGGGTTTGGGGTTGGGGTTGCGATTGGGGTTGGGTTAGGATTAGGGTAGTGTTTGGGTTTGGGTTAGGTTTAGAATTAGGGTCAGGGTATGGGTTTGGGTTAGGGTTAGGTTTAGGGCTATGGGTTAGGGTTAGGGTTAGGGTATAGATAGGGGTATGTTTAATATTAGGGTTAAGGTTACAGTTAGTGTTACACTTAGGGTTTAGGTGTTGTTGGACTTGGGGTTGGGTTTGGGTTTGGGGCTGTGTTAGGGTTAGGTTTAAGTGTTTTAGAATTTGGGTTAGATTTAAGGTTAGGGTTAGGGTTATGATTAAGGATTAGTGTTAGGGCTAGGTTTAGGATTAGGTTTAGTGTTAGGGTTTTTTTAGGTTTAGGGTTAGATTTTGGGGTTGGGGTTGGGGTATGGGTAAGTGTTAGAGTTTGGTTTATTGGTAGCGTTACGTTTATTGTTCAGGGGTTAGTGTTTGGTTGGGGTTGTTGTTGAGGTTGGGTAAGTGTTGGAGCTGGGTTTGGGGTTGGGGTTGGGGTAGGGGTAGGGGTTGGGATTGGTTTAGAGTTAGGTTTAGGTTTAGTGTTAGGGTTAGGATTACAGTTAGGGTTAGATTTAGGTTTAGGGTTAGTGTTGGTGTTAGGGTAAGGTTAGTTTTAGGGTTAGGGTTATGGCTTGGGTTAGGTTTAGGCTTAAGCTTAGGGTTAGGGTTAGGGTTAAGGTTAATTTTAGCTTTAGGATAAGGGTTGGGGTTGGGGTTTGGGTTGCGTCTGGGGTTTGGGTTAGGTTTAGGGTTAGGGTTCTGGCTTGGGTTAGGGTTAGGTTTAGGTTTAGGTTAGGTTTAGGGTTAGGATTAATGTTGGGGTTGGGATTTTGGTTGGGGTTTGGGTTGGGGTTGGGGTTGGGGTTAGGGTTAGCGTTAGTTTTTAGATATTATTGTTTGGGTTTGGGTTGGTGTTAGTGATAGGGTGGGGCTGGTGTTGGGATAGTTGTTGGGATTGGTTAGAGTTAGGTTTAGGGTTAGGGTTACGGGGTTAGGGTTTGGCTTCTGGCTTGTGGTTGAGCTAGGGATAACAGTTGGGGTTTGGGTTGGGTTTGGGGTTGGTGTTGGGGTTAAGGTTAAAGTTAGGGTTAGGCTTATGGTTAGGGTAGGGTTAGGGTTACGGTTATTGTTTGGGTTAGTGTTAGGGTTAGTGTTAGGGGTTAGGGTTAGGGTTAGGATTTGGGTTATGTTTAGAGTTAGGGTTAGCATTAGGGTTGAGCTTAGGGTTAGTTTAAGTTATAGGGTAATAGGTATAGGGTTAGTGCTAGGTTTAAAGAATAGAGGTAGGGTTAAATTTCTTGTTAATTGTGGTGTAGGGTAAGTATGAGCGTTAGGGTGAAAGAAGGTTTAAGCCCTGGATTTGTTTTGTGATTGGATAAGGTTCAAAAATAGGAATAGAAATAGTGTTTTGAACACGTTTAGTGCTTGTATTTGGCATAGGGATAGACTTCGAGTTTAGTTGGTTTTTAGTCCTAGAGAAAGGGATAGGGTCTATCGTATGATCAGCTATAGTGCTCGGTTTAGAGTTTTGGTTTGTTGTAGTGTTTGGGTTAGGGTGTTAGTGTTATGGTTAAAGATAAGGTTACGTTTACGGTAAGGGTTAGGGTCTGGGATGATTTTATGTTAGGGTTAGGATTTGATTTAATATTTGCGTAAGAAACAGGGTTTGTTTGCATTTTATGAATAGATTTAGGATTAGGATTAGTTGGAATGTTATTGATATTGTTAAAATCAATTTTGAGTGTGGGCAAATACTGAGCTGCCAATTGACATATTGACCATGACATGACATTTTGTTTTTCTGCTTGAGATAAAGCTCTGCATAAGTGTTGTTCATTAAACACACTTGCAATAAATCCGTGGCTGTACTCATTTCTCTTGTTTTAAAAATCGCACGCGATCCGTCAAAGAAAGAAGCTATCGTGAAATGTATAAGATCCTGACAACGAATTTCAAACATATTTTGACTTTAGTCAACATTACAAAGTAGTACTGACAAATTTTAAAATGTTCAAAATTAAATAAAAATTAAAAATACTATTCCACGAAGTTTATAGGTGTTTTTTCCGTGCTATAAAAACTTCTCTAATTTATTCAGCTTAGCAGGTCAGAATCGGCTAAAGTGCAGGGCAGCCGGCTGATTCGCGTCTTTCTTCAGCGGCTGAGGCAGCAGAAAACGCGATTGATGCGTTTCAAGCGGATTCCGCGGTTAAGAGCGATTCGAGTTTGACGTTCGTCGCCGATTCGGCTCAGATTCGTCCAGACTCATCTTCGATGCTCCGGTGATTAATTTTACAGAGGAAATATTCAAACCGGTTGAACAAACACCAGAATCTGCGAGAGAAGCCAGCTTCACTCAAATTTCGCTTCTATACTGATATACGCTCAAAGAGCATTCAATTTAGGAAAAGTAATCAGTAATATCCGTGTGTATGAAAACTAAACGAGGAGATACGATGTTCCAGGGATAAGAGTAACAGACATCAAAAACGGTCAGAAAAATGTATGAAAACGAGGACGGAGGTGAACGTCTGATGCAGACATATATTGCAGACGGCAGCAGAGCAGAAAGGGAACACAATCTTTCCCCCAGCCTAACACCGGGGTCCTCCCCATCTCTATCGACAACGCCAGGAATGGATTCTGTCAAAAGGGTAATCGCTTTTATTTTGGAAACAGACCGCAGCAGGCTACGTTTTAAAGCCGCACTTCAGTGAACGGCAGCAGGCTGAAACGCGTCTTTCTTCAGCGGCTCAAAGAGCAGCAGAAACCGCGGTTGATGTGTTTCAAGAGGAATCCGCGGTTAAGAGCGATTCGAGTTTGTCGTTCGTTGCCGACTCGGCTCAGTTTCGTACGGGCTCATCTGCGATGCTCCGGTGATTAAGTTTGTTGGGAAATATTCGTTCCGATTGGACAGACACCAGAGGCTGCGAGAGGAGCCAGCTTCGCTCAAATTTCGCCTCTACACTGGTAAGATCAGAACAGCATACAATTTTTAGAAAGGAATCAATAACGCTAGTGTGTGCGTAAAGGAAACGGAGATTGACGAAGTTTCACAAAGAAAAAGACATTAATAACTTTCTAGAATAAAGTGTGAAAACGTGAACGGAGATGAACGACTGATGCAGACATATATTGCAGACGACAGCAGAGCAGAAAGGGAACACAATCTTTCCCCCAGCCTAACACCGGGGACCTCCTCATCTCTATCGACAACGCCAGGAACGGAGTCTGTCAAAAGGGTAATCACTTTTATGACGGAAAGTGACCGCAGCAGGCTACGTTTTAAAACCGCACTTCAGTGAACGGCAGCCGTCTGAAACGCGTCTTTCTTCAGCGGCTCAAGCAGCAGAAAACGCGGTTGATGCGTTTCAAGCGGATTCCGCGGTTAAGAGCGATTCGAGTTTGACGTTCGTCGCCGATTCGGCTCAGTTCCGTAAATGCTAATCTGCGATGCTCCGGTGATGAAGTCTGTTGGGAAATATTCGTTCCGGTTTGACAGACACCAGAATCTGCGAGAGGAGCCAGCTTCACTCAAATTGCCTCTACACTGGTAAGATCAGAACAGCATACAATTTTTAGAAAGGAATCAATAACGCTAGTGTGTGCGTAAAGGAAACGGAGATTGGCAAAGTTTCACGAAGAAAAAGACTTTAATAACTTTCTAGAATAAAGTGTGAAAACGTGAACGGAGATGAACGACTGATGCAGACATATATTGCCGACCGCAGCAGAGCAGAAAGGGAATAGCATCTTTCCCCCAGCTTAAAACCGGGGTCCTCTCCATCTCTATCGACAACGCCAGGAACGGATTCTGTCAAAGGGGTAATGGCTTTTATTTTGGAAACAGACCGCAGCAGGCTACGTTTTAAAGCCGCTCTTCAAAGAACGAGAGCCGGCTGAAGCGCGTCTTTCTTCATCGGCTCAAAGAGCAGAAACCGCGATTGATGTGTTTCAAGAGGAATCCGCTGTTAAGAACGATTCGAGTTTGACGTTTGTTGCCGTTTCAGCTAAGTTTCGTACATGCTTATCTGCGATGCTCCGGTGATGAAGTTTGTTGGGAAATATTCGGTCCGGTTGGACAGACATCAGAGGCTGCGAGAGGAGCCAGCTTCACTCAAATTTCGCCTCTACACTGGTAAGATCAGAACAGCATACAATTTTGGGAAAGGAATCAATAATGTCCGTTTGTATGAAAAGGAAAATTTGAGAGAAGTTTTGTTTCTTAGGAATATGAAAGGTCATCAAAAAATGTTAAAGAAAAAATGTGAAAATGTGTACTGAAATGAAGGTCTGATGCTATCATTCTCTGCGAGTGCTTGCTGAGCCTGCAGAGAACAGAAAATCCCCCCTGGCTAACATAGGGGGGCATCCCATCTTTTCTAAAAACACCATGAACGAAGTCTGATATAAGAGTAAACTGCGTAGTGTTGGAATCAGACCTCAGCTGGCAGTGGATATAAGCCGCTTTACAGCGCAAGGCAGCCGACTGATTAGCATTCTGCCTTCTGAACTGTAGGAGACACAAACTTTTTCAAGCCTAATCCACAGTTAGGAGCGATTACAGCCAGACTTTTCCACTCCATTCGGACCTGATTATTTGAAAAGATTTGAAAGCGTTTAGGGTTAGAGTTTGGTTTAGGGGTATGGTTAGGGTTAGGGTTAGGGTTAGGATTAGGGTTAGGGTTGCTTTTGGGGTAGGTTAAAATTTACGGATTGTTGTGGTTGCTTTTGGGGTAGGTTAAAATTTACCGATAGGATTAGTGTTAGCGCTTGTGCCTGGTTTTGGAGTACGGGTAGGCTAAGGTTTAGGGATAGGATTATGGTTTGTGCTTGTGGTTGCATTTGGGGTAGGCGTAGTACCAGTGTTAGGATTAGGGTTAGGGTTAGTGTTAGGGTTAGGGTTCGTTTTAGTGTTATGGAAAAGGGTAAGTGATTAAGGTTAGGGTTAGGGTTCGTTTTAAGGTTAGGGTTTGTGCTTGTGGTTGCTTTTGGGGAAGGGTTAGTGTTAAGGTTAAGGTTAGGGTTAGGAGTTACGGGTATGGGTTTCGTTTAAGATTCCCGTAGAGATTGGAGTTAGTGTTAATGTTAAGGATAAGGTTAGGTTTAGTGTTAGGGTTAGGGTTAGGATTTGGGTTAGAGTTTGGTTTTGGGTCAGGATTAGGGCTAGGGTTAGGCTAAGGGTTAGGGTAACGCTTCAGGTTTAGGGTCATAGATTAGGTTTAGGGTTAGGGTTAGGTTTAGGTTTAGTGTTAGGGTTACGTTTGGGTTAGGTTTTAGGGTTGGGGTTGTGTTTGGGGTTTTGGTAAGGGTTAGGGTTACGGTTAGGATAAGGGTAAGGTTATGGGTTAAGGTTAGGGTTAGGGATAGGGATTACGCGTTTGTTTGGGGTTGGTGTTGGTGTTTCGGTTGTTTATAAAGGATATGGTTAGGGTATAGGTCAGGGTTAGTATTAGGGTTAGGGTGAGAGTAAAATTTTGGGTTCGGTTTGGGTTTGGGATAGGGTTAGGGTTAAGCTTTGGTTACTGTTAGGGTTAGGGTCGGGTTAAGGTTAGGGTTAGGGTTAGGTTTAGGGTTAAGGTTTGGGTTTGTGCTAGCGTTAAGGTTAGGTTTAGGGTTAGTGTTAAGTATATAGTTTTAGATTTACAGTAATTGTTAGGGTTAGGGTTAGGGTTAGGGCTTGAGTTAGGGTTAGGGTTAATGTGTTGTAAATAACTCCCAAGGATGATACTTCAGAAAGAAATAGTATAGATGATGGTATATTTTGAGTTGTTCTATATAGATAGTGTACAAATAATACAAAAGAGAAGATGGCTCACCTTCAGGATTGTTATAGGTGTGAAGAACAATACACACCAATCGTTACCAACCGTAAAAGATTTACTGAGCAAGCAATTACCGAGCAAAACAGCGCTGGGCGGCTGGGAGTCTCTGCTCCACCAGAGGTGCGCAACGGCAGCCTCTCGATCCCACTATTTATTATTTCTTATCTCTACATTCATGTTTATCTTTCCCTTCCTGGGCTGCGCTGGCTGTTATGTGGGGGTCGTTCTCTGCCACCTGGTGATTGAGATGAAAAAGGCTGTAGGCCTCTTCAGCTTCGATCATGCACACTTAAGAGGAGATTTTCACTTATTTTTCTTTTTTCAGTTTCTTAGAAGGTCACTGCTATCTGTTGTTCATTGTCCAGTTGTTAGAACTAAGCGCTGTGGCTCCAATTTGCACAATTCCAAAGTTCTTAGACAAAACATTTATTCATGTATTTTGAGTCTTCTACAAACTACATAGTTTTCAGAAAGCAGAACACTGAAAAACACTGACACATCTGTCTCGAGTCGGTTTGATTAACAAATACAGCACTCATTTTTATCACAAGGATGATAAGGCTCGCAGGGGACTCCACGTGGAAGGGATCTCTGAGAAGAGATCCTTTCCTGGCGGTGGTCAGCCCTTAAATGGGTTTTGGGAGAGGTAGAGCCAGGCTCCCCCCATTCCAATCACACAGGTGTATCACCTCCACCTGTGCCCCCATGGCTGACTCGGTGCTCACCTCAGGTGACCAATCAGTGTTTCAGGCCATGATTCAGCAGTTCCCATACAGTTAGGGTAGGGTTAGGGTTAGATTTGGTGTTAGTGTTAGTGTTAGGGTTGGTGTAAGCTTTAAAGATTTAGTTTTACAGTAAGTTTGAGGTTATTGTATAGGGTTAGGTGTATGATTGGATTTAGTGTTAGGTTTAGGGTTAGGGCAAGGTTTAGGGTTAAAGATTTAGTCTTACAGTAAGTGTTAGGGAAGGATTTAGGTAATTTCAGCGGGTTTGGTGAAGACTGGCTTTGGTAGAAGGGTTATGTTTGATTTTGTATTAAGGTAAGGTTTTGGCTTAGGGTTAGGGTTAGGGTGCAGATTAGGGTTGGGGTTAGTGTTAGGGATAGGGTTAAGTTATATGGTTAGGGTTAGACTAAGATTTAGGGTTAGGGTGAGGGTTAGGGTTAGGTTTAAGGATAAGTATAAATATTTAGTTTTACAGTAAGTGTTAGGGTATGAGTCAGGCCGTGATTCAGCAGTTCCCATACAGTTAGGGTAGGGTTAGGCTTAGGGTTACGGTTAGGGTTATGTTTAGGATTATGTTTAGGGTTAGGTTTGGGGTTAGGGTTTGGGTTGGTGTTACTCTTAGGGTTATGTTAGTGTTAAGTTTTGGGTTAGGGTTAGGCTAAGATTTAGGGTTAATGTGAGGGTAAGGGTTAGGCTTAGGTTTAAGCTTAAGTTTAAAGCTTTAGTTTTACAGTAAGTGTTAGGGTATATTTTAGGTTACTGGATAGTCTATGATTGGATTTAGGGTTAGGGTTAGGGTATGTGATAGCTTTAGAATTAGTGTTAGGTTTAGAGTAAGGTTTAGGGTTAAAGATTTAGTCTTACAGTAAGTGTTAGGGAAGGATATAGGTAATTTCAGCGGGTTAGGTGAAGATTCGCTTTAGTAATATGGTTACGTTTTGATTTTGGATTTGTCTTAGTGTAAGGTTTTGGATTAGGTATAAGTTCAGGGTTAGGGTTGCGGTTAGGGTTAGGGTTTAGGTTAGGATTAGGGTAGGGTTAGGGTTAGGATTATGTTTAGTGTTACGGTTAGGGTTAGGGCTTGAGTTAGTTTTACGGTTAGGGTTAAGTTTTGGGTTTGGTTTGGGTTTGGGATGGTGTTAGGGTTAGGGTTTAGGGTTAGGGAACGGGTTAGGGTTACTGTTAGGGTTAGGGAACGCTTAAATTTAGGGTTAGGGAATGGTTAGGTTATTTTTAGGGTTAAGGTTAGGTTTAGAGATAGGCTTTGTGTTATTGTTAGGTTTATAGATTTAGATTTACAATAATTGTTAGGGTTAGGGCTTGAGTTAGGGTTAGTGTTAGTGTGGGGTAAATAACTCCAAAGGATGGTACTTCACAAAGAAGTAGTATAGATGATGGTATATTTTGAGTTGTTCTATAGATAGTTGTCACCGGTTTGCGGGACAGTTTGACCCAGTACCGTGACAATTGAGGCAGGGGACCCACGGGCCCACACCCTGGGGAAGGGGAAGGGGAAAAGGGAAAAAAAGGAGAAGGGAGATGGGCCTAGGAACAAAACAGCCGCAACGATCTGAGGAGGAAAGCTAATTTAGTAAATAAGATATCAGAAAGAAAAATAACACAATATAATATAATATAATATAATTGGAATTGAGGCAAATGAATCAAATAAAATGAACAAGAGAGAGAGTGTCCGATAAACCGAAGGCCTTACGCTAACGCTGAAGGCGGACGGCTGCAACAAACACCCACTGCCGAGCTCGGTCCTGAAGGGAAGAGAGAGTCCCGTGACCGCAGACAGTTTTTATCTTTCCCTCTGGGCGGAAATATGTAAAAATGCAAAGCATCGCAAAGTCCTCTGGGGAATGTAGTTCTCTTCTGAAACAGGTACATCCAGAACTATCGACGATCCACAGAGCTGGAGCATTAACTCCTTAACTCCCAATACACCACGCGATGTCATGATGTGGAATATCAGTAATACAACAAAAATCATAAAACCATAACATTCCACCCCTTATTCAACATCATTTCATCATGCTTAATATATATATATATATACACATAAAGAAACAATGATTCACAAGCATTATATAAAAACACATACGACATACATATATACATATATACATGCTAATAGAATTACTGAGGGCACTCTCCCCACATCAAATTCCCTTGTGGTAGAACACTGAACATCCCCATTCTTCTGTTTCACCCACCAGGTAGACCCAGGTCCCTGAGCAAAAACAGTCCCACGGAGAGTTTTGCCCTCTCCAGAAGCTGGAAGAACCCAAACCGCTTTTCCCAACAAGTTCTTCACATGTACTACAGGGACCTTATCTCCCTCTACAGTAGGTAGAGAGCTGGATTGGGCAGGACCATCGCGATTGATGGATCCTCTGGTGTTGACCAACCAGGTGGCTTCTGACAAATTCTTCTCCCAGTGCTTAAATGTCCCGCCACCCATTGCTTTCAACATTGTTTTTAACAACCCATTGTACCTTTCAATTTTACCAGAAGCTGGTGCATGATAGGGGATATGATAAATCCACTCGATGCCATGAGCTTTGGCCCAAGTATTTACAAGAGAATTTTTGAAATGAGTTCCATTATCGGACTCAATTCTTTCTGGAGTGCCATGTCACCATAGGACTTGTTTCTCGAGCCCTAAGATGGTGTTTCGGGCGGCAGCATGGGGTACCGCATATGTTTCAAGCCACCCAGTAGTTGCCTCCACCATGGTGAGCACATAACGCTTACCATTGCGAGATCGTGGCAAGGCAACCTGCCACGCCTCCCCATATTTATACTTTTGCCATCGTCCTTCCTCCCAAAGTGGTTTCATCCTCTTGGCTTGTTTAATTGTGGCGCATGTATCACAGTCATGGATAACCTGGTGCAATGGCATCCATAGTTAAGTCCACCCCTCGGTCTCTAGCCCACTTATATGTTGCATCTCTTCCTTGATGGCCCGAGGTCTCATGGGCCCACCGAGCTAGAAATAATTCACTCTTGTGTTGCCAAGTCCAAGTCTACTTGAGCCACCTTAACTTTGGCAGCTCGATCTACCTGATGGTTATTTTGTTGTTCTTCAGTTGCCCGGCTCTTAGGAACATGAGCATCTACATGGCGCATCTTTACAACCACATTCTTTATTCGGGCAGCAATGTTTCTCCACAGTTCAGCAGCCCAAATAGGTTTACCCCTCCGTTGCCAACCATTTTGTTCCCATTGCTGTAACCACCCCCATAAAGCATTTGCCACCATCCATGAGTCAGTGTAAAGATAAAGCACTGGCCACCTCTCTCATTCAGCAATATCTAAGGCCATCTGGACAGCCTTTACCTCTGCAAATTGACTTGATTCTCCTTCTCCTTCAGTGGCCTCTGCAACTTGTCGTGTGGGGCTCCACACAGCAGATTTCCATCTGCGGTGCTTACCCACAATGCAACATGATCCATCTGCGAACAGGGCATATCTCTTTTTGTTGTCTGGTAGTTCATTATATGGTGGGGCTTCTTTAGCACGTGACACCTCCTCTGCTGGCATTGTTCCAAACTTCTTAGCTTCAGGCCAGTCCATGATCACCTCCAGGATTCCTGGACGGTTGAGGTTCCCCATCCGAGCTCGCTTGTGTAATCAGTGCAGTCCATTTACTCCAAGTGGCATCAGTAGCATGATGGGTAGAGGGAGCTGTCCCTTTGAACATCCAGCTCAGCACTGGCAGCCGAGGTGCCAGGAGGAGCTGCATTTCAGTACCGATTACTTCGGAAGCAGCTCGAACCCCCTCGCACGCGGCTAAGATCTCCTTCTCAGTTGGAGTGTAGCGCTCCTCAGACCCCCTGTAGGCCCGACTCCAGAATCCGAAGGGTCGGCCTCGGGTCTTTCCAGGAGCTTTTTGCCACAAACTCCAAGTGGGACCTTCCTTTCCAGCAGCAGTGTAGAGGATGTTCTTTACATCCTGTCCCATCCGCAATGGCCCTGGCTATCAAAGCACGGGCTATCTCCTGCTTAATTTGCTCAAAAGCCTGCTGCTGCTCAGGGCCCCATACAAGATCATTCTTCTTCCGCGTCACCCGATAGAGAGGGCTCACAATGAGACCGTAGTTTGGAACATGCATTCTCCAAAAGCCCACTACACCCAGAAAAGCTTGGGTTTCTGTCTTACTGGTGGGTGGAGACATGGCAGTAATCTTGTCAATCACATCTGTTGGGATGTGACGACGTCCATCTTGCCACTTCATACCTAGGAGCTGAATTTCTTGTGCAGGCCCTTTCACTTTGCTTTGCTTGATAGCAAAGCCAGCTCGTAGGAGAATTTGGATAATCTGCTCTCCTTTCTCAAAGACTTCCTCTGCTGTATTGCCCCATACAACAATGTCATCAATGTATTGCAGATGCTCAGGAGCACCACCCTGTTCCAATGCAGTTTGGATCAACCCATGGCAAATGGTTGGACTGTGCTTCCACCCCTGGGGCAAACGGTTCCAGGTGTACTGAACGCCCCTCCAGGTGAAGGCAAACTGCAGCCTGCATTCTGTGGCCAGAGGAATTGAAAAGAAGGCATTGGCAATGTCAATGGTGGCATACCACTTGGCTGCTTGTGACTCCAGTTCGTACTGGAGTTGTAGCATGTCTGGCACAGCAGCACTCAGTGGGGGTGTGACTTCATTCAGGCCACGGTAATCTACCGTCAGCCTCCATTCTCCACTGGCTTTACGCACTGGCCATATGGGGCTGTTAAAAGGATACTTTGGATACTTTGATACCAACTGACTTTGATACCGGTGCTTTCTTTGGCTGGTCAGATGTGCCTGGGAGGTTTTCCTCTTTGGTCTGAGCCTCAGTTTGGACACTCTCTCTCTCCAGAACAGTACATATACCTCGGTAAGCATAAACCAAGCCCCAGATAAGCTGTTCCACCTCAGATCTTTCTGAGCCGCAACACCCATTACTCAGATACAGGCCTAGCTCCTCAGGATCCTGCAAGTGTTCAGGAGTAAAATCCCATGGCACCGGGGGACCCCATGCTTCTAATTTATTTCCTAAAACTCTCCACTTTCCCTGCCATTCAACATTCTCTGTTTCTGGGAAAAGCTTCCTCCACATGGTGTAAAGTGCTATTATAAGGGATGTATTCAACAGGTCTAATATCCCAAATGCTAACGTAGTCCCTAAACCCTATATAGGGTTAGGGCAAGGCTCAGGTTAAGATTTAGCATTACAGTAAGTGTTAAAGCAGGATTTATGTAATTTCAGCGGGTTTGGTGAAGATTGTCTTTAGCAATAGGGTTATGTTTAGATTCTGGATAAGTGTGTGGGTAAGGTTTTGGCTTAGGGTTAGGGTTAGGGTACGGATTAGGGTTGGGGTTAGCGTTAGGGTTAGGGTTAAGGTATAGGGTTAGCATTAGGCTAACATTTAGGGGATAGGGTTAGTGTTAGGTTTCGAGTTATCATTAGGTATAGGTTTCGGGTTAGGGTTAGTGTTAGGATTGGGTTAGGGGTTAGTTTGGGGTTTGGGGTTGGTGGATTTAGGGGTAGGATTAGGTTTAGGTTTAGGGTTAGGTTTAGGTTTCGGGTTAGGTTTAGTATTAGGGTTAAGGTTACGTTTATTGTTAGGGTTATGTTTAGGTTTAGGTTTTGGGTTAGGCTTAGGGTTACGGTTAGTTTTGGTTTAGGGTTAGGATTAGGGTTTAGGGTTCGGGTTAGGGATAGGTTTGTGTTTGGATCAGGATTAGGATTAGGGTTAAGGTAGTTATAGGGGTTGGTTTAGGGTTAGAGTTAGATTTAGTGTTAGGGTAAGGGTTAGTCTCAAGTTTAATGTTAGGGTTAGGGTTAGGATAAGGGTTCGGTTTAGGGTAAAATTAGGGTAGGGTTAGGGTTTGGGTTAGGGTTATGGTTAGGGTTTAATTTGGAGTTGGGTTTGGTTTAGGGTTAGGTTTATGGTTAGGGTTAGCTTTAGTGTTCGGGTTTGTGTTAGTTTTCGGGTTAGGGTTTAGGGGTTCGTTTGGTGTTGGGGTTGTGATTAGGTTTAGGGTTAGAGATAGGGTAAGGTTTAGTGTTAAGTTTAGGGTTAGTGTTAGTGTTAGTATAGCGGTTTGGTTTATGGTAGGGTTAGGGTAGTGTTAGGTTTAGTGTTAGGGGAAGCGTTTGGGGTTAGGGTAAGTATATAGGGTTAGGGTTTAGGGTAGGGTTTTAGGTTTAGAATTTGTGTTAGTGTGAGGGGTTAGGGTTAGTGTTGGGTTTTGGGTTGGGTTTGCATTTGTTGTTGGGTTAGGGTCAGGGTTTGGGTTAGGGTGTAGTGTTACATTTTGTGTTAGTGTTAGGTATAGGGTTTGAGTAAGGGTTTGGGTTTGTTCTTAGGGGTTTGGGTTGGGGTTGGGTTTGGTGTTGAGGTTGCAGTTTGTGTTAGTGATAGTGTTAGGGCCAGGGTTTGGGTTAGTGTTAGGATTAGGGTTGGGGTTAGGGGTAGGGGTAGGAGTCAGGATATTTTTGGTCTAGGGTTGGAGTTTAGGGTTATTGTTGGGGTTAGGATTGGAGCTTGAGGTTGGGTTTTGGGTAAAGGTAGGGGTAAGGTTCGGATTAGGGTTAGTGTTAGGGTTAGGTTTAGGTTTAGGGTTACGATTTAGGGTAATGTTGAAGGTTAGGGTTTGGGTTGGGTTAGTGTTAGGGTTTATGGGTTTGGTTTTGGGTTTGGGGTTGGCGACGGGTTTGGGGTTGGGGATTGTGTTGGTGTTAAGGATAGGGTCAGGATTAGAGTTAGGGTTAGGCTCAGGGTTAGGTTTAGGGTTATAGTTTAGGGTTAGGGTTAAGGTTAGGTTAAGGGCTTGTGGTTGGGTTTGGGGTAGGGGTAAGTGTAGTGGTAGGAGTAGGATTAGTTTTGGTTTAGTGTTAGGGTTAGGGTGAAGTTTTGGGTTAGGGTTTATGGTAATGGTTTAGGGTTAGATTTAGGGTTGGAGTTACGGTTAAGGGTAAGAGTTTAGATTTAGGGTTGCGTTTGGGATTGGGTTAGGATTAGGGTTAGGGTAAGGTTTAGGGTTAGGGTAAGAATGTAGGTTTAGGGTTAGGTTTAGGTTTAGGATTAGTGTTAGGTTTAGGGCTTGTTTTTGGGTTTGGGGTAGGGGCAGGGGTAAGTTTAGGGTTAGGGTTAAGTTATAGTGTTAGGGGTGTAAGGTAAATAACTCCTAATGACGATACTCCACCAGGGAATAGTATAGAAGATGGTATATTTTAAGTAGTTCTATATAAACAGTTATACAGGTAATACAAAAGAGAAGATGGCTCACCTTTAAGATGACAAGGCTCGCAGAGGACTCCACATGGGAGGGATCTCCAAGAAGAGATCCTTCCCTGGTGGTGGTCAGCCCTTAAATGGGGTTTGAGAGAGGAGGAACTAGGCTCCACCCCTTCCACCCACACAGGTATATCACCTTCACCTGTGCCCCCATGGCTGACTTGGTGCTCACCTCAGGTGACCAATCAGTGGTTCAGGCCGTGATTCAGCAGTTCCCATACACTCCACCCCTTCACGACATGAACCACTGATCAAGTAACCATAAGGTGAGTTCCCCTTGATACAGAGACCCAATACATCGCGACGCTTACATAATTGCCCGTCGCAACGCATGCTGATGTAATCTGATATGAGTGATGATCGGCGCATCCGTCGAACTCTTCTTTGGGCCAGTGCTCGGTGGTATCTACTGGAAGCATGTAATCATACAGTGCAGGTCCATCTTACGTGTCATCAGTCCCGGTTAGACCATCACCAGATGCTTCACATGGTCTTATAACAACTCTGGAACACTGCAGTATTGTTTTGATTCCTTCTGGTGATTCATAGACTTATGGGGAGTAATACAAGTGTTTTAGAGGTACCAAGAGGGAAGATCCGCTTTCCAGGGCAAGATACAGGCCGTATTCCTGTCTTGGGTTAACACTTCAGCTTGTACAGGGGCACGCCCTGGTCGCCTGTACCAAACCCTTTGACCCGATGTCTGTGGCTGTACGACTATATCAGGCACCAAAGGGGGTGTCCTGATCTGCCACAGAGACATGATAGGGGTCCCCTTAGCAATGAAGACTGGAGTGTTAACCATTATTTCAGTAGGCCATGTACCTATAACCGGAGGAGCTACCGAACCCCCCACCTCCAATAATCTCCCCCAAGGTGCAAGTAGGCCGCACCATCGTGGTCCTACCTGCACCTTCCAGGGCCATTTTATTCTATTGGTACCTGGTTCTAGGTCCTCAGGGGCAGGGAGCAGAAGGTTGTTCTCATTGCCAATCTGAGGTTTCACTTCATTATCGGTGCCCGTAATTTGGATCCTAAGTGGGGAGGCCCATATTGTTTGTAACATTTTCAAGGCACTGGGTCTGCCATCTCTAGGTCTTTCATTCAGGTCCCGCAGGGTCTCATGGAGTCTCTTTGTCCACCCCTGCAGGGACTGAGAGTCTGTCTTCAGGGCAGCCTTGAGAATACCATTGTAACGTTCGATAAGGCCTGCCCCCGTTGGATTACATGGCAGGTGGAATCGCCACTCAATATTATTTTCTTCTGCCCAGCGTTGTATCACTGCACCCGTGAAATGACTTCCTTGGTCACTCTCGATGACTTGCGGTGTCCCGTAGGCAGCCATCAACCTTGTGAGTGCCTTTATAGTGTATGCCTGGTTGGCTTTTGGTACTGGATAGGCCTGCATTAGCCCACTCGCGGTGTCGACACAGGTTAGGGCATATCTCGCCCCCTCAGACCGAGGGAGGGGCCCAATATAATCAACCTGCCACCTCTGTAGAGGATTGTGTCCTCTAGCAAGATGGGCTGTAGTTTCAGGCAACGACCTCGGTCTTATCTTAGAGCAGGCGTCACAGTCTCGGCATGCTTGAGCGATGTCCGATAGTTGTACGGGCAGTCCCCACGCTTTAGCGGCTGCCCACATGGTCTTCTGCCCAGCATGCCGCAGCTTTTGATGTAGCCAGTAAGCGATATTCTCAGATGGAGAGTTCTCAACCCATCTAACTCGGGCCAGTGTGTCGGCTTCATCATTTCCTGGTGACTGTAGGGGTTGATGACCAGAAACATGGTAGACACACACAGTTCTGTGTTTGACTGTATTCCATATGTCTAACCACATGTCTTTGCCCCAGATCGGTTGGGAGTGGATAGTCCAATCCTGGGTGGCCCACTGTGCGATCCAAAGAGTGAGCCCCTGATACACAGCCCAACTATCTGTGCAAATATTCAGGATACCATCACCAGGTTCTTTGGTTATAACCATCCACACCGCCCGCAGCTCTGCCCACTGGCTGCTTTGACCATCCCCCTCTTCGAACCAGATTGTGTCTGTGGCAGGATGGTACGCTACTGCTCTCCACTTACTTGGGTTGCCCTTGCTGGACCCATCCGTGTACCAGGCATCTTCAGGAATAGGATATTTTCCTTCCTGGACGGGACTCTTCTGTGGTGGAGCAACCGAAGTTTGTTTTGGTGCATCACTATGATACGTTACTGGGCCAAGAATCTTCTGAAGCTCTTCTTTCAACGGTGAGGAAGATAGACTACTCCTCTGACTGAGATAGGCAACCCATCGTGCCACCGTCTGCGCCTGGGCCACCCCCGTCTTAGGAAGGTGGGTCAGATCTCTTACCCACCCCTGGATTGGCAATGTAGTCTTGACTATAACTTCGGCCGTTTGGGTTATTGGCTCTACCGCTTGTAATGCAGAATAGGCAGCCAATAACTGTTTTTCAATCATACTATATCTTTCCTCTGCTCCATGCCACACCTGAGACCAAAATCCAATGGGGGTCCGAACAGAACTCTGACGTTGCCACAGGCCCCAGCCAAAGCCATCTTGAGTTACGCGAACATCTAGCTCAGCTGGAAGGGTAGGATCAAATATACCCAGTGCCTGGGCTTGTTTAACTGCCTGTTTCGCCTGTTGAAAAGCATCCTGTTCTGTTCTCCCCCAGTCCCATAATTGGCCCTTTTTGGTAAGTCTATATAAAGGTCTCAGCAGCTGCGCCAAATGAGGTATAAAGGAACGCCAATATCCCAATATACCCAGGAATTCCTGCAGCTGCTTTGGTGTTGTAGGGACTGGAAATGCCTGAACCTTATCTATGACGGCATCAGGTAATACTTTGGTCTTTCCTGACCAGACTACCCCTAGAAATTTTACGGACAGTCCTGGACCTTGCACTTTTTGAGGATTGATAGCCCATCCTCTTTCACTTAGGTAGGCAGTTAATGAATCTGCTGCCTCCCCTACTGCTTCCAGAGAGTCGGATGTTAACAGGAGGTCATCAATATAGTGGTATAGGTTCACACTGTTTGGTTTCCTCCAATCAGCCAGGTCACGTGCCACCAAATTATGACAGTATGTTGGTGAGTGCACGTACCCCTGTGGCAAGACCTGAAAGGTCCACTGCCTGCCTCCCCACGTAAATGCAAATTGATCTTGTGATTCTTTAGCAATAGGTATGCTAAAAAACGCATTCGCTAAATCCAGGACACAATGGTAGGTTTTAATTTCCCTACTAAGAGTGTCCATTAAGGAGGCAATATTGGGTACGGCCGCATGGATGGGCGGCGTGACCTTATTCAGTTCCCTATAATCCACCGTCATTCTCCATGTTCCATCCGACTTCCGTACTGGCCATATGGGGGAATTATATGGGCTGTGTGCAGGCCTTATAATACCTACTTTCTCTAATTCCTGCACTGTTTTTGATATTTCTTCTTGTCCACCTGGGAGTCTGTACTGTCTTACATTAGTAATCCGGCGTGGTTTTGGCAAACAAATGGGCTCATGTTTCGCATGGTCCCTCAATATTGTCCGTATTGCCCGGATACTAATGTACCTCTGCCGTAGTCTGAACTCTCCCACAGTTGTCTGGAGAGCCAGACCCCATAGAATGTCTATGCCCAAGATATATTCTGGAATTGGGGCAATCGACACCTTATACTCCCGGGGCGGGAGACGCCCAACCCCCAATTTCAACCACGTCTGGGTGACTGGAATAGTCTGTCCCCCAAACCCACCAATCATCACTCTATTACCCTTAAATTTTGTTGGGTCTCCATATATAATCGATGTTTCTGCGCCAGTATCCACTAGAGCCATCACCTTCTGCACATTTGTCCTGGACCAGAATATTGTTAGTTCTACAATAGGGCCTCCGGTCACAGCTAGAGGCCCTATGGGGACCAGAATTTTCTGTTAATCCATGAATTTTGCCAGATCTAAATCTTTTGCCACAGGTGGCTCAGGCACTGTAGCCTGTGACACCTGCGGATATTTTTTCCTTCTGTTCGGTATTATAAAGTCAGCCAAATTCCAGGTTGTTGTTGGTGTTTTTTCTATAATTCGTACTCCCGATTTTCTGGGAGCACTCTGAAATTTCTGATCATTTCTAAGCTGTTTCCACAGCTGTAACAAAACATGGTTGGGTTGCCCATCAATTTTGGTAAATGCAACCCCAGCCCGCATGAGATCATTAAACATAGTCCTCCGGGATACCCGTACGGGGCCTGATCGGGGCATCCGTGGAGCAGGCTTTTTAGTTCTAATAGGGAAGGCCTCAGCATCTTCCACTATACGAACATTACGCCTGGTTCTTACGCGCTCCGTCTCCCCTAAGTCTGCTACTAACTGGGCTGCCTGCTGTACGATGGCTTCTGATGCCACCAACGGATTTAATATGGAAACCAACATCCCATATAGGTGGGAGGGGGCCTGCTGTAGTATTAGATCTCTCATGCCCGCTGTAAATTTTTCCGTATCGGGGCTTTCAAAAGTGTCCGCATACAGAGCCTCCCTCATACCCAGTTCTCTGATATAGGTCTGGAGGTCCTCCATAGAGGACCACAAACCAGTATTAAGAGGGATATCGGTTTTGTTGGGCCATGTTAAGCGGCATGCAGCCATCAACCAATCTATAATAGAATGGTTTTCCTCATTATAATGGACAGCTGCATATAATCTTTGTCTTAAGGCCGGGTTTATCGTTATAGATGCTAATTTTGACATTTCTGTTCCATTTACTAAAACACTTTCAGCTCCTGCATCCCATAACCTTAGGAGCCATGATGGTATGCTTTCCCTTGGTTTCTGATGGAACCGTTGTACTAGGTCCATCAACTCATTAGCTGTATACGGACGAGCGGTCACATGGAGGCAGGTTTCTGCAGGGGGCCATTGGTCAGGAGGCACCCCTGCTGGTCTATCCTGTACCTTTTTTGTTTATTGAGTTATAATAGGCCGAATCTCAAATGGGTCCATCATAGATGGAGTTTCGAGATCTGCCTTAGAGATCTTTTCCCCTGTCATATCAGAGTCTTCTTCCTCTGATTTTGGGGTGTCTTCTACCAATATATTCCGTATTTGTCTTGTGGGGACATTTAGGCCAGGCTTTTTGGTTGTTAATGTACCCAGCTGTTGTTCCAGTTTCTCAATACGGTCTCGTAATAACTGATTTTCAGTCTCCATATTAACATTTGCAACATCTAACTTGAGTATGGCCATTACTAATGGCCAGGCTACTGCAGAGGCAGCTAACCGTCGCTCCTTGGTAACAAGTATGTCTTTATCTAATCCTACAAAGTAGTCAGTCAAATAAGATGGAGAAGGAGAGGCAGTCCCTGGAACCCGCATGGGTCCCCATTTCTCAATAACGGATGCCAATCCATAGTAGGGTGACCCCATGAATCCTGGAATTAGACCAGGGATTGTCTGTTCTAGGGGGGTAACGTTCTCCCCCTTGGCCCATTTAAACATACTCCAAATAAAGGACATTATGGATTTAGTTAGAGCTGCCTGGCACGCCAAATGTAAGGTAAATAACTCCTAATGACGATACTCCACCAGGGAATAGTATAGAAGATGGTATATTTTAAGTAGTTCTATATAAACAGTTATACAGGTAATACAAAAGAGAAGATGGCTCACCTTTAAGATGACAAGGCTCGCAGAGGACTCCACGTGGGAGGGATCTCCAAGAAGAGATCCTTCCCTGGTGGTGGTCAGCCCTTAAATGGGGTTTGAGAGAGGAGGAACTAGGCTCCACCCCTTCCACCCACACAGGTATATCACCTTCACCTGTGCCCCCATGGCTGACTTGGTGCTCACCTCAGGTGACCAATCAGTGGTTCAGGCCGTGATTCAGCAGTTCCCATACATAGGGGTTAGGGTTAGGATAAAGGCTTATGGTTTACGTTAAGTGTTTAAGGTTAGGGATAGGGTTGAGGTTAGGGTTAGATTAAGGGTTAGGGTTATGGGTATGGGTTTGGGTTTGGGTTGGGGTTGTGGTTGGGGTTGGGGTTGGTGTTTGTGTTAGTGTTAAGGATGGGGTTAAGGTAAGGGTCAGGGTTAAGATTTGGGTTAGGGTTAGGTTTTGGGTGAGGACTAGTGTTAGGCTTAGGCTTTGGGTTTAGTGTTTAGTGTTCTTCAGAGTTAGGTTGAGGTTTAGAGTTAAGGGTTAGAGTAGGGTTAGGCTTACGCTTAGGGTTAGTGTTAGGTTTGGGGTTAGGGGTTAGTGTTCGGGTTCGGGTTGCTGTTGGATTTAGGCTTAGGGTTAGGTTTAGCTTTAGGTTCACAGTTAGGTTTAGGTTTAGGGTTAGGGTTAGGTTTAGGGCTAGGTTTAGTGTTTGGTTTAGGGTAGTGATAGGGGAAGGTATAGGGTTAAGGTTAGGGTTAAGGTGTTTTTGTTTGTCTAGGGTTTGGGTTTGGTGTAGGAATTGGGTTTGTGGTAGGCTTAGTGATAGTGTTAGGGTTAATGGTTAGGGTAAGGATTTGAGTTAGATTTAAATTTAGGTTAAGGGTTAGTGTTAGGGTTAGTGTTAGTGTTAGGGATAGATTTAGGGTTAGAGTTAGGGTTAGGTATAGGTTTAGGTTTAGCATTAGTGTTAGGGTCAGGGTTCGGTTCAGGGTTAGGGTTTGATAGTGTTAGGGTTAGTTAGTGTTAGTGTTAGGTTTTGGTGTAGGGCTAGGGTTAGGGTTTGTGATTGGGTTAGGGTTAGGGCTTGGTATAGGGTTAGTGCACGAATAGGTGTAGGTTTAAGTTTAGGGGATGGTTGAGGATTAGTTTTAGGGTGTGGGTTAGGGTTACCGTTAGTTGTTAGGTGTTGTTGGCATTGGTTTTGGGTTTGGGGTTGGGGTTGCGATTGGGGTTGGGTTAGGATTAGGGTAGTGTTTGGGTTTGGGTTAGGTTTAGAATTAGGGTCAGGGTATGGGTTTGGGTTAGGGTTAGGTTTAGGGCTATGGGTTAGGGTTAGGGTTAGGGTATAGATAGGGGTATGTTTAATATTAGGGTTAAGGTTACAGTTAGTGTTACACTTAGGGTTTAGGTGTTGTTGGACTTGGGGTTGGGTTTGGGTTTGGGGCTGTGTTAGGGTTAGGTTTAAGTGTTTTAGAATTTGGGTTAGATTTAAGGTTAGGGTTAGGGTTATGATTAAGGATTAGTGTTAGGGCTAGGTTTAGGATTAGGTTTAGTGTTAGGGTTTTTTTAGGTTTAGGGTTAGATTTTGGGGTTGGGGTTGGGGTATGGGTAAGTGTTAGAGTTTGGTTTATTGGTAGCGTTACGTTTATTGTTCAGGGGTTAGTGTTTGGTTGGGGTTGTTGTTGAGGTTGGGTAAGTGTTGGAGCTGGGTTTGGGGTTGGGGTTGGGGTAGGGGTAGGGGTTGGGATTGGTTTAGAGTTAGGTTTAGGTTTAGTGTTAGGGTTAGGATTACAGTTAGGGTTAGATTTAGGTTTAGGGTTAGTGTTGGTGTTAGGGTAAGGTTAGTTTTAGGGTTAGGGTTATGGCTTGGGTTAGGTTTAGGCTTAAGCTTAGGGTTAGGGTTAAGGTTAATTTTAGCTTTAGGATAAGGGTTGGGGTTGGGGTTTGGGTTGCGTCTGGGGTTTGGGTTAGGTTTAGGGTTAGGGTTCTGGCTTGGGTTAGGGTTAGGTTTAGGTTTAGGTTAGGTTTAGGGTTAGGATTAATGTTGGGGTTGGGATTTTGGTTGGGGTTTGGGTTGGGGTTGGGGTTGGGGTTAGGGTTAGCATTAGTTTTTAGATATTATTGTTTGGGTTTGGGTTGGTGTTAGTGATAGGGTGGGGCTGGTGTTGGGATAGTTGTTGGGATTGGTTAGAGTTAGGTTTAGGGTTAGGGTTACGGGGTTAGGGTTTGGCTTCTGGCTTGTGGTTGAGCTAGGGATAACAGTTGGGGTTTGGGTTGGGTTTGGGGTTGGTGTTGGGGTTAAGGTTAAAGTTAGGGTTAGGCTTATGGTTAGGGTAGGGTTAGGGTTACGGTTATTGTTTGGGTTAGTGTTAGGGTTAGTGTTAGGGGTTAGGATTAGGGTTAGGATTTGGGTTATGTTTAGAGTTAGGGTTAGCATTAGGGTTGAGCTTAGGGTTAGTTTAAGTTATAGGGTAATAGGTATAGGGTTAGTGCTAGGTTTAAAGAATAGAGGTAGGGTTAAATTTCTTGTTAATTGTGGTGTAGGGTAAGTATGAGCGTTAGGGTGAAAGAAGGTTTAAGCCCTGGATTTGTTTTGTGATTGGATAAGGTTCAAAAATAGGAATAGAAATAGTGTTTTGAACACGTTTAGTGCTTGTATTTGGCATAGGGATAGACTTCGAGTTTAGTTGGTTTTTAGTCCTAGAGAAAGGGATAGGGTCTATCGTATGATCAGCTATAGTGCTCGGTTTAGAGTTTTGGTTTGTTGTAGTGTTTGGGTTAGGGTGTTAGTGTTATGGTTAAAGATAAGGTTACGTTTACGGTAAGGGTTAGGGTCTGGGATGATTTTATGTTAGGGTTAGGATTTGATTTAATATTTGCGTAAGAAACAGGGTTTGTTTGCATTTTATGAATAGATTTAGGATTAGGATGAGTTGGAATGTTATTGATATTGTTAAAATCAATTTTGAGTGTGGGCAAATACTGAGCTGCCAATTGACATATTGACCATGACATGACATTTTGTTTTTCTGCTTGAGATAAAGCTCTGCATAAGTGTTGTTCATTAAACACACTTGCAATAAATCCGTGGCTGTACTCATTTCTCTTGTTTTAAAAATCGCACGCGATCCGTCAAAGAAAGAAGCTATCGTGAAATGTATAAGATCCTGACAACGAATTTCAAACATATTTTGACTTTAGTCAACATTACAAAGTAGTACTGACAAATTTTAAAATGTTCAAAATTAAATAAAAATTAAAAATACTATTCCACGAAGTTTATAGGTGTTTTATCCGTGCTATAAAAACTTCTCTAATTTATTCAGCTTAGCAGGTCAGAATCGGCTAAAGTGCAGGGCAGCCGGCTGATTCGCATCTTTCTTCAGCGGCTGAGGCAGCAGAAAACGCGATTGATGCGTTTCAAGCGGATTCCGCGGTTAAGAGCGATTCGAGTTTGACGTTCGTCGCCGATTCGGCTCAGATTCGTCCAGACTCATCTTCGATGCTCTGGTGATTAATTTTACAGAGGAAATATTCGAACCGGTTGAACAGACACCAGAATCTGCGAGAGAAGCCAGCTTCACTCAAATTTCGCTTCTATACTGATATACGCTCAAAGAGCATTCAATTTCGGAAAAGTAATCAGTAATATCCGTGTGTATGAAAAATAAATGAGGAGATACGATGTTCCAGGGATAAGAGTAACAGACATCAAAAACGGTCAGAAAAATGTATGAAAACGAGGACGGAGGTGAACGTCTGATGCAGACATATATTGCAGACGGCAGCAGAGCAGAAAGGGAACACAATCTTTCCCCCAGCCTAACACAGGGGTCCTCCCCATCTCTATCGACAACACCAGGAACGGATTCTGTCAAAAGGGTAATCGCTTTTATTTTGGAAACAGACCGCAGCAGGCTACGTTTTAAAGCCGCACTTCAGTGAACGGCAGCAGGCTGAAACGCGTCTTTCTTCAGCGGCTCAAGCAGCAGAAACCGCGGTTGATGTGTTTCAAGAGGAATCCGCGGTTAAGAGCGATTCGAGTTTGTCGTTCGTTGCCGACTCGGCTCAGTTTCGTACGGGCTCATCTGCGATGCTCCGGTGATTAAGTTTGTTGGGAAATATTCGTTCCGGTTCGACAGACACCAGAGGCTGCGAGAGGAGCCAGCTTCGCTCAAATTTCGCCTCTACACTGTTAAGATCAGAACAGCATACAATTTTTAGAAAGGAATCAATAACGCTAGTGTGTGCCTAAAGGAAACGGAGATTGACGAAGTTTCACGAAGAAAAAGACATTAATAACTTTCTAGAATAAAGTGTGAAATCATGAACGGAGATGAACGACTGATGCAGACATATATTGCAGACGGCAGCAGAGCAGAAAGGGAACACAATCTTTCCCCCAGCCTAACACCGGGGACCTCCTCATCTCTATCGACAACGCCAGGATCGGATTCTGTCAAAAGGGTAATCGCTTTTATTTTGGAAACAGACCGCAGCAGGCTACGTTTTAAAGCCGCACTTCAGTGCTGTGCAGCAGGCTGAAACGCGTCTTTCTTCAGCGGCTCAAGCAGCAGAAACCGCGGTTGATGTGTTTCAAGAGGAATCCGCGGTTAAGAGCGATTCGAGTTTGTCGTTCGTTGCCGACTCGGCTCAGTTTCGTACGGGCTCATCTGCGATGCTCCGGTGATTAAGTTTGTTGGGAAATATTCGTTCCGGTTCGACAGACACCAGAGGCTGCGAGAGGAGCCAGCTTCGCTCAAATTTCGCCTCTACACTGGTAAGATCAGAACAGCATACAATTTTTAGAAAGGAATCAATAACGCTAGTGTGTGCGTAAAGGAAACGGAGATTGACGAATTTTCACGAAGAAAAAGACATTAATAACTTTCTAGAATAAAGTGTGAAAACGTGAACGGAGATGAACGACTGATGCAGACATATATTGCAGACGAAAGCAGAGCAGAAAGGGAACACAATCTTTCCCCCAGCCTAACACCGGGGCCCTCTCCATCTCTATCGACAACGCCAGGAACGGAGTCTGTCAAAAGGGTAATCACTTTTATGTCGGAAAGAGACCGCAGCAGGCTACGTTTTAAAACCGAACTTCAGTGAACGGCAGTCGTCTGAAACGCGTCTTTCTTCAGCGGCTCAAGCAGCAGAAAACGCGATTGATGCGTTTCAAGAGGAATCCGCGGTTAAGAGCGATTCGAGTTTGTCGTTCGTTGCCGACTCGGCTCAGTATCGTACGGGCTCATCTGCGATGCTCCGGTGATTAAGTTTGTTGGGAAATATTCGTTCCGGTTCGACAGATACCAGAGGCTGCAAGAGGAGCCAGCTTCACTCAAATTTCGCCTCTACACTGGTAAGATCAGAACAGCATACAATTTTTAGAAAGGAATCAATAACGCTAGTGTGTGCGTAAAGGAAACGGAGATTGATGAAGTTTCACGAAGAAAAAGACATTAATAACTTTCTAGAATAAAGTGTGAAAACGTGAACGGAGATGAACGACTGATGCAGACATATATTGCAGACGACAGCAGAGCAGAAAGGGAACACAATCTTTCCCCCAGCCTAACACCGGGGACCTCCTCATCTCTATCGACAAAGCCAGGATCGGATTCTGTCAAAAGGGTAATCGCTTTTATTTTGGAAACAGACCGCAGCAGGCTACGTTTTAAAGCCACACTTCAGTGCTGTGCAGCAGGCTGAAGAGCGTCTTTCTTCAGCGGCTCAAGCAGCAGAAACCGCGGTTAATGTGTTTCAAGAGGAATCCGCGGTTAAGAGCGAATCGAGTTTGTCGTTCGTTGCCGATTCGGCTCAGTTTCGTACATGCTTATTTGCGATGCTCCGGTGATGAAGTTTGCTGGGAAATATTCAGTCCGGTTGGACAGACATCAGAATCTGCGAGAGGAGCCAGCTTCACTCAAATTTCGCCTCTACACTGGTAAGATCAGAACAGCATACAATTTCAGGAAGGGAATCAATAATGTCTGTGTGACAGAAAAATAAACGGGGAGATGCGATGATTCAGTGGTGAAAGAAAAAGGCATCGAGAAAATTCAGAAAAAAAGTGTGAATACGTGGACGGAAAAGATCGTCTGAGGCAGACATATATTGCCGACCGCAGCAGAGCAGAAAGGGAACACAATCTTTCCCCCAGCCTAACACCGGGGCCCTCTCCATCTCTATCGACAACGCCAGGAACGGAGTCTGTCAAAAGGGTAATCGCTTTTATTTTGGAAACAGACCGCAGCAGGCTACGTTTTAAAGCCGCACATCAGTGAACGGCAGCCGGCTGAAACCCGTCTTTCTTCATCGGCTCAAGCAGCAGAAACCGCGGTTGATGTGTTTCAAGAGGAATCCGCGGTTAAGAGCGATTCGAGTTTGTCGTTCCTTGCCGACTCGGCTCAGTTTCGTTCAGGTTCATCTGCGATGCTCCGGTGATGAAGTTTGCTGGGAAATATTCGTTCCGGTTCGACAGACACCAGAGGCTGCGAGAGGAGCCAGCTTCACTCAAATTTCGCCTCTACACTGGTAAGATCAGAACAGCATACAGTTTTTAGAACGGAATCAATAACGCTAGTGTGTGCGTAAAGGAAACGGAGATTGACGAAGTTTCATGAAGAAAAAGATATTAATAACTTTCTAGAATAAAGTGTGAAAACATGAACGGAGATGAACGACTGATGCAGACATATATTGCAGATGGCAGCAGAGCAGAAAGGGAACACAATCTTTCCCCCAGCCTAACACCGGGGACCTCCTCATCTCTATCGACAACGCCAGGAACGGAGTCTGTCAAAAGGGAAATCGCTTTTATTTTGGAAACAGACCGCAGCAGGCTACGTTTTAAAACCGCACTTCAGTGAACGGCAGTCGTCTGAAACGCGTCTTTCTTCAGCGGCTCAAGTAGCAGAAAACGCGATTGATGCGTTTCAAGCGGATTCCGCGGTTAAGAGCGATTCGAGTTTGACGTTCGTCGCCGATTCGGCTCAGTTCCGTAAATGCTAATCTGCGATGCTCCGGTGATGAAGTCTGTTGGGAAATATTCGTTCCGGTTTGACAGACACCAGAATCTGCGAGAGGAGCCAGCTTCACTCAAATTGCCTCTACACTGGTAAGATCAGAACAGCATACAATTTTTAGAAAGGAATCAATAACACTAGTGTGTGCGTAAAGGAAACGGAGATTGGCAAAGTTTCACGAAGAAAAAGACATTAATAACTTTCTAGAATAAAGTGTGAAGACGTGAACGGGGATGAACGACTGATGCAGACATATATTGCCGACCGCAGCAGAGCAGAAAGGGAATAGAATCTTTCCCCCAGCTTAAAACCGGAGTCCTCTCCATCTCTATCGACAACGCCAGGAACGGATTCTGTCAAAGGGGTAATGGCTTTTATTTTGGAAACAGACCGCAGCAGGCTACGTTTTAAAGCCGCTCTTCAAAGAACGAGAGCCGGCTGAAGCGCGTCTTTCTTCATCGGCTCAAAGAGCAGAAACCGCGATTGATGTGTTTGAAGAGGAATCCGCTGTTAAGAACGATTCGAGTTTGACGTTTGTTGCTGTTTCAGCTATGTTTCGTACATGCTTATCTGCGATGCTCCGGTGATGAAGTTTGTTGGGAAATATTCGGTCCGGTTGGACAGACATCAGAGGCTGCGAGAGGAGCCAGCTTCACTCAAATTTCGCCTCTACACTGGTAAGATCAGAACAGCATACAATTTTGGGAAAGGAATCAATAATGTCCGTTTGTATGAAAAGGAAAATTTGAGAGAAGTTTTGTTTCTTAGGAATATGAAAGGTCATCAAAAAATGTTAAAGAAAAAATGTGAAAATGTGTACTGAAATGAAGGTCTGATGCTATCATTCTCTGCGAGTGCTTGCTGAGCCTGCAGAGAACAGAAAATCCCCCCTGGCTAACATAGGGGGGCATCCCATCTTTTCTAAAAACACCATGAACGAAGTCTGATATAAGAGTAAACTGCGTAGTGTTGGAATCAGACCTCAGCTGGCAGTGGATATAAGCCGCTTTACAGCGCAAGGCAGCCGACTGATTAGCATTCTGCCTTCTGAACTGTAGGAGACACAAACTTTTTCAAGCCTAATCCACAGTTAGGAGCGATTACAGCCAGACTTTTCCACTCCATTCGGACCTGATTATTTGAAAAGATTTGAAAGCGTTTAGGGTTAGAGTTTGGTTTAGGGGTATGGTTAGGGTTAGGGTTAGGGTTAGGATTAGGGTTAGGGTTGCTTTTGGGGTAGGTTAAAATTTACGGATTGTTGTGGTTGCTTTTGGGGTAGGTTAAAATTTACCGATAGGATTAGTGTTAGCGCTTGTGCCTGGTTTTGGAGTACGGGTAGGCTAAGGTTTAGGGATAGGATTATGGTTTGTGCTTGTGGTTGCATTTGGGGTAGGCGTAGTACCAGTGTTAGGATTAGGGTTAGGGTTAGTGTTAGGGTTAGGGTTCGTTTTAGTGTTATGGAAAAGGGTAAGTGATTAAGGTTAGGGTTAGGGTTCGTTTTAAGGTTAGGGTTTGTGCTTGTGGTTGCTTTTGGGGAAGGGTTAGTGTTAAGGTTAAGGTTAGGGTTAGGAGTTACGGGTATGGGTTTCGTTTAAGATTCCCGTAGAGATTGGAGTTAGTGTTAATGTTAAGGATAAGGTTAGGTTTAGTGTTAGGGTTAGGGTTAGGATTTGGGTTAGAGTTTGGTTTTGGGTCAGGATTAGGGCTAGGGTTAGGCTAAGGGTTAGGGTAAGGCTTCAGGTTTAGGGTCATAGATTAGGTTTAGGGTTAGGGTTAGGTTTAGGTTTAGTGTTAGGGTTACGTTTGGGTTAGGTTTTAGGGTTGGGGTTGTGTTTGGGGTTTTGGTAAGGGTTAGGGTTACGGTTAGGATAAGGGTAAGGTTATGGGTTAAGGTTAGGGTTAGGGATAGGGATTACGCGTTTGTTTGGGGTTGGTGTTGGTGTTTCGGTTGTTTATAAAGGATATGGTTAGGGTATAGGTCAGGGTTAGTATTAGGGTTAGGGTGAGAGTAAAATTTTGGGTTCGGTTTGGGTTTGGGATAGGGTTAGGGTTAAGCTTTGGTTACTGTTAGGGTTAGGGTCGGGTTAAGGTTAGGGTTAGGGTTAGGTTTAGGGTTAAGGTTTGGGTTTGTGCTAGCGTTAAGGTTAGGTTTAGGGTTAGTGTTAAGTATATAGTTTTAGATTTACAGTAATTGTTAGGGTTAGGGTTAGGGCTTGAGTTAGGGTTAGGGTTAATGTGTTGTAAATAACTCCCAAGGATGATACTTCAGAAAGAAATAGTATAGATGATGGTATATTTTGAGTTGTTCTATATAGATAGTGTACAAATAATACAAAAGAGAAGATGGCTCACCTTCAGGATTGTTATAGGTGTGAAGAACAATACACACCAATCGTTACCAACCGTAAAAGATTTATTGAGCAAGCAATTACCGAGCAAAACAGCGCTGGGCGGCTGGGAGTCTCTGCTCCACCAGAGGTGCGCAACGGCAGCCTCTCGATCCCACTATTTATTATTTCTTATCTCTACATTCATGTTTATCTTTCCCTTCCTGGGCTGCGCTGGCTGTTATGTGGGGGTCGTTCTCTGCCACCTGGTGATTGAGATGAAAAAGGCCGTAGGCCTCTTCAGCTTCGATCATGCACACTTAAGAGGAGATTTTCACTTATTTTTCTTTTTTCAGTTTCTTAGAAGGTCACTGCTATCTGTTGTTCATTGTCCAGTTGTTAGAACTAAGCGCTGTGGCTCCAATTTGCACAATTCCAAAGTTCTTAGACAAAACATTTATTCATGTATTTTGAGTCTTCTACAAACTACATAGTTTTCAGAAAGCAGAACACTGAAAAACACTGACACATCTGTCTCGAGTCGGTTTGATTAACAAATACAGCACTCATTTTTATCACAAGGATGATAAGGCTCGCAGGGGACTCCACGTGGAAGGGATCTCTGAGAAGAGATCCTTTCCTGGCGGTGGTCAGCCCTTAAATGGGTTTTGGGAGAGGTAGAGCCAGGCTCCCCCCATTCCAATCACACAGGTGTATCACCTCCACCTGTGCCCCCATGGCTGACTCGGTGCTCACCTCAGGTGACCAATCAGTGTTTCAGGCCATGATTCAGCAGTTCCCATACAGTTAGGGTAGGGTTAGGGTTAGATTTGGTGTTAGTGTTAGTGTTAGGGTTGGTGTAAGCTTTAAAGATTTAGTTTTACAGTAAGTTTGAGGTTATTGTATAGGGTTAGGTGTATGATTGGATTTAGTGTTAGGTTTAGGGTTAGGGCAAGGTTTAGGGTTAAAGATTTAGTCTTACAGTAAGTGTTAGGGAAGGATTTAGGTAATTTCAGCGGGTTTGGTGAAGACTGGCTTTGGTAGAAGGGTTATGTTTGATTTTGTATTAAGGTAAGGTTTTGGCTTAGGGTTAGGGTTAGGGTGCAGATTAGGGTTGGGGTTAGTGTTAGGGATAGGGTTAAGTTATATGGTTAGGGTTAGACTAAGATTTAGGGTTAGGGTGAGGGTTAGGGTTAGGTTTAAGGATAAGTATAAATATTTAGTTTTACAGTAAGTGTTAGGGTATGAGTCAGGCCGTGATTCAGCAGTTCCCATACAGTTAGGGTAGGGTTAGGCTTAGGGTTACGGTTAGGGTTATGTTTAGGATTATGTTTAGGGTTAGGTTTGGGGTTAGGGTTTGGGTTGGTGTTACTCTTAGGGTTATGTTAGTGTTAAGTTTTGGGTTAGGGTTAGGCTAAGATTTAGGGTTAATGTGAGGGTAAGGGTTAGGCTTAGGTTTAAGCTTAAGTTTAAAGCTTTAGTTTTACAGTAAGTGTTAGGGTATATTTTAGGTTACTGGATAGTCTATGATTGGATTTAGGGTTAGGGTTAGGGTATGTGATAGCTTTAGAATTAGTGTTAGGTTTAGAGTAAGGTTTAGGGTTAAAGATTTAGTCTTACAGTAAGTGTTAGGGAAGGATATAGGTAATTTCAGCGGGTTAGGTGAAGATTCGCTTTAGTAATATGGTTACGTTTTGATTTTGGATTTGTCTTAGTGTAAGGTTTTGGATTAGGTATAAGTTCAGGGTTAGGGTTGCGGTTAGGGTTAGGGTTTAGGTTAGGATTAGGGTAGGGTTAGGGTTAGGATTATGTTTAGTGTTACGGTTAGGGTTAGGGCTTGAGTTAGTTTTACGGTTAGGGTTAAGTTTTGGGTTTGGTTTGGGTTTGGGATGGTGTTAGGGTTAGGGTTTAGGGTTAGGGAACGGGTTAGGGTTACTGTTAGGGTTAGGGAACGCTTAAATTTAGGGTTAGGGAATGGTTAGGTTATTTTTAGGGTTAAGGTTAGGTTTAGAGATAGGCTTTGTGTTATTGTTAGGTTTATAGATTTAGATTTACAATAATTGTTAGGGTTA
Organism: Cyrtonyx montezumae; assembly: GCF_038088225.1. NCBI lineage: Eukaryota > Metazoa > Chordata > Aves > Galliformes > Odontophoridae > Cyrtonyx > Cyrtonyx montezumae. The sequence goes on from NW_027072067.1 coordinate 253,409, forward strand.
GGGCTTGAGTTAGGGTTAGTGTTAGTGTGGGGTAAATAACTCCAAAGGATGGTACTTCACAAAGAAGTAGTATAGATGATGGTATATTTTGAGTTGTTCTATAGATAGTTGTCACCGGTTTGCGGGACAGTTTGACCCAGTACCGTGACAATTGAGGCAGGGGACCCACGGGCCCACACCCTGGGGAAGGGGAAGGGGAAAAGGGAAAAAAAGGAGAAGGGAGATGGGCCTAGGAACAAAACAGCCGCAACGATCTGAGGAGGAAAGCTAATTTAGTAAATAAGATATCAGAAAGAAAAATAACACAATATAATATAATATAATTGGAATTGAGGCAAATGAATCAAATAAAATGAACAAGAGAGAGAGTGTCCGATAAACCGAAGGCCTTACGCTAACGCTGAAGGCGGACGGCTGCAACAAACACCCACTGCCGAGCTCGGTCCTGAAGGGAAGAGAGAGTCCCGTGACCGCAGACAGTTTTTATCTTTCCCTCTGGGCGGAAATATGTAAAAATGCAAAGCATCGCAAAGTCCTCTGGGGAATGTAGTTCTCTTCTGAAACAGGTACATCCAGAACTATCGACGATCCACAGAGCTGGAGCATTAACTCCTTAACTCCCAATACACCACGCGATGTCATGATGTGGAATATCAGTAATACAACAAAAATCATAAAACCATAACATTCCACCCCTTATTCAACATCATTTCATCATGCTTAATATATATATATATATACACATAAAGAAACAATGATTCACAAGCATTATATAAAAACACATACGACATACATATATACATATATACATGCTAATAGAATTACTGAGGGCACTCTCCCCACATCAAATTCCCTTGTGGTAGAACACTGAACATCCCCATTCTTCTGTTTCACCCACCAGGTAGACCCAGGTCCCTGAGCAAAAACAGTCCCACGGAGAGTTTTGCCCTCTCCAGAAGCTGGAAGAACCCAAACCGCTTTTCCCAACAAGTTCTTCACATGTACTACAGGGACCTTATCTCCCTCTACAGTAGGTAGAGAGCTGGATTGGGCAGGACCATCGCGATTGATGGATCCTCTGGTGTTGACCAACCAGGTGGCTTCTGACAAATTCTTCTCCCAGTGCTTAAATGTCCCGCCACCCATTGCTTTCAACATTGTTTTTAACAACCCATTGTACCTTTCAATTTTACCAGAAGCTGGTGCATGATAGGGGATATGATAAATCCACTCGATGCCATGAGCTTTGGCCCAAGTATTTACAAGAGAATTTTTGAAATGAGTTCCATTATCGGACTCAATTCTTTCTGGAGTGCCATGTCACCATAGGACTTGTTTCTCGAGCCCTAAGATGGTGTTTCGGGCGGCAGCATGGGGTACCGCATATGTTTCAAGCCACCCAGTAGTTGCCTCCACCATGGTGAGCACATAACGCTTACCATTGCGAGATCGTGGCAAGGCAACCTGCCACGCCTCCCCATATTTATACTTTTGCCATCGTCCTTCCTCCCAAAGTGGTTTCATCCTCTTGGCTTGTTTAATTGTGGCGCATGTATCACAGTCATGGATAACCTGGTGCAATGGCATCCATAGTTAAGTCCACCCCTCGGTCTCTAGCCCACTTATATGTTGCATCTCTTCCTTGATGGCCCGAGGTCTCATGGGCCCACCGAGCTAGAAATAATTCACTCTTGTGTTGCCAAGTCCAAGTCTACTTGAGCCACCTTAACTTTGGCAGCTCGATCTACCTGATGGTTATTTTGTTGTTCTTCAGTTGCCCGGCTCTTAGGAACATGAGCATCTACATGGCGCATCTTTACAACCACATTCTTTATTCGGGCAGCAATGTTTCTCCACAGTTCAGCAGCCCAAATAGGTTTACCCCTCCGTTGCCAACCATTTTGTTCCCATTGCTGTAACCACCCCCATAAAGCATTTGCCACCATCCATGAGTCAGTGTAAAGATAAAGCACTGGCCACCTCTCTCATTCAGCAATATCTAAGGCCATCTGGACAGCCTTTACCTCTGCAAATTGACTTGATTCTCCTTCTCCTTCAGTGGCCTCTGCAACTTGTCGTGTGGGGCTCCACACAGCAGATTTCCATCTGCGGTGCTTACCCACAATGCAACATGATCCATCTGCGAACAGGGCATATCTCTTTTTGTTGTCTGGTAGTTCATTATATGGTGGGGCTTCTTTAGCACGTGACACCTCCTCTGCTGGCATTGTTCCAAACTTCTTAGCTTCAGGCCAGTCCATGATCACCTCCAGGATTCCTGGACGGTTGAGGTTCCCCATCCGAGCTCGCTTGTGTAATCAGTGCAGTCCATTTACTCCAAGTGGCATCAGTAGCATGATGGGTAGAGGGAGCTGTCCCTTTGAACATCCAGCTCAGCACTGGCAGCCGAGGTGCCAGGAGGAGCTGCATTTCAGTACCGATTACTTCGGAAGCAGCTCGAACCCCCTCGCACGCGGCTAAGATCTCCTTCTCAGTTGGAGTGTAGCGCTCCTCAGACCCCCTGTAGGCCCGACTCCAGAATCCGAAGGGTCGGCCTCGGGTCTTTCCAGGAGCTTTTTGCCACAAACTCCAAGTGGGACCTTCCTTTCCAGCAGCAGTGTAGAGGATGTTCTTTACATCCTGTCCCATCCGCAATGGCCCTGGCTATCAAAGCACGGGCTATCTCCTGCTTAATTTGCTCAAAAGCCTGCTGCTGCTCAGGGCCCCATACAAGATCATTCTTCTTCCGCGTCACCCGATAGAGAGGGCTCACAATGAGACCGTAGTTTGGAACATGCATTCTCCAAAAGCCCACTACACCCAGAAAAGCTTGGGTTTCTGTCTTACTGGTGGGTGGAGACATGGCAGTAATCTTGTCAATCACATCTGTTGGGATGTGACGACGTCCATCTTGCCACTTCATACCTAGGAGCTGAATTTCTTGTGCAGGCCCTTTCACTTTGCTTTGCTTGATAGCAAAGCCAGCTCGTAGGAGAATTTGGATAATCTGCTCTCCTTTCTCAAAGACTTCCTCTGCTGTATTGCCCCATACAACAATGTCATCAATGTATTGCAGATGCTCAGGAGCACCACCCTGTTCCAATGCAGTTTGGATCAACCCATGGCAAATGGTTGGACTGTGCTTCCACCCCTGGGGCAAACGGTTCCAGGTGTACTGAACGCCCCTCCAGGTGAAGGCAAACTGCAGCCTGCATTCTGTGGCCAGAGGAATTGAAAAGAAGGCATTGGCAATGTCAATGGTGGCATACCACTTGGCTGCTTGTGACTCCAGTTCGTACTGGAGTTGTAGCATGTCTGGCACAGCAGCACTCAGTGGGGGTGTGACTTCATTCAGGCCACGGTAATCTACCGTCAGCCTCCATTCTCCACTGGCTTTACGCACTGGCCATATGGGGCTGTTAAAAGGATACTTTGGATACTTTGATACCAACTGACTTTGATACCGGTGCTTTCTTTGGCTGGTCAGATGTGCCTGGGAGGTTTTCCTCTTTGGTCTGAGCCTCAGTTTGGACACTCTCTCTCTCCAGAACAGTACATATACCTCGGTAAGCATAAACCAAGCCCCAGATAAGCTGTTCCACCTCAGATCTTTCTGAGCCGCAACACCCATTACTCAGATACAGGCCTAGCTCCTCAGGATCCTGCAAGTGTTCAGGAGTAAAATCCCATGGCACCGGGGGACCCCATGCTTCTAATTTATTTCCTAAAACTCTCCACTTTCCCTGCCATTCAACATTCTCTGTTTCTGGGAAAAGCTTCCTCCACATGGTGTAAAGTGCTATTATAAGGGATGTATTCAACAGGTCTAATATCCCAAATGCTAACGTAGTCCCTAAACCCTATATAGGGTTAGGGGCAAGGCTCAGGTTAAGATTTAGCATTACAGTAAGTGTTAAAGCAGGATTTATGTAATTTCAGCGGGTTTGGTGAAGATTGTCTTTAGCAATAGGGTTATGTTTAGATTCTGGATAAGTGTGTGGGTAAGGTTTTGGCTTAGGGTTAGGGTTAAGGTATAGGGTTAGCATTAGGCTAACATTTAGGGGATAGGGTTAGTGTTAGGTTTCGAGTTATCATTAGGTATAGGTTTGGGTTAGGGTTAGTGTTAGGATTGGGTTAGGGGTTAGTTTGGGGTTTGGGGTTGGTGGATTTAGGGGTAGGATTAGGTTTAGGTTTAGGGTTAGGTTTAGGTTTCGGGTTAGGTTTAGTATTAGGGTTAAGGTTACGTTTATTGTTAGGGTTATGTTTAGGTTTAGGTTTTGGGTTAGGCTTAGGGTTACGGTTAGTTTTGGTTTAGGGTTAGGATTAGGGTTTAGGGTTCGGGTTAGGGATAGGTTTGTGTTTGGATCAGGATTAGGATTAGGGTTAAGGTAGTTATAGGGGTTGGTTTAGGGTTAGAGTTAGATTTAGTGTTAGGGTAAGGGTTAGTCTCAAGTTTAATGTTAGGGTTAGGGTTAGGATAAGGGTTCGGTTTAGGGTAAAATTAGGGTAGGGTTAGGGTTTGGGTTAGGGTTAGGGTTATGGTTAGGGTTTAATTTGGAGTTGAGTTTGGTTTAGGTTTAGGGTTAGGTTTATGGTTAGGGTTAGCTTTAGTGTTCGGGTTTGTGTTAGTTTTCGGGTTAGGGTTTAGGGGTTCGTTTGGTGTTGGGGTTTAGGGTTAGAGATAGGGTAAGGTTTAGTGTTAAGTTTAGGGTTAGTGTTAGTGTTAGTATAGCGGTTTGGTTTATGGTAGGGTTAGGGTAGTGTTAGGTTTAGTGTTAGGGGAAGCGTTTGGGGTTAGGGTAAGTATATAGGGTTAGGGTTTAGGGTAGGGTTTTAGGTTTAGAATTTGTGTTAGTGTGAGGGGTTAGGGTTAGGGTTGGTGTTGGGTTTTGGGTTGGGGTTGGGTTTGCATTTGTTGTTGGGTTAGGGTCAGGGTTTGGGTTAGGGTTAGGGTGTAGTGTTACATTTTGTGTTAGTGTTAGGTATAGGGTTTGAGTAAAGGGTTTGGGTTTGTTCTTAGGGGTTTGGGTTGGGGTTGGGTTTGGTGTTGAGGTTGCAGTTTGTGTTAGTGATAGTGTTAGGGCCAGGGTTTGGGTTAGTGTTAGGATTAGGGTTGGGGTTAGGGGTAGGGGTAGGAGTCAGGATATTTTTGGTCTAGGGTTGGAGTTTAGGGTTATTGTTGGGGTTAGGATTGGAGCTTGAGGTTGGGTTTTGGGTAAAGGTAGGGGTAAGGTTCGGATTAGGGTTAGGGTTAGTGTTAGTGTTAGGGTTAGGTTTAGGTTTAGGGTTAGGGTTAGGGTTACGATTTAGGGTAATGTTGAAGGTTAGGGTTTGGGTTGGGTTAGTGTTAGGGTTTATGGGTTTGGTTTTGGGTTTGGGGTTGGCGACGGGTTTGGGGTTGGGGATTGTGTTGGTGTTAAGGATAGGGTCAGGATTAGAGTTAGGGTTAGGCTCAGGGTTAGGTTTAGGGTTTAGGGTTATACTTTAGGGTTAGGGTTAGGGTTAAGGTTAGGTTAAGGGCTTGTGGTTGGGTTTGGGGTAGGGGTAAGTGTAGTGGTAGGAGTAGGATTAGTTTTGGTTTAGTGTTAGGGTTAGGGTGAAGTTTTGGGTTAGGGTTTATGGTAATGGTTTAGGGTTAGATTTAGGGTTGGAGTTACGGTTAAGGGTAAGAGTTTAGATTTAGGGTTGCGTTTGGGATTGGGTTAGGATTAGGGTTAGGGTAAGGTTTAGGGTTAGGGTAAGAATGTAGGTTTAGGGTTAGGTTTAGGTTTAGGATTAGTGTTAGGTTTAGGGCTTGTTTTTGGGTTTGGGGTAGGGGCAGGGGTAAGTTTAGGGTTAGGGTTAGGGTTAAGTTATAGTGTTAGGGGTTAGGGTTAGGATAAAGGCTTATGGTTTACGTTAAGTGTTTAAGGTTAGGGATAGGGTTGAGGTTAGGGTTAGATTAAGGGTTAGGGTTATGGGTATGGGTTTGGGTTTGGGTTGGGGTTGTGGTTGGAGTTGGGGTTGGTGTTTGTGTTAGTGTTAAGGATGGGGTTAAGGTAAGGGTCAGGGTTAAGATTTGGGTTAGGGTTAGGTTTTGGGTGAGGATTAGTGTTAGGCTTAGGCTTAGGCTTTGGGTTTAGTGTTTAGTGTTCTTTAGAGTTAGGTTGAGGTTTAGAGTTAAGGGTTAGAGTAGGGTTAGGCTTACGCTTAGGGTTAGTGTTAGGTTTGGGGTTAGGGGTTAGTGTTCGGGTTCGGGTTGCTGTTGGATTTAGGCTTAGGGTTAGGTTGGGGTTTAGGGTTAGGTTTAGGGTTAGGTTCAGAGTTAGGGTTAGGGTTAGTGTTAGGGTTAGGGTAGGGTTAGGGTTAGGGTTAGGGTTAGGGTTAGGGTTAGGGTTAGGGTTAGGGTTAGGTTTAGGGCTAGGTTTAGTGTTTGGTTTAGGGTAGTGATAGGGGAAGGTATAGGGTTAAGGTTAGGGTTAAGGTGTTTTTGTTTGTCTAGGGTTTGGGTTTGGTGTAGGAATTGGGTTTGTGGTAGGCTTAGTGATAGTGTTAGGGTTAATGGTTAGGGTAAGGATTTGAGTTAGATTTAAATTTAGGTTAAGGGTTAGTGTTAGGGTTAGTGTTAGTGTTAGGGATAGATTTAGGGTTAGAGTTAGGGTTAGGTATAGGTTTAGGTTTAGCATTAGTGTTAGGGTCAGGGTTCGGTTCAGGGTTAGGGTTTGATAGTGTTAGGGTTAGTTAGTGTTAGTGTTAGGTTTTGGTGTAGGGCTAGGGTTAGGGTTTGTGATTGGGTTAGGGTTAGGGCTTGGTATAGGGTTAGTGCACGAATAGGTGTAGGTTTAAGTTTAGGGGATGGTTGAGGATTAGTTTTAGGGTGTGGGTTAGGGTTACCGTTAGTTGTTAGGTGTTGTTGGCATTGGTTTTGGGTTTGGGGTTGGGGTTGCGATTGGGGTTGGGTTAGGATTAGGGTAGTGTTTGGGTTTGGGTTAGGTTTAGAATTAGGGTCAGGGTATGGGTTTGGGTTAGGGTTAGGTTTAGGGCTATGGGTTAGGGTTAGGGTTAGGGTATAGATAGGGGTATGTTTAATATTAGGGTTAAGGTTACAGTTAGTGTTACACTTAGGGTTTAGGTGTTGTTGGACTTGGGGTTGGGTTTGGGTTTGGGGCTGTGTTAGGGTTAGGTTTAAGTGTTTTAGAATTTGGGTTAGATTTAAGGTTAGGGTTAGGGTTATGATTAAGGATTAGTGTTAGGGCTAGGTTTAGGATTAGGTTTAGTGTTAGGGTTTTTTTTAGGTTTAGGGTTAGATTTTGGGGTTGGGGTTGGGGTATGGGTAAGTGTTAGAGTTTGGTTTATTGGTAGCGTTACGTTTATTGTTCAGGGGTTAGTGTTTGGTTGGGGTTGTTGTTGAGGTTGGGTAAGTGTTGGAGCTGGGTTTGGGGTTGGGGTTGGGGTAGGGGTAGGGGTTGGGATTGGTTTAGAGTTAGGTTTAGGTTTAGTGTTAGGGTTAGGATTACAGTTAGGGTTAGATTTAGGTTTAGGGTTAGTGTTGGTGTTAGGGTAAGGTTAGTTTTAGGGTTAGGGTTATGGCTTGGGTTAGGTTTAGGCTTAAGCTTAGGGTTAGGGTTAGGGTTAAGGTTAATTTTAGCTTTAGGATAAGGGTTGGGGTTGGGGTTTGGGTTGCGTCTGGGGTTTGGGTTAGGTTTAGGGTTAGGGTTCTGGCTTGGGTTAGGGTTAGGTTTAGGTTTAGGTTAGGTTTAGGGTTAGGATTAATGTTGGGGTTGGGATTTTGGTTGGGGTTTGGGTTGGGGTTGGGGTTGGGGTTAGGGTTAGCGTTAGTTTTTAGATATTATTGTTTGGGTTTGGGTTGGTGTTAGTGATAGGGTGGGGCTGGTGTTGGGATAGTTGTTGGGATTGGTTAGAGTTAGGTTTAGGGTTAGGGTTACGGGGTTAGGGTTTGGCTTCTGGCTTGTGGTTGAGCTAGGGATAACAGTTGGGGTTTGGGTTGGGTTTGGGGTTGGTGTTGGGGTTAAGGTTAAAGTTAGGGTTAGGCTTATGGTTAGGGTAGGGTTAGGGTTACGGTTATTGTTTGGGTTAGTGTTAGGGTTAGTGTTAGGGGTTAGGGTTAGGGTTAGGATTTGGGTTATGTTTAGAGTTAGGGTTAGCATTAGGGTTGAGCTTAGGGTTAGTTTAAGTTATAGGGTAATAGGTATAGGGTTAGTGCTAGGTTTAAAGAATAGAGGTAGGGTTAAATTTCTTGTTAATTGTGGTGTAGGGTAAGTATGAGCGTTAGGGTGAAAGAAGGTTTAAGCCCTGGATTTGTTTTGTGATTGGATAAGGTTCAAAAATAGGAATAGAAATAGTGTTTTGAACACGTTTAGTGCTTGTATTTGGCATAGGGATAGACTTCGAGTTTAGTTGGTTTTTAGTCCTAGAGAAAGGGATAGGGTCTATCGTATGATCAGCTATAGTGCTCGGTTTAGAGTTTTGGTTTGTTGTAGTGTTTGGGTTAGGGTGTTAGTGTTATGGTTAAAGATAAGGTTACGTTTACGGTAAGGGTTAGGGTCTGGGATGATTTTATGTTAGGGTTAGGATTTGATTTAATATTTGCGTAAGAAACAGGGTTTGTTTGCATTTTATGAATAGATTTAGGATTAGGATGAGTTGGAATGTTATTGATATTGTTAAAATCAATTTTGAGTGTGGGCAAATACTGAGCTGCCAATTGACATATTGACCATGACATGACATTTTGTTTTTCTGCTTGAGCTTAAGCTCTGCATAAGAGTTGTTCATTAAACACACTTGCAATAAATCCGTGGCTGTACTCATTTCTCTTGTTTTAAAAATCGCACGCGATCCGTCAAAGAAAGAAGCTATCGTGAAATGTATAAGATCCTGACAACGAATTTCAAACATATTTTGACTTTAGTCAACATTACAAAGTAGTACTGACAAATTTTAAAATGTTCAAAATTAAATAAAAATTAAAAATACTATTCCACGAAGTTTATAGGTGTTTTTTCCGTGCTATAAAAACTTCTCTAATTTATTCAGCTTAGCAGGTCAGAATCGGCTAAAGTGCAGGGCAGCCGGCTGATTCGCGTCTTTCTTCAGCGGCTGAGGCAGCAGAAAACGCGATTGATGCGTTTCAAGCGGATTCCGCGGTTAAGAGCGATTCGAGTTTGACGTTCGTCGCCGATTCGGCTCAGATTCGTCCAGACTCATCTTCGATGCTCCGGTGATTAATTTTACAGAGGAAATATTCGAACCGGTTGAACAGACACCAGAATCTGCGAGAGAAGCCAGCTTCACTCAAATTTCGCTTCTATACTGATATACGCTCAAAGAGCATTCAATTTCGGAAAAGTAATCAGTAATATCCGTGTGTATGAAAAATAAACGAGGAGATACGATGTTCCAGGGATAAGAGTAACAGACATCAAAAACGGTCAGAAAAATGTATGAAAACGAGGACGGAGGTGAACGTCTGATGCAGACATATATTGCAGACGGCAGCAGAGCAGAAAGGGAACACAATCTTTCCCCCAGCCTAACACCGGGGTCCTCCCCATCTCTATCGACAACGCCAGGAACGGATTCTGTCAAAAGGGTAATCGCTTTTATTTTGGAAACAGACCGCAGCAGGCTACGTTTTAAAGCCGCACTTCAGTGAACGGCAGCAGGCTGAAACGCGTCTTTCTTCAGCGGCTCAAGCAGCAGAAACCGCGGTTGATGTGTTTCAAGAGGAATCCGCGGTTAAGAGCGATTCGAGTTTGTCGTTCGTTGCCGACTCGGCTCAGTTTTGTACGGGCTCATCTGCGATGCTCTGGTGATTAAGTTTGTTGGGAAATATTCGTTCCGGTTCGACAGACACCAGAGGCTGCGAGAGGAGCCAGCTTCGCTCAAATTTCGCCTCTACACTGGTAAGATCAGAACAGCATACAATTTTTAGAAAGGAATCAATAACGCTAGTGTGTGCGTAAAGGAAACGGAGATTGACGAAGTTTCACGAAGAAAAAGACATTAATAACTTTCTAGAATAAAGTGTGAAAACGTGAACGGAGGTGAACGACTGATGCAGACATATATTGCAGACGGCAGCAGAGCAGAGAGGGAACACAATCTTTCCCCCAGCCTAACACCGGGGACCTCCTCATCTCTATCGACAACGCCAGGATCGGATTCTGTCAAAAGGGTAATCGCTTTTATTTTGGAAACAGACCGCAGCAGGCTACGTTTTAAAGCCGCACTTCAGTGCTGTGCAGCAGGCTGAAGAGCGTCTTTCTTCAGCGGCTCAAGCAGCAGAAACCGCGGTTGATGTGTTTAAGAGGAATCCGCAGTTAAGAGCGATTCGAGTTTGTCGTTCGTTGCCGATTCGGCTCAGTTTCGTACATGCTTATTTGCGATGCTCCGGTGATGAAGTTTGCTGGGAAATATTCGGTCTGGTTGGACTGACATCAGAATCTGCGAGAGGAGCCAGCTTCGCTCAAATTTCGCCTCTACACTGGTAAGATCAGAACAGCATACAATTTCAGGAAGGGAATCAATAATGTCTGTGTGACAGAAAAATAAACGGGGAGATGCGATGATTCAGTGGTGAAAGAAAAAGGCATCGAGAAAATTCAGAAAAAAAGTGTGAATACGTGGACGGAAAAGATCGTCTGAGGCAGACATATATTGCCGACCGCAGCAGAGCAGAAAGGGAACAGAATCTTTCCCCCAGCTTAAAACCGGGGCCCCCTCCATCTCTATCGACAACGCCAGGAAAGGAGTCTGTCAAAAGGGTAATCGCTTTTATTTTGGAAACAGACCGCAGCAGGCTACGTTTTAAAGCCGCACATCAGTGAACGGCAGCCGGCTGAAACCCGTCTTTCTTCATCGGCTCAAAGAGCAGCAGAAACCGCGGTTGATGTGTTTCAAGAGGAATCCGCGGTTAAGAGCGATTCGAGTTTGTCGTTCGTTGCCGACTCGGCTCAGTTTCGTTCAGGTTCATCTGCGATGCTCCGGTGATGAAGTTTGTTGGGAAATATTCGTTCCGGTTCGACAGACACCAGAGGCTGCGAGAGGAGCCAGCTTCACTCAAATTTCGCCTCTACACTGGTAAGATCAGAACAGCATACAGTTTTTAGAACGGAATCAATAACGCTAGTGTGTGCGTAAAGGAAACGGAGATTGACGAAGTTTCATGAAGAAAAAGATATTAATAACTTTCTAGAATAAAGTGTGAAAACGTGAACGGAGATGAACGACTGATGCAGACATATATTGCAGACGACAGCAGAGCAGAAAGGGAACACAATCTTTCCCCCAGCCTAACACCGGGGACCTCCTCATCTCTATCGACAACGCCAGGAACGGAGTCTGTCAAAAGGGTAATCACTTTTATGTCGGAAAGAGACCGCAGCAGGCTACGTTTTAAAACCGCATTTCAGTGAACGGCAGCCGTCTGAAACGCGTCTTTCTTCAGCGGCTCAAGCAGCAGAAAACTCGATTGATGCGTTTCAAGCGGATTCCGCGGTTAAGAGCGATTCGAGTTTGACGTTCGTCGCCGATTCGGCTCAGTTCCGTAAATGCTAATCTGCGATGCTCCGGTGATGAAGTCTGTTGGGAAATATTCGTTCCGGTTTGACAGACACCAGAATCTGCGAGAGGAGCCAGCTTCACTCAAATTGCCTCTACACTGGTAAGATCAGAACAGCATACAATTTTTAGAAAGGAATCAATAACGCTAGTGTGTGCGTAAAGGAAACGGAGATTGGCAAAGTTTCACGAAGAAAAAGACATTAATAACTTTCTAGAATAAAGTGTGAAGACGTGAACGGAGATGAACGACTGATGCAGACATATATTGCCGACCTCAGCAGAGCAGAAAGGGAATAGAATCTTTCCCCCAGCTTAAAACCGGGGTCCTCTCCATCTCTATCGACAACGCCAGGAACGGATTCTGTCAAAGGGGTAATGGCTTTTATTTTGGAAACAGACCGCAGCAGGCTACGTTTTAAAGCCGCTCTTCAAAGAACGAGAGCCGGCTGAAGCGCGTCTTTCTTCATCGGCTCAAAGAGCAGAAACCGCGATTGATGTGTTTCAAGAGGAATCCGCTGTTAAGAACGATTCGAGTTTGACGTTTGTTGCCGTTTCAGCTAAGTTTCGTACATGCTTATCTGCGATGCTCCGGTGATGAAGTTTGTTGGGAAATATTCGGTCCGGTTGGACAGACATCAGAGGCTGCGAGAGGAGCCAGCTTCACTCAAATTTCGCCTCTACACTGGTAAGATCAGAACAGCATACAATTTTGGGAAAGGAATCAATAATGTCCGTTTGTATGAAAAGGAAAAATTGAGAGAAGTTTTGTTTCTTAGGAATATGAAAGGTCATCAAAAAATGTTAAAGAAAAAATGTGAAAATGTGTACTGAAATGAAGGTCTGATGCTATCATTCTCTGCGAGTGCTTGCTGAGCCTGCAGAGAACAGAAAATCCCCCCTGGCTAACATAGGGGGGCATCCCATCTTTTCTAAAAACACCATGAACGAAGTCTGATATAAGAGTAAACTGCGTAGTGTTGGAATCAGACCTCAGCTGGCAGTGGATATAAGCCGCTTTACAGCGCAAGGCAGCCGACTGATTAGCATTCTGCCTTCTGAACTGTAGGAGACACAAACTTTTTCAAGCCTAATCCACAGTTAGGAGCGATTACAGCCAGACTTTTCCACTCCATTCGGACCTGATTATTTGAAAAGATTTGAAAGCGTTTAGGGTTAGAGTTTGGTTTAGGGGTATGGTTAGGGTTAGGTTTAGGGTTAGGATTAGGGTTAGGGTTGCTTTTGGGGTAGGTTAAAATTTACGGATTGTTGTGGTTGCTTTTGGGGTAGGTTAAAATTTACCAATAGGATTAGTGTTAGCGCTTGTGCCTGGTTTTGGAGTACGGGTAGGCTAAGGTTTAGGGATAGGATTATGGTTTGTGCTTGTGGTTGCATTTGGGGTAGGCGTAGTACCAGTGTTAGGATTAGGGTTAGGGTTAGTGTTAGGGTTAGGGTTCGTTTTAGTGTTATGGAAAAGGGTAAGTGATTAAGGTTAGGGTTAGGGTTCGTTTTAAGGTTAGGGTTTGTGCTTGTGGTTGCTTTTGGGGAAGGGTTAGTGTTAAGGTTAAGGTTAGGGTTAGGAGTTACGGGTATGGGTTTCGTTTAAGGTTCCCGTAGAGATTGGAGTTAGTGTTAATGTTAAGGATAAGGTTAGGTTTAGTGTTAGGGTTAGGGTTAGGATTTGGGTTAGAGTTTGGTTTTGGGTCAGGATTAGGGCTAGGGTTAGGCTAAGGGTTAGGGTAAGGCTTCAGGTTTAGGGTCATAGATTAGGTTTAGGGTTAGGGTTAGGTTTAGGTTTAGTGTTAGGGTTACGTTTGGGTTAGGTTTTAGGGTTGGGGTTGTGTTTGGGGTTTTGGTAAGGGTTAGGGTTACGGTTAGGATAAGGGTAAGGTTATGGGTTAAGGTTAGGGTTAGGGATAGGGATTACGCGTTTGTTTGGGGTTGGTGTTGGTGTTTCGGTTGTTTATAAAGGATATGGTTAGGGTAGAGGTTAGGGTTAGTATTAGGGTTAGGGTGAGAGTAAAATTTTGGGTTCGGTTTGGGTTTGGGATAGGGTTAGGGTTAAGCTTTGGTTACTGTTAGGGTTAGGGTCGGGTTAAGGTTAGGGTTAGGGTTAGGTTTAGGGTTAAGGTTTGGGTTTGTGCTAGCGTTAAGGTTAGGTTTAGGGTTAGTGTTAAGTATATAGTTTTAGATTTACAGTAATTGTTAGGGTTAGGGTTAGGGCTTGAGTTAGGGTTAGGGTTAATGTGTTGTAAATAACTCCCAAGGATGATACTTCAGAAAGAAATAGTATAGATGATGGTATATTTTGAGTTGTTCTATATAGATAGTGTACAAATAATACAAAAGAGAAGATGGCTCACCTTCAGGATTGTTATAGGTGTGAAGAACAATACACACCAATCGTTACCAACCATAAAAGATTTATTGAGCAAGCAATTACCGAGCAAAACAGCGCTGGGCGGCTGGGAGTCTCTGCTCCACCAGAGGTGCGCAACGGCAGCCTCTCGATCCCACTATTTATTATTTCTTATCTCTACATTCATGTTTATCTTTCCCTTCCTGGGCTGCGCTGGCTGTTATGTGGGGGTCGTTCTCTGCCACCTGGTGATTGAGATGAAAAAGGCCGTAGGCCTCTTCAGCTTCGATCATGCACACTTAAGAGGAGATTTTCACTTATTTTTCTTTTTTCAGTTTCTTAGAAGGTCACTGCTATCTGTTGTTCATTGTCCAGTTGTTAGAACTAAGCGCTGTGGCTCCAATTTGCACAATTCCAAAGTTCTTAGACAAAACATTTATTCATGTATTTTGAGTCTTCTACAAACTACATAGTTTTCAGAAAGCAGAACACTGAAAAACACGGACACATCTGTCTCGAGTCGGTTTGATTAACAAATACAGCACTCATTTTTATCACAAGGATGATAAGGCTCGCAGGGGACTCCACGTGGAAGGGATCTCTGAGAAGAGATCCTTTCCTGGCGGTGGTCAGCCCTTAAATGGGTTTTGGGAGAGGTAGAGCCAGGCTCCCCCCATTCCAATCACACAGGTGTATCACCTCCACCTGTGCCCCCATGGCTGACTCGGTGCTCACCTCAGGTGACCAATCAGTGTTTCAGGCCATGATTCAGCAGTTCCCATACAGTTAGGGTAGGGTTAGGGTTAGATTTGGTGTTAGTGTTAGTGTTAGGGTTGGTGTAAGCTTTAAAGATTTAGTTTTACAGTAAGTTTGAGGTTATTGTATAGGGTTAGGTGTATGATTGGATTTAGTGTTAGGTTTAGGGTTAGGGCAAGGTTTAGGGTTAAAGATTTAGTCTTACAGTAAGTGTTAGGGAAGGATTTAGGTAATTTCAGCGGGTTTGGTGAAGACTGGCTTTGGTAGAAGGGTTATGTTTGATTTTGTATTAAGGTAAGGTTTTGGCTTAGGGTTAGGGTTAGGGTGCAGATTAGGGTTGGGGTTAATGTTAGGGATAGGGTTAAGTTATATGGTTAGGGTTAGACTAAGATTTAGGGTTAGGGTGAGGGTTAGGGTTAGGTTTAAGGATAAGTATAAATATTTAGTTTTACAGTAAGTGTTAGGGTATGAGTCAGGCCGTGATTCAGCAGTTCCCATACAG
Source organism: Cyrtonyx montezumae (assembly GCF_038088225.1). NCBI lineage: Eukaryota > Metazoa > Chordata > Aves > Galliformes > Odontophoridae > Cyrtonyx > Cyrtonyx montezumae. The sequence continues at coordinate 268,588 of NW_027072067.1, forward strand.
TTAGGGTAGGGTTAGGCTTAGGGTTACGGTTAGGGTTATGTTTAGGATTATGTTTAGGGTTAGGTTTGGGGTTAGGGTTTGGGTTGGTGTTACTCTTAGGGTTATGTTAGTGTTAAGTTTTGGGTTAGGGTTAGGCTAAGATTTAGGGTTAATGTGAGGGTAAGGGTTAGGCTTAGGTTTAAGCTTAAGTTTAAAGCTTTAGTTTTACAGTAAGTGTTAGGGTATATTTTAGGTTACTGGATAGTCTATGATTGGATTTAGGGTTAGGGTTAGGGTATGTGATAGCTTTAGAATTAGTGTTAGGTTTAGAGTAAGGTTTAGGGTTAAAGATTTAGTCTTACAGTAAGTGTTAGGGAAGGATATAGGTAATTTCAGCGGGTTAGGTGAAGATTCGCTTTAGTAATATGGTTACGTTTTGATTTTGGATTTGTCTTAGTGTAAGGTTTTGGATTAGGTATAAGTTCAGGGTTAGGGTTGCGGTTAGGGTTAGGGTTTAGGTTAGGATTAGGGTAGGGTTAGGGTTAGGATTATGTTTAGTGTTACGGTTAGGGTTAGGGCTTGAGTTAGTTTTACGGTTAGGGTTAAGTTTTGGGTTTGGTTTGGGTTTGGGATGGTGTTAGGGTTAGGGTTTAGGGTTAGGGAACGGGTTAGGGTTACTGTTAGGGTTAGGGAACGCTTAAATTTAGGGTTAGGGAATGGTTAGGTTATTTTTAGGGTTAAGGTTAGGTTTAGAGATAGGCTTTGTGTTATTGTTAGGTTTATAGATTTAGATTTACAATAATTGTTAGGGTTAGGGCTTGAGTTAGGGTTAGTGTTAGTGTGGGGTAAATAACTCCAAAGGATGGTACTTCACAAAGAAGTAGTATAGATGATGGTATATTTTGAGTTGTTCTATAGATAGTTGTCACCGGTTTGCGGGACAGTTTGACCCAGTACCGTGACAATTGAGGCAGGGGACCCACGGGCCCACACCCTGGGGAAGGGGAAGGGGAAAAGGGAAAAAAAGGAGAAGGGAGATGGGCCTAGGAACAAAACAGCCGCAACGATCTGAGGAGGAAAGCTAATTTAGTAAATAAGATATCAGAAAGAAAAATAACACAATATAATATAATATAATTGGAATTGAGGCAAATGAATCAAATAAAATGAACAAGAGAGAGAGTGTCCGATAAACCGAAGGCCTTACGCTAACGCTGAAGGCGGACGGCTGCAACAAACACCCACTGCCGAGCTCGGTCCTGAAGGGAAGAGAGAGTCCCGTGACCGCAGACAGTTTTTATCTTTCCCTCTGGGCGGAAATATGTAAAAATGCAAAGCATCGCAAAGTCCTCTGGGGAATGTAGTTCTCTTCTGAAACAGGTACATCCAGAACTATCGACGATCCACAGAGCTGGAGCATTAACTCCTTAACTCCCAATACACCACGCGATGTCATGATGTGGAATATCAGTAATACAACAAAAATCATAAAACCATAACATTCCACCCCTTATTCAACATCATTTCATCATGCTTAATATATATATATATATACACATAAAGAAACAATGATTCACAAGCATTATATAAAAACACATACGACATACATATATACATATATACATGCTAATAGAATTACTGAGGGCACTCTCCCCACATCAAATTCCCTTGTGGTAGAACACTGAACATCCCCATTCTTCTGTTTCACCCACCAGGTAGACCCAGGTCCCTGAGCAAAAACAGTCCCACGGAGAGTTTTGCCCTCTCCAGAAGCTGGAAGAACCCAAACCGCTTTTCCCAACAAGTTCTTCACATGTACTACAGGGACCTTATCTCCCTCTACAGTAGGTAGAGAGCTGGATTGGGCAGGACCATCGCGATTGATGGATCCTCTGGTGTTGACCAACCAGGTGGCTTCTGACAAATTCTTCTCCCAGTGCTTAAATGTCCCGCCACCCATTGCTTTCAACATTGTTTTTAACAACCCATTGTACCTTTCAATTTTACCAGAAGCTGGTGCATGATAGGGGATATGATAAATCCACTCGATGCCATGAGCTTTGGCCCAAGTATTTACAAGAGAATTTTTGAAATGAGTTCCATTATCGGACTCAATTCTTTCTGGAGTGCCATGTCACCATAGGACTTGTTTCTCGAGCCCTAAGATGGTGTTTCGGGCGGCAGCATGGGGTACCGCATATGTTTCAAGCCACCCAGTAGTTGCCTCCACCATGGTGAGCACATAACGCTTACCATTGCGAGATCGTGGCAAGGCAACCTGCCACGCCTCCCCATATTTATACTTTTGCCATCGTCCTTCCTCCCAAAGAGGTTTCATCCTCTTGGCTTGTTTAATTGTGGCGCATGTATCACAGTCATGGATAACCTGGTGCAATGGCATCCATAGTTAAGTCCACCCCTCGGTCTCTAGCCCACTTATATGTTGCATCTCTTCCTTGATGGCCCGAGGTCTCATGGGCCCACCGAGCTAGAAATAATTCACTCTTGTGTTGCCAAGTCCAAGTCTACTTGAGCCACCTTAACTTTGGCAGCTCGATCTACCTGATGGTTATTTTGTTGTTCTTCAGTTGCCCGGCTCTTAGGAACATGAGCATCTACATGGCGCATCTTTACAACCACATTCTTTATTCGGGCAGCAATGTTTCTCCACAGTTCAGCAGCCCAAATAGGTTTACCCCTCCGTTGCCAACCATTTTGTTCCCATTGCTGTAACCACCCCCATAAAGCATTTGCCACCATCCATGAGTCAGTGTAAAGATAAAGCACTGGCCACCTCTCTCATTCAGCAATATCTAAGGCCATCTGGACAGCCTTTACCTCTGCAAATTGACTTGATTCTCCTTCTCCTTCAGTGGCCTCTGCAACTTGTCGTGTGGGGCTCCACACAGCAGATTTCCATCTGCGGTGCTTACCCACAATGCAACATGATCCATCTGCGAACAGGGCATATCTCTTTTTGTTGTCTGGTAGTTCATTATATGGTGGGGCTTCTTTAGCACGTGACACCTCCTCTGCTGGCATTGTTCCAAACTTCTTAGCTTCAGGCCAGTCCATGATCACCTCCTCATCGTCCTCCTGGACGGTTGAGATTCCCCATCCGAGCTCGCTTGTGTAATCAGTGCAGTCCATTTACTCCAAGTGGCATCAGTAGCATGATGGGTAGAGGGAGCTGTCCCTTTGAACATCCAGCTCAGCACTGGCAGCCGAGGTGCCAGGAGGAGCTGCATTTCAGTACCGATTACTTCGGAAGCAGCTCGAACCCCCTCGCACGCGGCTAAGATCTCCTTCTCAGTTGGAGTGTAGCGCTCCTCAGACCCCCTGTAGGCCCGACTCCAGAATCCGAAGGGTCGGCCTCGGGTCTTTCCAGGAGCTTTTTGCCACAAACTCCAAGTGGGACCTTCCTTTCCAGCAGCAGTGTAGAGGATGTTCTTTACATCCTGTCCCATCCGCAATGGCCCTGGCTATCAAAGCACGGGCTATCTCCTGCTTAATTTGCTCAAAAGCCTGCTGCTGCTCAGGGCCCCATACAAGATCATTCTTCTTCCGCGTCACCCGATAGAGAGGGCTCACAATGAGACCGTAGTTTGGAACATGCATTCTCCAAAAGCCCACTACACCCAGAAAAGCTTGGGTTTCTGTCTTACTGGTGGGTGGAGACATGGCAGTAATCTTGTCAATCACATCTGTTGGGATGTGACGACGTTCATCTTGCCACTTCATACCTAGGAGCTGAATTTCTTGTGCAGGCCCTTTCACTTTGCTTTGCTTGATAGCAAAGCCAGCTCGTAGGAGAATTTGGATAATCTGCTCTCCTTTCTCAAAGACTTCCTCTGCTGTATTGCCCCATACAACAATGTCATCAATGTATTGCAGATGCTCAGGAGCACCACCCTGTTCCAATGCAGTTTGGATCAACCCATGGCAAATGGTTGGACTGTGCTTCCACCCCTGGGGCAAACGGTTCCAGGTGTACTGAACGCCCCTCCAGGTGAAGGCAAACTGCAGCCTGCATTCTGTGGCCAGAGGAATTGAAAAGAAGGCATTGGCAATGTCAATGGTGGCATACCACTTGGCTGCTTGTGACTCCAGTTCGTACTGGAGTTGTAGCATGTCTGGCACAGCAGCACTCAGTGGGGGTGTGACTTCATTCAGGCCACGGTAATCTACCGTCAGCCTCCATTCTCCACTGGCTTTACGCACTGGCCATATAGGGCTGTTAAAAGGATACTTTGGATACTTTGATACCAACTGACTTTGATACCGGTGCTTTCTTTGGCTGGTCAGATGTGCCTGGGAGGTTTTCCTCTTTGGTCTGAGCCTCAGTTTGGACACTCTCTCTCTCCAGAACAGTACATATACCTCGGTAAGCATAAACCAAGCCCCAGATAAGCTGTTCCACCTCAGATCTTTCTGAGCCGCAACACCCATTACTCAGATACAGGCCTAGCTCCTCAGGATCCTGCAAGTGTTCAGGAGTAAAATCCCATGGCACCGGGGGACCCCATGCTTCTAATTTATTTCCTAAAACTCTCCACTTTCCCTGCCATTCAACATTCTCTGTTTCTGGGAAAAGCTTCCTCCACATGGTGTAAAGTGCTATTATAAGGGATGTATTCAACAGGTCTAATATCCCAAATGCTAACGTAGTCCCTAAACCCTATATAGGGTTAGGGCAAGGCTGAGGTTAAGATTTAGCATTACAGTAAGTGTTAAAGCAGGATTTATGTAATTTCAGCGAGTTTGGTGAAGATTGTCTTTAGCAATAGGGTTATGTTTAGATTCTGGATGAGTGTGTGGGTAAGGTTTTGGCTTAGGGTTAGGGTTAGGGTACGGATTAGGGTTGGGGTTAGCGTTAGGGTTAGGGTTAAGGTATAGGGTTAGCATTAGGCTAACATTTAGGGGATAGGGTTAGTGTTAGGTTTCGAGTTATCATTAGGTATAGGTTTCGGGTTAGGGTTAGTGTTAGGATTGGGTTAGGGGTTAGTTTGGGGTTTGGGGTTGGTGGATTTAGGGGTAGGATTAGGTTTAGGTTTAGGGTTAGGTTTAGGTTTCGGGTTAGGTTTAGTATTAGGGTTAAGGTTACGTTTATTGTTAGGGTTATGTTTAGGTTTAGGTTTTGGGTTAGGCTTAGGGTTACGGTTAGTTTTGGTTTAGGGTTAGGATTAGGGTTTAGGGTTCGGGTTAGGGATAGGTTTGTGTTTGGATCAGGATTAGGATTAGGGTTAAGGTAGTTATAGGGGTTGGTTTAGGGTTAGAGTTAGATTTAGTGTTAGGGTAAGGGTTAGTCTCAAGTTTAATGTTAGGGTTAGGGTTAGGATAAGGGTTCGGTTTAGGGTAAAATTAGGGTAGGGTTAGGGTTTGGGTTAGGGTTAGGGTTATGGTTAGGGTTTAATTTGGAGTTGGGTTTGGTTTAGGTTTAGGGTTAGGTTTATGGTTAGGGTTAGCTTTAGTGTTCGGGTTTGTGTTAGTTTTCGGGTTAGGGTTTAGGGGTTCGTTTGGTGTTGGGGTTGTGATTAGGTTTAGGGTTAGAGATAGGGTAAGGTTTAGTGTTAAGTTTAGGGTTAGTGTTAGTGTTAGTATAGCGGTTTGGTTTATGGTAGGGTTAGGGTAGTGTTAGGTTTAGTGTTAGGGGAAGCGTTTGGGGTTAGGGTAAGTATATAGGGTTAGGGTTTAGGGTAGGGTTTTAGGTTTAGAATTTGTGTTAGTGTGAGGGGTTAGGGTTAGGGTTGGTGTTGGGTTTTGGGTTGGGGTTGGGTTTGCATTTGTTGTTGGGTTAGGGTCAGGGTTTGGGTTAGGGTTAGGGTGTAGTGTTACATTTTGTGTTAGTGTTAGGTATAGGGTTTGAGTAAGGGTTTGGGTTTGTTCTTAGGGGTTTGGGTTGGGGTTGGGTTTGGTGTTGAGGTTGCAGTTTGTGTTAGTGATAGTGTTAGGGCCAGGGTTTGGGTTAGTGTTAGGATTAGGGTTGGGGTTAGGGGTAGGGGTAGGAGTCAGGATATTTTTGGTCTAGGGTTGGAGTTTAGGGTTATTGTTGGGGTTAGGATTGGAGCTTGAGGTTGGGTTTTGGGTAAAGGTAGGGGTAAGGTTCGGATTAGGGTTAGGGTTAGTGTTAGTGTTAGGGTTAGGTTTAGGTTTAGGGTTAGGGTTAGGGTTACGATTTAGGGTAATGTTGAAGGTTAGGGTTTGGGTTGGGTTAGTGTTAGGGTTTATGGGTTTGGTTTTGGGTTTGGGGTTGGCGACGGGTTTGGGGTTGGGGATTGTGTTGGTGTTAAGGATAGGGTCAGGATTAGAGTTAGAGTTAGGCTCAGGGTTAGGTTTAGGGTTTAGGGTTATAGTTTAGGGTTAGGGTTAGGGTTAAGGTTAGGTTAAGGGCTTGTGGTTGGGTTTGGGGTAGGGGTAAGTGTAGTGGTAGGAGTAGGATTAGTTTTGGTTTAGTGTTAGGGTTAGGGTGAAGTTTTGGGTTAGGGTTTATGGTAATGGTTTAGGGTTAGATTTAGGGTTGGAGTTACGGTTAAGGGTAAGAGTTTAGATTTAGGGTTGCGTTTGGGATTGGGTTAGGATTAGGGTTAGGGTAAGGTTTAGGGTTAGGGTAAGAATGTAGGTTTAGGGTTAGGTTTAGGTTTAGGATTAGTGTTAGGTTTAGGGCTTGTTTTTGGGTTTGGGGTAGGGGCAGGGGTAAGTTTAGGGTTAGGGTTAGGGTTAAGTTATAGTGTTAGGGGTTAGGGTTAGGATAAAGGCTTATGGTTTACGTTAAGTGTTTAAGGTTAGGGATAGGGTTGAGGTTAGGGTTAGATTAAGGGTTAGGGTTATGGGTATGGGTTTGGGTTTGGGATAGGGTTAGGGTTAAGCTTTGGTTACTGTTAGGGTTAGGGTCGGGTTAAGGTTAGGGTTAGGGTTAGGTTTAGGGTTAAGGTTTGGGTTTGTGCTAGCGTTAAGGTTAGGTTTAGGGTTAGTGTTAAGTATATAGTTTTAGATTTACAGTAATTGTTAGGGTTAGGGTTAGGGCTTGAGTTAGGGTTAGGGTTAATGTGTTGTAAATAACTCCCAAGGATGATACTTCAGAAAGAAATAGTATAGATGATGGTATATTTTGAGTTGTTCTATATAGATAGTGTACAAATAATACAAAAGAGAAGATGGCTCACCTTCAGGATTGTTATAGGTGTGAAGAACAATACACACCAATCGTTACCAACCATAAAAGATTTATTGAGCAAGCAATTACCGAGCAAAACAGCGCTGGGCGGCTGGGAGTCTCTGCTCCACCAGAGGTGCGCAACGGCAGCCTCTCGATCCCACTATTTATTATTTCTTATCTCTACATTCATGTTTATCTTTCCCTTCCTGGGCTGCGCTGGCTGTTATGTGGGGGTCGTTCTCTGCCACCTGGTGATTGAGATGAAAAAGGCCGTAGGCCTCTTCAGCTTCGATCATGCACACTTAAGAGGAGATTTTCACTTATTTTTCTTTTTTCAGTTTCTTAGAAGGTCACTGCTATCTGTTGTTCATTGTCCAGTTGTTAGAACTAAGCGCTGTGGCTCCAATTTGCACAATTCCAAAGTTCTTAGACAAAACATTTATTCATGTATTTTGAGTCTTCTACAAACTACATAGTTTTCAGAAAGCAGAACACTGAAAAACACGGACACATCTGTCTCGAGTCGGTTTGATTAACAAATACAGCACTCATTTTTATCACAAGGATGATAAGGCTCGCAGGGGACTCCACGTGGAAGGGATCTCTGAGAAGAGATCCTTTCCTGGCGGTGGTCAGCCCTTAAATGGGTTTTGGGAGAGGTAGAGCCAGGCTCCCCCCATTCCAATCACACAGGTGTATCACCTCCACCTGTGCCCCCATGGCTGACTCGGTGCTCACCTCAGGTGACCAATCAGTGTTTCAGGCCATGATTCAGCAGTTCCCATACAGTTAGGGTAGGGTTAGGGTTAGATTTGGTGTTAGTGTTAGTGTTAGGGTTGGTGTAAGCTTTAAAGATTTAGTTTTACAGTAAGTTTGAGGTTATTGTATAGGGTTAGGTGTATGATTGGATTTAGTGTTAGGTTTAGGGTTAGGGCAAGGTTTAGGGTTAAAGATTTAGTCTTACAGTAAGTGTTAGGGAAGGATTTAGGTAATTTCAGCGGGTTTGGTGAAGACTGGCTTTGGTAGAAGGGTTATGTTTGATTTTGTATTAAGGTAAGGTTTTGGCTTAGGGTTAGGGTTAGGGTGCAGATTAGGGTTGGGGTTAATGTTAGGGATAGGGTTAAGTTATATGGTTAGGGTTAGACTAAGATTTAGGGTTAGGGTGAGGGTTAGGGTTAGGTTTAAGGATAAGTATAAATATTTAGTTTTACAGTAAGTGTTAGGGTATGAGTCAGGCCGTGATTCAGCAGTTCCCATACAGTTAGGGTAGGGTTAGGCTTAGGGTTACGGTTAGGGTTATGTTTAGGATTATGTTTAGGGTTAGGTTTGGGGTTAGGGTTTGGGTTGGTGTTACTCTTAGGGTTATGTTAGTGTTAAGTTTTGGGTTAGGGTTAGGCTAAGATTTAGGGTTAATGTGAGGGTAAGGGTTAGGCTTAGGTTTAAGCTTAAGTTTAAAGCTTTAGTTTTACAGTAAGTGTTAGGGTATATTTTAGGTTACTGGATAGTCTATGATTGGATTTAGGGTTAGGGTTAGGGTATGTGATAGCTTTAGAATTAGTGTTAGGTTTAGAGTAAGGTTTAGGGTTAAAGATTTAGTCTTACAGTAAGTGTTAGGGAAGGATATAGGTAATTTCAGCGGGTTAGGTGAAGATTCGCTTTAGTAATATGGTTACGTTTTGATTTTGGATTTGTCTTAGTGTAAGGTTTTGGATTAGGTATAAGTTCAGGGTTAGGGTTGCGGTTAGGGTTAGGGTTTAGGTTAGGATTAGGGTAGGGTTAGGGTTAGGATTATGTTTAGTGTTACGGTTAGGGTTAGGGCTTGAGTTAGTTTTACGGTTAGGGTTAAGTTTTGGGTTTGGTTTGGGTTTGGGATGGTGTTAGGGTTAGGGTTTAGGGTTAGGGAACGGGTTAGGGTTACTGTTAGGGTTAGGGAACGCTTAAATTTAGGGTTAGGGAATGGTTAGGTTATTTTTAGGGTTAAGGTTAGGTTTAGAGATAGGCTTTGTGTTATTGTTAGGTTTATAGATTTAGATTTACAATAATTGTTAGGGTTAGGGCTTGAGTTAGGGTTAGTGTTAGTGTGGGGTAAATAACTCCAAAGGATGGTACTTCACAAAGAAGTAGTATAGATGATGGTATATTTTGAGTTGTTCTATAGATAGTTGTCACCGGTTTGCGGGACAGTTTGACCCAGTACCGTGACAATTGAGGCAGGGGACCCACGGGCCCACACCCTGGGGAAGGGGAAGGGGAAAAGGGAAAAAAAGGAGAAGGGAGATGGGCCTAGGAACAAAACAGCCGCAACGATCTGAGGAGGAAAGCTAATTTAGTAAATAAGATATCAGAAAGAAAAATAACACAATATAATATAATATAATATAATTGGAATTGAGGCAAATGAATCAAATAAAATGAACAAGAGAGAGAGTGTCCGATAAACCGAAGGCCTTACGCTAACGCTGAAGGCGGACGGCTGCAACAAACACCCACTGCCGAGCTCGGTCCTGAAGGGAAGAGAGAGTCCCGTGACCGCAGACAGTTTTTATCTTTCCCTCTGGGCGGAAATATGTAAAAATGCAAAGCATCGCAAAGTCCTCTGGGGAATGTAGTTCTCTTCTGAAACAGGTACATCCAGAACTATCGACGATCCACAGAGCTGGAGCATTAACTCCTTAACTCCCAATACACCACGCGATGTCATGATGTGGAATATCAGTAATACAACAAAAATCATAAAACCATAACATTCCACCCCTTATTCAACATCATTTCATCATGCTTAATATATATATATATATACACATAAAGAAACAATGATTCACAAGCATTATATAAAAACACATACGACATACATATATACATATATACATGCTAATAGAATTACTGAGGGCACTCTCCCCACATCAAATTCCCTTGTGGTAGAACACTGAACATCCCCATTCTTCTGTTTCACCCACCAGGTAGACCCAGGTCCCTGAGCAAAAACAGTCCCACGGAGAGTTTTGCCCTCTCCAGAAGCTGGAAGAACCCAAACCGCTTTTCCCAACAAGTTCTTCACATGTACTACAGGGACCTTATCTCCCTCTACAGTAGGTAGAGAGCTGGATTGGGCAGGACCATCGCGATTGATGGATCCTCTGGTGTTGACCAACCAGGTGGCTTCTGACAAATTCTTCTCCCAGTGCTTAAATGTCCCGCCACCCATTGCTTTCAACATTGTTTTTAACAACCCATTGTACCTTTCAATTTTACCAGAAGCTGGTGCATGATAGGGGATATGATAAATCCACTCGATGCCATGAGCTTTGGCCCAAGTATTTACAAGAGAATTTTTGAAATGAGTTCCATTATCGGACTCAATTCTTTCTGGAGTGCCATGTCACCATAGGACTTGTTTCTCGAGCCCTAAGATGGTGTTTCGGGCGGCAGCATGGGGTACCGCATATGTTTCAAGCCACCCAGTAGTTGCCTCCACCATGGTGAGCACATAACGCTTACCATTGCGAGATCGTGGCAAGGCAACCTGCCACGCCTCCCCATATTTATACTTTTGCCATCGTCCTTCCTCCCAAAGAGGTTTCATCCTCTTGGCTTGTTTAATTGTGGCGCATGTATCACAGTCATGGATAACCTGGTGCAATGGCATCCATAGTTAAGTCCACCCCTCGGTCTCTAGCCCACTTATATGTTGCATCTCTTCCTTGATGGCCCGAGGTCTCATGGGCCCACCGAGCTAGAAATAATTCACTCTTGTGTTGCCAAGTCCAAGTCTACTTGAGCCACCTTAACTTTGGCAGCTCGATCTACCTGATGGTTATTTTGTTGTTCTTCAGTTGCCCGGCTCTTAGGAACATGAGCATCTACATGGCGCATCTTTACAACCACATTCTTTATTCGGGCAGCAATGTTTCTCCACAGTTCAGCAGCCCAAATAGGTTTACCCCTCCGTTGCCAACCATTTTGTTCCCATTGCTGTAACCACCCCCATAAAGCATTTGCCACCATCCATGAGTCAGTGTAAAGATAAAGCACTGGCCACCTCTCTCATTCAGCAATATCTAAGGCCATCTGGACAGCCTTTACCTCTGCAAATTGACTTGATTCTCCTTCTCCTTCAGTGGCCTCTGCAACTTGTCGTGTGGGGCTCCACACAGCAGATTTCCATCTGCGGTGCTTACCCACAATGCAACATGATCCATCTGCGAACAGGGCATATCTCTTTTTGTTGTCTGGTAGTTCATTATATGGTGGGGCTTCTTTAGCACGTGACACCTCCTCTGCTGGCATTGTTCCAAACTTCTTAGCTTCAGGCCAGTCCATGATCACCTCCTCATCGTCCTCCTGGACGGTTGAGATTCCCCATCCGAGCTCGCTTGTGTAATCAGTGCAGTCCATTTACTCCAAGTGGCATCAGTAGCATGATGGGTAGAGGGAGCTGTCCCTTTGAACATCCAGCTCAGCACTGGCAGCCGAGGTGCCAGGAGGAGCTGCATTTCAGTACCGATTACTTCGGAAGCAGCTCGAACCCCCTCGCACGCGGCTAAGATCTCCTTCTCAGTTGGAGTGTAGCGCTCCTCAGACCCCCTGTAGGCCCGACTCCAGAATCCGAAGGGTCGGCCTCGGGTCTTTCCAGGAGCTTTTTGCCACAAACTCCAAGTGGGACCTTCCTTTCCAGCAGCAGTGTAGAGGATGTTCTTTACATCCTGTCCCATCCGCAATGGCCCTGGCTATCAAAGCACGGGCTATCTCCTGCTTAATTTGCTCAAAAGCCTGCTGCTGCTCAGGGCCCCATACAAGATCATTCTTCTTCCGCGTCACCCGATAGAGAGGGCTCACAATGAGACCGTAGTTTGGAACATGCATTCTCCAAAAGCCCACTACACCCAGAAAAGCTTGGGTTTCTGTCTTACTGGTGGGTGGAGACATGGCAGTAATCTTGTCAATCACATCTGTTGGGATGTGACGACGTTCATCTTGCCACTTCATACCTAGGAGCTGAATTTCTTGTGCAGGCCCTTTCACTTTGCTTTGCTTGATAGCAAAGCCAGCTCGTAGGAGAATTTGGATAATCTGCTCTCCTTTCTCAAAGACTTCCTCTGCTGTATTGCCCCATACAACAATGTCATCAATGTATTGCAGATGCTCAGGAGCACCACCCTGTTCCAATGCAGTTTGGATCAACCCATGGCAAATGGTTGGACTGTGCTTCCACCCCTGGGGCAAACGGTTCCAGGTGTACTGAACGCCCCTCCAGGTGAAGGCAAACTGCAGCCTGCATTCTGTGGCCAGAGGAATTGAAAAGAAGGCATTGGCAATGTCAATGGTGGCATACCACTTGGCTGCTTGTGACTCCAGTTCGTACTGGAGTTGTAGCATGTCTGGCACAGCAGCACTCAGTGGGGGTGTGACTTCATTCAGGCCACGGTAATCTACCGTCAGCCTCCATTCTCCACTGGCTTTACGCACTGGCCATATAGGGCTGTTAAAAGGATACTTTGGATACTTTGATACCAACTGACTTTGATACCGGTGCTTTCTTTGGCTGGTCAGATGTGCCTGGGAGGTTTTCCTCTTTGGTCTGAGCCTCAGTTTGGACACTCTCTCTCTCCAGAACAGTACATATACCTCGGTAAGCATAAACCAAGCCCCAGATAAGCTGTTCCACCTCAGATCTTTCTGAGCCGCAACACCCATTACTCAGATACAGGCCTAGCTCCTCAGGATCCTGCAAGTGTTCAGGAGTAAAATCCCATGGCACCGGGGGACCCCATGCTTCTAATTTATTTCCTAAAACTCTCCACTTTCCCTGCCATTCAACATTCTCTGTTTCTGGGAAAAGCTTCCTCCACATGGTGTAAAGTGCTATTATAAGGGATGTATTCAACAGGTCTAATATCCCAAATGCTAACGTAGTCCCTAAACCCTATATAGGGTTAGGGCAAGGCTGAGGTTAAGATTTAGCATTACAGTAAGTGTTAAAGCAGGATTTATGTAATTTCAGCGAGTTTGGTGAAGATTGTCTTTAGCAATAGGGTTATGTTTAGATTCTGGATGAGTGTGTGGGTAAGGTTTTGGCTTAGGGTTAGGGTTAGGGTACGGATTAGGGTTGGGGTTAGCGTTAGGGTTAGGGTTAAGGTATAGGGTTAGCATTAGGCTAACATTTAGGGGATAGGGTTAGTGTTAGGTTTCGAGTTATCATTAGGTATAGGTTTCGGGTTAGGGTTAGTGTTAGGATTGGGTTAGGGGTTAGTTTGGGGTTTGGGGTTGGTGGATTTAGGGGTAGGATTAGGTTTAGGTTTAGGGTTAGGTTTAGGTTTCGGGTTAGGTTTAGTATTAGGGTTAAGGTTACGTTTATTGTTAGGGTTATGTTTAGGTTTAGGTTTTGGGTTAGGCTTAGGGTTACGGTTAGTTTTGGTTTAGGGTTAGGATTAGGGTTTAGGGTTCGGGTTAGGGATAGGTTTGTGTTTGGATCAGGATTAGGATTAGGGTTAAGGTAGTTATAGGGGTTGGTTTAGGGTTAGAGTTAGATTTAGTGTTAGGGTAAGGGTTAGTCTCAAGTTTAATGTTAGGGTTAGGGTTAGGATAAGGGTTCGGTTTAGGGTAAAATTAGGGTAGGGTTAGGGTTTGGGTTAGGGTTAGGGTTATGGTTAGGGTTTAATTTGGAGTTGGGTTTGGTTTAGGTTTAGGGTTAGGTTTATGGTTAGGGTTAGCTTTAGTGTTCGGGTTTGTGTTAGTTTTCGGGTTAGGGTTTAGGGGTTCGTTTGGTGTTGGGGTTGTGATTAGGTTTAGGGTTAGAGATAGGGTAAGGTTTAGTGTTAAGTTTAGGGTTAGTGTTAGTGTTAGTATAGCGGTTTGGTTTATGGTAGGGTTAGGGTAGTGTTAGGTTTAGTGTTAGGGGAAGCGTTTGGGGTTAGGGTAAGTATATAGGGTTAGGGTTTAGGGTAGGGTTTTAGGTTTAGAATTTGTGTTAGTGTGAGGGGTTAGGGTTAGGGTTGGTGTTGGGTTTTGGGTTGGGGTTGGGTTTGCATTTGTTGTTGGGTTAGGGTCAGGGTTTGGGTTAGGGTTAGGGTGTAGTGTTACATTTTGTGTTAGTGTTAGGTATAGGGTTTGAGTAAGGGTTTGGGTTTGTTCTTAGGGGTTTGGGTTGGGGTTGGGTTTGGTGTTGAGGTTGCAGTTTGTGTTAGTGATAGTGTTAGGGCCAGGGTTTGGGTTAGTGTTAGGATTAGGGTTGGGGTTAGGGGTAGGGGTAGGAGTCAGGATATTTTTGGTCTAGGGTTGGAGTTTAGGGTTATTGTTGGGGTTAGGATTGGAGCTTGAGGTTGGGTTTTGGGTAAAGGTAGGGGTAAGGTTCGGATTAGGGTTAGGGTTAGTGTTAGTGTTAGGGTTAGGTTTAGGTTTAGGGTTAGGGTTAGGGTTACGATTTAGGGTAATGTTGAAGGTTAGGGTTTGGGTTGGGTTAGTGTTAGGGTTTATGGGTTTGGTTTTGGGTTTGGGGTTGGCGACGGGTTTGGGGTTGGGGATTGTGTTGGTGTTAAGGATAGGGTCAGGATTAGAGTTAGAGTTAGGCTCAGGGTTAGGTTTAGGGTTTAGGGTTATAGTTTAGGGTTAGGGTTAGGGTTAAGGTTAGGTTAAGGGCTTGTGGTTGGGTTTGGGGTAGGGGTAAGTGTAGTGGTAGGAGTAGGATTAGTTTTGGTTTAGTGTTAGGGTTAGGGTGAAGTTTTGGGTTAGGGTTTATGGTAATGGTTTAGGGTTAGATTTAGGGTTGGAGTTACGGTTAAGGGTAAGAGTTTAGATTTAGGGTTGCGTTTGGGATTGGGTTAGGATTAGGGTTAGGGTAAGGTTTAGGGTTAGGGTAAGAATGTAGGTTTAGGGTTAGGTTTAGGTTTAGGATTAGTGTTAGGTTTAGGGCTTGTTTTTGGGTTTGGGGTAGGGGCAGGGGTAAGTTTAGGGTTAGGGTTAGGGTTAAGTTATAGTGTTAGGGGTTAGGGTTAGGATAAAGGCTTATGGTTTACGTTAAGTGTTTAAGGTTAGGGATAGGGTTGAGGTTAGGGTTAGATTAAGGGTTAGGGTTATGGGTATGGGTTTGGGTTTGGGTTGGGGTTGTGGTTGGAGTTGGGGTTGGTGTTTGTGTTAGTGTTAAGGATGGGGTTAAGGTAAGGGTCAGGGTTAAGATTTGGGTTAGGGTTAGGTTTTGGGTGAGGATTAGTGTTAGGCTTAGGCTTAGGCTTTGGGTTTAGTGTTTAGTGTTCTTTAGAGTTAGGTTGAGGTTTAGAGTTAAGGGTTAGAGTAGGGTTAGGCTTACGCTTAGGGTTAGTGTTAGGTTTGGGGTTAGGGGTTAGTGTTCGGGTTCGGGTTGCTGTTGGATTTAGGCTTAGGGTTAGGTTTGGGTTTAGGGTTAGGTTTAGGGTTAGGTTCAGAGTTAGGGTTAGGGTTAGGGTTAGGGTTAGGGTAGGGTTAGGGTTAGGGTTAGGGTTAGGGTTAGGGTTAGGGTTAGGGTTAGGGTTAGGGCTAGGTTTAGTGTTTGGTTTAGGGTAGTGATAGGGGAAGGTATAGGGTTAAGGTTAGGGTTAAGGTGTTTTTGTTTGTCTAGGGTTTGGGTTTGGTGTAGGAATTGGGTTTGTGGTAGGCTTAGTGATAGTGTTAGGGTTAATGGTTAGGGTAAGGATTTGAGTTAGATTTAAATTTAGGTTAAGGGTTAGTGTTAGGGTTAGTGTTAGTGTTAGGGATAGATTTAGGGTTAGAGTTAGGGTTAGGTATAGGTTTAGGTTTAGCATTAGTGTTAGGGTCAGGGTTCGGTTCAGGGTTAGGGTTTGATAGTGTTAGGGTTAGTTAGTGTTAGTGTTAGGTTTTGGTGTAGGGCTAGGGTTAGGGTTTGTGATTGGGTTAGGGTTAGGGCTTGGTATAGGGTTAGTGCACGAATAGGTGTAGGTTTAAGTTTAGGGGATGGTTGAGGATTAGTTTTAGGGTGTGGGTTAGGGTTACCGTTAGTTGTTAGGTGTTGCTGGCATTGGTTTTGGGTTTGGGGTTGGGGTTGCGATTGGGGTTGGGTTAGGATTAGGGTAGTGTTTGGGTTTGGGTTAGGTTTAGAATTAGGGTCAGGGTATGGGTTTGGGTTAGGGTTAGGTTTAGGGCTATGGGTTAGGGTTAGGGTTAGGGTATAGATAGGGGTATGTTTAATATTAGGGTTAAGGTTACAGTTAGTGTTACACTTAGGGTTTAGGTGTTGTTGGACTTGGGGTTGGGTTTGGGTTTGGGTTTGGGGCTGTGTTAGGGTTAGGTTTAAGTGTTTTAGAATTTGGGTTAGATTTAAGGTTAGGGTTAGGGTTATGATTAAGGATTAGTGTTAGGGCTAGGTTTAGGATTAGGTTTAGTGTTAGGGTTTTTTTAGGTTTAGGGTTAGATTTTGGGGTTGGGGTTGGGGTATGGGTAAGTGTTAGAGTTTGGTTTATTGGTAGCGTTACGTTTATTGTTCAGGGGTTAGTGTTTGGTTGGGGTTGTTGTTGAGGTTGGGTAAGTGTTGGAGCTGGGTTTGGGGTTGGGGTTGGGGTAGGGGTAGGGGTTGGGATTGGTTTAGAGTTAGGTTTAGGTTTAGTGTTAGGGTTAGGATTACAGTTAGGGTTAGATTTAGGTTTAGGGTTAGTGTTGGTGTTAGGGTAAGGTTAGTTTTAGGGTTAGGGTTATGGCTTGGGTTAGGTTTAGGCTTAAGCTTAGGGTTTGGGTTAGGGTTAAGGTTAATTTTAGCTTTAGGATAAGGGTTGGGGTTGGGGTTTGGGTTGCGTCTGGGGTTTGGGTTAGGTTTAGGGTTAGGGTTCTGGCTTGGGTTAGGGTTAGGTTTAGGTTTAGGTTAGGTTTAGGGTTAGGATTAATGTTGGGGTTGGGATTTTGGTTGGGGTTTGGGTTGGGGTTGGGGTTGGGGTTAGGGTTAGCGTTAGTTTTTAGATATTATTGTTTGGGTTTGGGTTGGTGTTAGTGATAGGGTGGGGCTGGTGTTGGGATAGTTGTTGGGATTGGTTAGAGTTAGGTTTAGGGTTAGGGTTACGGGGTTAGGGTTTGGCTTCTGGCTTGTGGTTGAGCTAGGGATAACAGTTGGGGTTTGGGTTGGGTTTGGGGTTGGTGTTGGGGTTAAGGTTAAAGTTAGGGTTAGGCTTATGGTTAGGGTAGGGTTAGGGTTACGGTTATTGTTTGGGTTAGTGTTAGGGTTAGTGTTAGGGGTTAGGGTTAGGGTTAGGATTTGGGTTATGTTTAGAGTTAGGGTTAGCATTAGGGTTGAGCTTAGGGTTAGTTTAAGTTATAGGGTAATAGGTATAGGGTTAGTGCTAGGTTTAAAGAATAGAGGTAGGGTTAAATTTCTTGTTAATTGTGGTGTAGGGTAAGTATGAGCGTTAGGGTGAAAGAAGGTTTAAGCCCTGGATTTGTTTTGTGATTGGATAAGGTTCAAAAATAGGAATAGAAATAGTGTTTTGAACACGTTTAGTGCTTGTATTTGGCATAGGGATAGACTTCGAGTTTAGTTGGTTTTTAGTCCTAGAGAAAGGGATAGGGTCTATCGTATGATCAGCTATAGTGCTCGGTTTAGAGTTTTGGTTTGTTGTAGTGTTTGGGTTAGGGTGTTAGTGTTATGGTTAAAGATAAGGTTACGTTTACGGTAAGGGTTAGGGTCTGGGATGATTTTATGTTAGGGTTAGGATTTGATTTAATATTTGCGTAAGAAACAGGGTTTGTTTGCATTTTATGAATAGATTTAGGATTAGGATGAGTTGGAATGTTATTGATATTGTTAAAATCAATTTTGAGTGTGGGCAAATACTGAGCTGCCAATTGACATATTGACCATGACATGACATTTTGTTTTTCTGCTTGAGATAAAGCTCTGCATAAGTGTTGTTCATTAAACACACTTGCAATAAATCCGTGGCTGTACTCATTTCTCTTGTTTTAAAAATCGCACGCGATCCGTCAAAGAAAGAAGCTATCGTGAAATGTATAAGATCCTGACAACGAATTTCAAACATATTTTGACTTTAGTCAACATTACAAAGTAGTACTGACAAATTTTAAAATGTTCAAAATTAAATAAAAATTAAAAATACTATTCCACGAAGTTTATAGGTGTTTTTTCCGTGCTATAAAAACTTCTCTAATTTATTCAGCTTAGCAGGTCAGAATCGGCTAAAGTGCAGGGCAGCCGGCTGATTCGCGTCTTTCTTCAGCGGCTGAGGCAGCAGAAAACGCGATTGATGCGTTTCAAGCGGATTCCGCGGTTAAGAGCGATTCGAGTTTGACGTTCGTCGCCGATTCGGCTCAGATTCGTCCAGACTCATCTTCGATGCTCCGGTGATTAATTTTACAGAGGAAATATTCGAACCGGTTGAACAGACACCAGAATCTGCGAGAGAAGCCAGCTTCACTCAAATTTCGCTTCTATACTGATATACGCTCAAAGAGCATTCAATTTCGGAAAAGTAATCAGTAATATCCGTGTGTATGAAAAATAAACGAGGAGATACGATGTTCCAGGGATAAGAGTAACAGACATCAAAAACGGTCAGGAAAATGTATGAAAACGAGGACGGAGGTGAACGTCTGATGCAGACATATATTGCAGACGGCAGCAGAGCAGAAAGGGAACACAATCTTTCCCCCAGCCTAACACCGGGGTCCTCCCCATCTCTATCGACAACGCCAGGAACGGATTCTGTCAAAAGGGTAATCGCTTTTATTTTGGAAACAGACCGCAGCAGGCTACGTTTTAAAGCCGCACTTCAGTGAACGGCAGCAGGCTGAAACGCGTCTTTGCTGGGAAATATTCGGTCCGGTTGGACAGACATCAGAATCTGCGAGAGGAGCCAGCTTCGCTCAAATTTCGCCTCTACACTGGTAAGATCAGAACAGCATACAATTTCAGGAAGGGAATCAATAATGTCTGTGTGACAGAAAAATAAACGGGGAGATGCGATGATTCAGTGGTGAAAGAAAAAGGCATCGAGAAAATTCAGAAAAAAAGTGTGAATACGTGGACGGAAAAGATCGTCTGAGGCAGACATATATTGCCGACCGCAGCAGAGCAGAAAGGGAACAGAATCTTTCCCCCAGCTTAAAACCGGGGCCCCCTCCATCTCTATCGACAACGCCAGGAAAGGAGTCTGTCAAAAGGGTAATCGCTTTTATTTTGGAAACAGACCGCAGCAGGCTACGTTTTAAAGCCGCACATCAGTGAACGGCAGCCGGCTGAAACCCGTCTTTCTTCATCGGCTCAAAGAGCAGCAGAAACCACGGTTGATGTGTTTCAAGAGGAATCCGCTGTTAAGAGCGATTCGATTTTGTCGTTCGTTGCCGACTCGGCTCAGTTTCGTTCAGGTTCATCTGCGATGCTCCGGTGATGAAGTTTGTTGGGAAATATTCGTTCCGGTTCGACAGACACCAGAGGCTGCGAGAAGAGCCAGCTTCACTCAAATTTCGCCTCTACACTGGTAAGATCAGAACAGCATACAGTTTTTAGAAAGGAATCAATAACGCTAGTGTGTGCGTAAAGGAAACGGAGATTGACGAAGTTTCACGAAGAAAAAGATATTAATAACTTTCTAGAATAAAGTGTGAAAACGTGAACGGAGATGAACGACTGATGCAGACATATATTGCAGACGACAGCAGAGCAGAAAGGGAACACAATCTTTCCCCCAGCCTAACACCGGGGACCTCCTCATCTCTATCGACAACGCCAGGAACGGAGTCTGTCAAAAGGGTAATCACTTTTATGTCGGAAAGAGACCGCAGCAGGCTACGTTTTAAAGCCGCACATCAGTGAACGGCAGCCGTCTGAAACGCGTCTTTCTTCAGCGGCTCAAGCAGCAGAAAACGCGATTGATGCGTTTCAAGAGGAATCCGCGGTTAAGAGCGATTCGAGTTTGTCGTTCGTTGCCGACTCGGCTCAGTTTCGTTCAGGTTCATCTGCGATGCTCCGGTGATGAAGTTTGTTGGGAAATATTCGTTCCGGTTCGACAGACACCAGAGGCTGCGAGAGGAGCCAGCTTCACTCAAATTTCGCCTCTACACTGGTAAGATCAGAACAGCATACAATTTTTAGAACGGAATCAATAACGCTAGTGTGTGCGTAAAGGAAACGGAGATTGACGAAGTTTCACGAAGAAAAAGACATTAATAACTTTCTAGAATAAAGTGTGAAAACGTGAACGGAGGTGAACGACTGATGCAGACATATATTGCAGACGGCAGCAGAGCAGAAAGGGAACACAATCTTTCCCCCAGCCTAACACCGGGGTCCTCCCCATCTCTATCGACAACGCCAGGAACGGATTCTGTCAAAAGGGTAATCGCTTTTATTTTGGAAACAGACCGCAGCAGGCTACGTTTTAAAGCCGCACTTCAGTGCTGTGCAGCAGGCTGAAGAGCGTCTTTCTTCAGCGGCTCAAGCAGCAGCAACCGCGGTTAATGTGTTTCAAGAGGAATCCGCGGTTAAGAGCGATTCGAGTTTGTCGTTCGTTGCCGATTCGGCTCAGTTTCGTACATGCTTATTTGCGATGCTCCGGTGATGAAGTTTGCTTGGAAATATTCGGTCCGGTTGGACAGACATCAGAATCTGCGAGAGGAGCCAGCTTCACTCAAATTTCGCCTCTACACTGGTAAGATCAGAACAGCATACAATTTCAGGAAGGGAATCAATAATGTCTGTGTGACAGAAAAATAAACGGGGAGATGCGATGATTCAGTGGTGAAAGAAAAAGGCATCGAGAAAATTCAGAAAAAAAGTGTGAATACGTGGACGGAAAAGATCGTCTGAGGCAGACATATATTGCCGACCGCAGCAGAGCAGAAAGGGAACAGAATCTTTCCCCCAGCTTAAAACCGGGGCCCCCTCCATCTCTATCGACAACGCCAGGAAAGGAGTCTGTCAAAAGGGTAATCGCTTTTATTTTGGAAACAGACCGCAGCAGGCTACGTTTTAAAGCCGCACATCAGTGAACGGCAGCCGGCTGAAACCCGTCTTTCTTCATCGGCTCAAAGAGCAGCAGAAACCACGGTTGATGTGTTTCAAGAGGAATCCGCGGTTAAGAGCGATTCGAGTTTGTCGTTCGTTGCCGACTCGGCTCAGTTTCGTTCAGGTTCATCTGCGATGCTCCGGTGATGAAGTTTGTTGGGAAATATTCGTTCCGGTTCGACAGACACCAGAGGCTGCGAGAGGAGACAGCTTCCCTCAAATTTCGCCTCTACACTGGTAAGATCAGAACAGCATACAGTTTTTAGAAAGGAATCAATAACGCTAGTGTGTGCGTAAAGGAAACGGAGATTGACGAAGTTTCATGAAGAAAAAGATATTAATAACTTTCTAGAATAAAGTGTGAAAACGTGAACGGAGATGAACGACTGATGCAGACATATATTGCAGACGACAGCAGAGCAGAAAGGGAACACAATCTTTCCCCCAGCCTAACACCGGGGACCTCCTCATCTCTATCGACAACGCCAGGAACGGAGTCTGTCAAAAGGGTAATCACTTTTATGTCGGAAAGAGACCGCAGCAGGCTACGTTTTAAAACCGCACTTCAGTGAACGGCAGCCGTCTGAAACGCGTCTTTCTTCAGCGGCTCAAGCAGCAGAAAACTCGATTGATGCGTTTCAAGCGGATTCCGCGGTTAAGAGCGATTCGAGTTTGACGTTCGTCGCCGATTCGGCTCAGTTCCGTAAATGCTAATCTGCGATGCTCCGGTGATGAAGTCTGTTGGGAAATATTCGTTCCGGTTTGACAGACACCAGAATCTGCGAGAGGAGCCAGCTTCACTCAAATTGTCTCTACACTGGTAAGATCAGAACAGCATACAATTTTTAGAAAGGAATCAATAACGCTAGTATGTGCGTAAAGGAAACGGAGATTGACGAAGTTTCATGAAGAAAAAGATATTAATAACTTTCTAGAATAAAGTGTGAAAACGTGAACGGAGATGAACGACTGATGAAGACATATATTGCAGACGACAGCAGAGCAGAAAGGGAACACAATCTTTCCCCCAGCCTAACACTGGGGACCTCCTCATCTCTATCGACAACGCCAGGAACGGAGTCTGTCAAATGGGTAATCGCTTTTATGTCGGAAAGAGACCGCAGCAGGCTACGTTTTAAAACCGCACTGCAGTGAACGGCAGCCGTCTGAAACGCGTCTTTCTTCAGCGGCTCAAGCAGCAGAAAACTCGATTGATGCGTTTCAAGCGGATTCCGCGGTTAAGAGCGATTCGAGTTTGACGTTCGTCGCCGATTCGGCTCAGTTCCGTAAATGCTAATCTGCGATGCTCCGGTGATGAAGTCTGTTGGGAAATATTCGTTCCGGTTTGACAGACACCAGAATCTGCGAGAGGAGCCAGCTTCACTCAAATTGCCTCTACACTGGTAAGATCAGAACAGCATACAATTTTTAGAAAGGAATCAATAACGCTAGTGTGTGCGTAAAGGAAACGGAGATTGGAAAAGTTTCACGAAGAAAAAGACATTAATAACTTTCTAGAATAAAGTGTGAAGACGTGAACGGAGATGAACGACTGATGCAGACATATATTGCCGACCGCAGCAGAGCAGAAAGGGAATAGAATCTTTCCCCCAGCTTAAAACCGGGGTCCTCTCCATCTCTATCGACAACGCCAGGAACGGCTTCTGTCAAAGGGGTAATCGCTTTTATTTTGGAAACAGACCGCAGCAGGCTACGTTTTAAAGCCGCTCTTCAAAGAACGAGAGCCGGCTGAAGCGCTTCTTTCTTCATCGGCTCAAAGAGCAGAAACCGCGATTGATGTGTTTCAAGAGGAATCCGCTGTTAAGAGCGATTCGAGTTTGACGTTTGTTGCCGTTTCAGCTAAGTTTCGTACATGCTTATCTGCGATGCTCCGGTGATGAAGTTTGTTGGGAAATATTCGGTCCGGTTGGACAGACATCAGAGGCTGCGAGAGGAGCCAGCTTCACTCAAATTTCGCCTCTACACTGGTAAGATCAGAACAGCATACAATTTTGGGAAAGGAATCAATAATGTCCGTTTGTATGAAAAGGAAAAATTGAGAGAAGTTTTGTTTCTTAGGAATATGAAAGGTCATCAAAAAATGTTAAAGAAAAAATGTGAAAATGTGTACTGAAATGAAGGTCTGATGCTATCATTCTCTGCGAGTGCTTGCTGAGCCTGCAGAGAACAGAAAATCCCCCCTGGCTAACATAGGGGGGCATCCCATCTTTTCTAAAAACACCATGAACGAAGTCTGATATAAGAGTAAACTGCGTAGTGTTGGAATCAGACCTCAGCTGGCAGTGGATATAAGCCGCTTTACAGCGCAAGGCAGCCGACTGATTAGCATTCTGCCTTCTGAACTGTAGGAGACACAAACTTTTTCAAGCCTAATCCACAGTTAGGAGCGATTACAGCCAGACTTTTCCACTCCATTCGGACCTGATTATTTGAAAAGATTTGAAAGCGTTTAGGGTTAGAGTTTGGTTTAGGGGTATGGTTAGGGTTAGGGTTAGGGTTAGGATTAGGGTTAGGGTTGCTTTTGGGGTAGGTTAAAATTTACGGATTGTTGTGGTTGCTTTTGGGGTAGGTTAAAATTTACCGATAGGATTAGTGTTAGCGCTTGTGCCTGGTTTTGGAGTACGGGTAGGCTAAGGTTTAGGGATAGGATTATGGTTTGTGCTTGTGGTTGCATTTGGGGTAGGCGTAGTACCAGTGTTAGGATTAGGGTTAGGGTTAGTGTTAGGGTTAGGGTTCGTTTTAGTGTTATGGAAAAGGGTAAGTGATTAAGGTTAGGGTTAGGGTTCGTTTTAAGGTTAGGGTTTGTGCTTGTGGTTGCTTTTGGGGAAGGGTTAGTGTTAAGGTTAAGGTTAGGGTTAGGAGTTACGGGTATGGGTTTCGTTTAAGGTTCCCGTAGAGATTGGAGTTAGTGTTAATGTTAAGGATAAGGTTAGGTTTAGTGTTAGGGTTAGGGTTAGGATTTGGGTTAGAGTTTGGTTTTGGGTCAGGATTAGGGCTAGGGTTAGGCTAAGGGTTAGGGTAAGGCTTCAGGTTTAGGGTCATAGATTAGGTTTAGGGTTAGGGTTAGGTTTAGGTTTAGTGTTAGGGTTACGTTTGGGTTAGGTTTTAGGGTTGGGGTTGTGTTTGGGGTTTTGGTAAGGGTTAGGGTTACGGTTAGGATAAGGGTAAGGTTATGGGTTAAGGTTAGGGTTAGGGATAGGGATTACGCGTTTGTTTGGGGTTGGTGTTGGTGTTTCGGTTGTTTATAAAGGATATGGTTAGGGTATAGGTTAGGGTTAGTATTAGGGTTAGGGTGAGAGTAAAATTTTGGGTTCGGTTTGGGTTTGGGATAGGGTTAGGGTTAAGCTTTGGTTACTGTTAGGGTTAGGGTCGGGTTAAGGTTAGGGTTAGGGTTAGGTTTAGGGTTAAGGTTTGGGTTTGTGCTAGCGTTAAGGTTAGGTTTAGGGTTAGTGTTAAGTATATAGTTTTAGATTTACAGTAATTGTTAGGGTTAGGGTTAGGGTTAGGGCTTGAGTTAGGGTTAGGGTTAATGTGTTGTAAATAACTCCCAAGGATGATACTTCAGAAAGAAATAGTATAGATGATGGCATATTTTGAGTTGTTCTATATAGATAGTGTACAAATAATACAAAAGAGAAGATGGCTCACCTTCAGGATTGTTATAGGTGTGAAGAACAATACACACCAATCGTTACCAACCGTAAAAGATTTATTGAGCAAGCAATTACCGAGCAAAACAGCGCTGGGCGGCTGGGAGTCTCTGCTCCACCAGAGGTGCGCAACGGCAGCCTCTCGATCCCACTATTTATTATTTCTTATCTCTACATTCATGTTTATCTTTCCCTTCCTGGGCTGCGCTGGCTGTTATGTGGGGGTCGTTCTCTGCCACCTGGTGATTGAGATGAAAAAGGCCGTAGGCCTCTTCAGCTTCGATCATGCACACTTAAGAGGAGATTTTCACTTATTTTTCTTTTTTCAGTTTCTTAGAAGGTCACTGCTATCTGTTGTTCATTGTCCAGTTGTTAGAACTAAGCGCTGTGGCTCCAATTTGCACAATTCCAAAGTTCTTAGACAAAACATTTATTCATGTATTTTGAGTCTTCTACAAACTACATAGTTTTCAGAAAGCAGAACACTGAAAAACACTGACACATCTGTCTCGAGTCGGTTTGATTAACAAATACAGCACTCATTTTTATCACAAGGATGATAAGGCTCGCAGGGGACTCCACGTGGAAGGGATCTCTGAGAAGAGATCCTTTCCTGGCGGTGGTCAGCCCTTAAATGGGTTTTGGGAGAGGTAGAGCCAGGCTCCCCCCATTCCAATCACACAGGTGTATCACCTCCACCTGTGCCCCCATGGCTGACTCGGTGCTCACCTCAGGTGACCAATCAGTGTTTCAGGCCATGATTCAGCAGTTCCCATACAGTTAGGGTAGGGTTAGGGTTAGATTTGGTGTTAGTGTTAGTGTTAGGGTTGGTGTAAGCTTTAAAGATTTAGTTTTACAGTAAGTTTGAGGTTATTGTATAGGGTTAGGTGTATGATTGGATTTAGTGTTAGGTTTAGGGTTAGGGCAAGGTTTAGGGTTAAAGATTTAGTCTTACAGTAAGTGTTAGGGAAGGATTTAGGTAATTTCAGCGGGTTTGGTGAAGACTGGCTTTGGTAGAAGGGTTATGTTTGATTTTGTATTAAGGTAAGGTTTTGGCTTAGGGTTAGGGTTAGGGTGCAGATTAGGGTTGGGGTTAGTGTTAGGGATAGGGTTAAGTTATATGGTTAGGGTTAGACTAAGATTTAGGGTTAGGGTGAGGGTTAGGGTTAGGTTTAAGGATAAGTATAAATATTTAGTTTTACAGTAAGTGTTAGGGTATGAGTCAGGCCGTGATTCAGCAGTTCCCATACAGTTAGGGTAGGGTTAGGCTTAGGGTTACGGTTAGGGTTATGTTTAGGATTATGTTTAGGGTTAGGTTTGGGGTTAGGGTTTGGGTTGGTGTTACTCTTAGGGTTATGTTAGTGTTAAGTTTTGGGTTAGGGTTAGGCTAAGATTTAGGGTTAATGTGAGGGTAAGGGTTAGGCTTAGGTTTAAGCTTAAGTTTAAAGCTTTAGTTTTACAGTAAGTGTTAGGGTATATTTTAGGTTACTGGATAGTCTATGATTGGATTTAGGGTTAGGGTTAGGGTATGTGATAGCTTTAGAATTAGTGTTAGGTTTAGAGTAAGGTTTAGGGTTAAAGATTTAGTCTTACAGTAAGTGTTAGGGAAGGATATAGGTAATTTCAGCGGGTTAGGTGAAGATTCGCTTTAGTAATATGGTTACGTTTTGATTTTGGATTTGTCTTAGTGTAAGGTTTTGGATTAGGTATAAGTTCAGGGTTAGGGTTGCGGTTAGGGTTAGGGTTTAGGTTAGGATTAGGGTAGGGTTAGGGTTAGGATTATGTTTAGTGTTACGGTTAGGGTTAGGGCTTGAGTTAGTTTTACGGTTAGGGTTAAGTTTTGGGTTTGGTTTGGGTTTGGGATGGTGTTAGGGTTAGGGTTTAGGGTTAGGGAACGGGTTAGGGTTACTGTTAGGGTTAGGGAACGCTTAAATTTAGGGTTAGGGAATGGTTAGGTTATTTTTAGGGTTAAGGTTAGGTTTAGAGATAGGCTTTGTGTTATTGTTAGGTTTATAGATTTAGATTTACAATAATTGTTAGGGTTAGGGCTTGAGTTAGGGTTAGTGTTAGTGTGGGGTAAATAACTCCAAAGGATGGTACTTCACAAAGAAGTAGTATAGATGATGGTATATTTTGAGTTGTTCTATAGATAGTTGTCACCGGTTTGCGGGACAGTTTGACCCAGTACCGTGACAATTGAGGCAGGGGACCCACGGGCCCACACCCTGGGGAAGGGGAAGGGGAAAAGGGAAAAAAAGGAGAAGGGAGATGGGCCTAGGAACAAAACAGCCGCAACGATCTGAGGAGGAAAGCTAATTTAGTAAATAAGATATCAGAAAGAAAAATAACACAATATAATATAATATAATATAATTGGAATTGAGGCAAATGAATCAAATAAAATGAACAAGAGAGAGAGTGTCCGATAAACCGAAGGCCTTACGCTAACGCTGAAGGCGGACGGCTGCAACAAACACCCACTGCCGAGCTCGGTCCTGAAGGGAAGAGAGAGTCCCGTGACCGCAGACAGTTTTTATCTTTCCCTCTGGGCGGAAATATGTAAAAATGCAAAGCATCGCAAAGTCCTCTGGGGAATGTAGTTCTCTTCTGAAACAGGTACATCCAGAACTATCGACGATCCACAGAGCTGGAGCATTAACTCCTTAACTCCCAATACACCACGCGATGTCATGATGTGGAATATCAGTAATACAACAAAAATCATAAAACCATAACATTCCACCCCTTATTCAACATCATTTCATCATGCTTAATATATATATATATATACACATAAAGAAACAATGATTCACAAGCATTATATAAAAACACATACGACATACATATATACATATATACATGCTAATAGAATTACTGAGGGCACTCTCCCCACATCAAATTCCCTTGTGGTAGAACACTGAACATCCCCATTCTTCTGTTTCACCCACCAGGTAGACCCAGGTCCCTGAGCAAAAACAGTCCCACGGAGAGTTTTGCCCTCTCCAGAAGCTGGAAGAACCCAAACCGCTTTTCCCAACAAGTTCTTCACATGTACTACAGGGACCTTATCTCCCTCTACAGTAGGTAGAGAGCTGGATTGGGCAGGACCATCGCGATTGATGGATCCTCTGGTGTTGACCAACCAGGTGGCTTCTGACAAATTCTTCTCCCAGTGCTTAAATGTCCCGCCACCCATTGCTTTCAACATTGTTTTTAACAACCCATTGTACCTTTCAATTTTACCAGAAGCTGGTGCATGATAGGGGATATGATAAATCCACTCGATGCCATGAGCTTTGGCCCAAGTATTTACAAGAGAATTTTTGAAATGAGTTCCATTATCGGACTCAATTCTTTCTGGAGTGCCATGTCACCATAGGACTTGTTTCTCGAGCCCTAAGATGGTGTTTCGGGCGGCAGCATGGGGTACCGCATATGTTTCAAGCCACCCAGTAGTTGCCTCCACCATGGTGAGCACATAACGCTTACCATTGAGAGATCGTGGCAAGGCAACCTGCCACGCCTCCCCATATTTATACTTTTGCCATCGTCCTTCCTCCCAAAGTGGTTTCATCCTCTTGGCTTGTTTAATTGTGGCGCATGTATCACAGTCATGGATAACCTGGTGCAATGGCATCCATAGTTAAGTCCACCCCTCGGTCTCTAGCCCACTTATATGTTGCATCTCTTCCTTGATGGCCCGAGGTCTCATGGGCCCACCGAGCTAGAAATAATTCACTCTTGTGTTGCCAAGTCCAAGTCTACTTGAGCCACCTTAACTTTGGCAGCTCGATCTACCTGATGGTTATTTTGTTGTTCTTCAGTTGCCCGGCTCTTAGGAACATGAGCATCTACATGGCGCATCTTTACAACCACATTCTTTATTCGGGCAGCAATGTTTCTCCACAGTTCAGCAGCCCAAATAGGTTTACCCCTCCGTTGCCAACCATTTTGTTCCCATTGCTGTAACCACCCCCATAAAGCATTTGCCACCATCCATGAGTCAGTGTAAAGATAAAGCACTGGCCACCTCTCTCATTCAGCAATATCTAAGGCCATCTGGACAGCCTTTACCTCTGCAAATTGACTTGATTCTCCTTCTCCTTCAGTGGCCTCTGCAACTTGTCGTGTGGGGCTCCACACAGCAGATTTCCATCTGCGGTGCTTACCCACAATGCAACATGATCCATCTGCGAACAGGGCATATCTCTTTTTGTTGTCTGGTAGTTCATTATATGGTGGGGCTTCTTTAGCACGTGACACCTCCTCTGCTGGCATTGTTCCAAACTTCTTAGCTTCAGGCCAGTCCATGATCACCTCCAGGATTCCTGGACGGTTGAGGTTCCCCATCCGAGCTCGCTTGTGTAATCAGTGCAGTCCATTTACTCCAAGTGGCATCAGTAGCATGATGGGTAGAGGGAGCTGTCCCTTTGAACATCCAGCTCAGCACTGGCAGCCGAGGTGCCAGGAGGAGCTGCATTTCAGTACCGATTACTTCGGAAGCAGCTCGAACCCCCTCGCACGCGGCTAAGATCTCCTTCTCAGTTGGAGTGTAGCGCTCCTCAGACCCCCTGTAGGCCCGACTCCAGAATCCGAAGGGTCGGCCTCGGGTCTTTCCAGGAGCTTTTTGCCACAAACTCCAAGTGGGACCTTCCTTTCCAGCAGCAGTGTAGAGGATGTTCTTTACATCCTGTCCCATCCGCAATGGCCCTGGCTATCAAAGCACGGGCTATCTCCTGCTTAATTTGCTCAAAAGCCTGCTGCTGCTCAGGGCCCCATACAAGATCATTCTTCTTCCGTGTCACCCGATAGAGAGGGCTCACAATGAGACCGTAGTTTGGAACATGCATTCTCCAAAAGCCCACTACACCCAGAAAAGCTTGGGTTTCTGTCTTACTGGTGGGTGGAGACATGGCAGTAATCTTGTCAATCACATCTGTTGGGATGTGACGACGTTCATCTTGCCACTTCATACCTAGGAGCTGAATTTCTTGTGCAGGCCCTTTCACTTTGCTTTGCTTGATAGCAAAGCCAGCTCGTAGGAGAATTTGGATAATCTGCTCTCCTTTCTCAAAGACTTCCTCTGCTGTATTGCCCCATACAACAATGTCATCAATGTATTGCAGATGCTCAGGAGCACCACCCTGTTCCAATGCAGTTTGGATCAACCCATGGCAAATGGTTGGACTGTGCTTCCACCCCTGGGGCAAACGGTTCCAGGTGTACTGAACGCCCCTCCAGGTGAAGGCAAACTGCAGCCTGCATTCTGTGGCCAGAGGAATTGAAAAGAAGGCATTGGCAATGTCAATGGTGGCATACCACTTGGCTGCTTGTGACTCCAGTTCGTACTGGAGTTGTAGCATGTCTGGCACAGCAGCACTCAGTGGGGGTGTGACTTCATTCAGGCCACGGTAATCTACCGTCAGCCTCCATTCTCCACTGGCTTTACGCACTGGCCATATGGGGCTGTTAAAAGGATACTTTGGATACTTTGATACCAACTGACTTTGATACCGGTGCTTTCTTTGGCTGGTCAGATGTGCCTGGGAGGTTTTCCTCTTTGGTCTGAGCCTCAGTTTGGACACTCTCTCTCTCCAGAACAGTACATATACCTCGGTAAGCATAAACCAAGCCCCAGATAAGCTGTTCCACCTCAGATCTTTCTGAGCCGCAACACCCATTACTCAGATACAGGCCTAGCTCCTCAGGATCCTGCAAGTGTTCAGGAGTAAAATCCCATGGCACCGGGGGACCCCATGCTTCTAATTTATTTCCTAAAACTCTCCACTTTCCCTGCCATTCAACATTCTCTGTTTCTGGGAAAAGCTTCCTCCACATGGTGTAAAGTGCTATTATAAGGGATGTATTCAACAGGTCTAATATCCCAAATGCTAACGTAGTCCCTAAACCCTATATAGGGTTAGGGCAAGGCTCAGGTTAAGATTTAGCATTATAGTAAGTGTTAAAGCAGGATTTATGTAATTTCAGCGGGTTTGGTGAAGATTGTCTTTAGCAATAGGGTTATGTTTAGATTCTGGATAAGTGTGTGGGTAAGGTTTTGGCTTAGGGTTAGGGTTAAGGTATAGGGTTAGCATTAGGCTAACATTTAGGGGATAGGGTTAGTGTTAGGTTTCGAGTTATCATTAGGTATAGGTTTCGGGTTAGGGTTAGTGTTAGGATTGGGTTAGGGGTTAGTTTGGGGTTTGGGGTTGGTGGATTTAGGGGTAGGATTAGGTTTAGGTTTAGGGTTAGGTTTAGGTTTCGGGTTAGGTTTAGTATTAGGGTTAAGGTTACGTTTATTGTTAGGGTTATGTTTAGGTTTAGGTTTTGGGTTAGGCTTAGGGTTACGGTTAGTTTTGGTTTAGGGTTAGGATTAGGGTTTAGGGTTCGGGTTAGGGATAGGTTTGTGTTTGGATCAGGATTAGGATTAGGGTTAAGGTAGTTATAGGGGTTGGTTTAGGGTTAGAGTTAGATTTAGTGTTAGGGTAAGGGTTAGTCTCAAGTTTAATGTTAGGGTTAGGGTTAGGATAAGGGTTCGGTTTAGGGTAAAATTAGGGTAGGGTTAGGGTTTGGGTTAGGGTTAGGGTTATGGTTAGGGTTTAATTTGGAGTTGGGTTTGGTTTAGGTTTAGGGTTAGGTTTATGGTTAGGGTTAGCTTTAGTGTTCGGGTTTGTGTTAGTTTTCGGGTTAGGGTTTAGGGGTTCGTTTGGTGTTGGGGTTTAGGGTTAGAGATAGGGTAAGGTTTAGTGTTAAGTTTAGGGTTAGTGTTAGTGTTAGTATAGCGGTTTGGTTTATGGTAGGGTTAGGGTAGTGTTAGGTTTAGTGTTAGGGGAAGCGTTTGGGGTTAGGGTAAGTATATAGGGTTAGGGTTTAGGGTAGGGTTTTAGGTTTAGAATTTGTGTTAGTGTGAGGGGTTAGGGTTAGGGTTGGTGTTGGGTTTTGGGTTGGGGTTGGGTTTGCATTTGTTGTTGGGTTAGGGTCAGGGTTTGGGTTAGGGTTAGGGTGTAGTGTTACATTTTGTGTTAGTGTTAGGTATAGGGTTTGAGTAAGGGTTTGGGTTTGTTCTTAGGGGTTTGGGTTGGGGTTGGGTTTGGTGTTGAGGTTGCAGTTTGTGTTAGTGATAGTGTTAGGGCCAGGGTTTGGGTTAGTGTTAGGATTAGGGTTGGGGTTAGGGGTAGGGGTAGGAGTCAGGATATTTTTGGTCTAGGGTTGGAGTTTAGGGTTATTGTTGGGGTTAGGATTGGAGCTTGAGGTTGGGTTTTGGGTAAAGGTAGGGGTAAGGTTCGGATTAGGGTTAGGGTTAGTGTTAGTGTTAGGGTTAGGTTTAGGTTTAGGGTTAGGGTTAGGGTTACGATTTAGGGTAATGTTGAAGGTTAGGGTTTGGGTTGGGTTAGTGTTAGGGTTTATGGGTTTGGTTTTGGGTTTGGGGTTGGCGACGGGTTTGGGGTTGGGGATTGTGTTGGTGTTAAGGATAGGGTCAGGATTAGAGTTAGAGTTAGGCTCAGGGTTAGGTTTAGGGTTTAGGGTTATAGTTTAGGGTTAGGGTTAGGGTTAAGGTTAGGTTAAGGGCTTGTGGTTGGGTTTGGGGTAGGGGTAAGTGTAGTGGTAGGAGTAGGATTAGTTTTGGTTTAGTGTTAGGGTTAGGGTGAAGTTTTGGGTTAGGGTTTATGGTAATGGTTTAGGGTTAGATTTAGGGTTGGAGTTACGGTTAAGGGTAAGAGTTTAGATTTAGGGTTGCGTTTGGGATTGGGTTAGGATTAGGGTTAGGGTAAGGTTTAGGGTTAGGGTAAGAATGTAGGTTTAGGGTTAGGTTTAGGTTTAGGATTAGTGTTAGGTTTAGGGCTTGTTTTTGGGTTTGGGGTAGGGGCAGGGGTAAGTTTAGGGTTAGGGTTAGGGTTAAGTTATAGTGTTAGGGGTTAGGGTTAGGATAAAGGCTTATGGTTTACGTTAAGTGTTTAAGGTTAGGGATAGGGTTGAGGTTAGGGTTAGATTAAGGGTTAGGGTTATGGGTATGGGTTTGGGTTTGGGTTGGGGTTGTGGTTGGAGTTGGGGTTGGTGTTTGTGTTAGTGTTAAGGATGGGGTTAAGGTAAGGGTCAGGGTTAAGATTTGGGTTAGGGTTAGGTTTTGGGTGAGGATTAGTGTTAGGCTTAGGCTTAGGCTTTGGGTTTAGTGTTTAGTGTTCTTTAGAGTTAGGTTGAGGTTTAGAGTTAAGGGTTAGAGTAGGGTTAGGCTTACGCTTAGGGTTAGTGTTAGGTTTGGGGTTAGGGGTTAGTGTTCGGGTTCGGGTTGCTGTTGGATTTAGGCTTAGGGTTAGGTTTGGGTTTAGGGTTAGGTTTAGGGTTAGGTTCAGAGTTAGGGTTAGGGTTAGGGTTAGGGTTAGGGTAGGGTTAGGGTTAGGGTTAGGGTTAGGGTTAGGGTTAGGGTTAGGGTTAGGGTTAGGGCTAGGTTTAGTGTTTGGTTTAGGGTAGTGATAGGGGAAGGTATAGGGTTAAGGTTAGGGTTAAGGTGTTTTTGTTTGTCTAGGGTTTGGGTTTGGTGTAGGAATTGGGTTTGTGGTAGGCTTAGTGATAGTGTTAGGGTTAATGGTTAGGGTAAGGATTTGAGTTAGATTTAAATTTAGGTTAAGGGTTAGTGTTAGGGTTAGTGTTAGTGTTAGGGATAGATTTAGGGTTAGAGTTAGGGTTAGGTATAGGTTTAGGTTTAGCATTAGTGTTAGGGTCAGGGTTCGGTTCAGGGTTAGGGTTTGATAGTGTTAGGGTTAGTTAGTGTTAGTGTTAGGTTTTGGTGTAGGGCTAGGGTTAGGGTTTGTGATTGGGTTAGGGTTAGGGCTTGGTATAGGGTTAGTGCACGAATAGGTGTAGGTTTAAGTTTAGGGGATGGTTGAGGATTAGTTTTAGGGTGTGGGTTAGGGTTACCGTTAGTTGTTAGGTGTTGTTGGCATTGGTTTTGGGTTTGGGGTTGGGGTTGCGATTGGGGTTGGGTTAGGATTAGGGTAGTGTTTGGGTTTGGGTTAGGTTTAGAATTAGGGTCAGGGTATGGGTTTGGGTTAGGGTTAGGTTTAGGGCTATGGGTTAGGGTTAGGGTTAGGGTATAGATAGGGGTATGTTTAATATTAGGGTTAAGGTTACAGTTAGTGTTACACTTAGGGTTTAGGTGTTGTTGGACTTGGGGTTGGGTTTGGGTTTGGGTTTGGGGCTGTGTTAGGGTTAGGTTTAAGTGTTTTAGAATTTGGGTTAGATTTAAGGTTAGGGTTAGGGTTATGATTAAGGATTAGTGTTAGGGCTAGGTTTAGGATTAGGTTTAGTGTTAGGGTTTTTTTAGGTTTAGGGTTAGATTTTGGGGTTGGGGTTGGGGTATGGGTAAGTGTTAGAGTTTGGTTTATTGGTAGCGTTACGTTTATTGTTCAGGGGTTAGTGTTTGGTTGGGGTTGTTGTTGAGGTTGGGTAAGTGTTGGAGCTGGGTTTGGGGTTGGGGTTGGGGTAGGGGTAGGGGTTGGGATTGGTTTAGAGTTAGGTTTAGGTTTAGTGTTAGGGTTAGGATTACAGTTAGGGTTAGATTTAGGTTTAGGGTTAGTGTTGGTGTTAGGGTAAGGTTAGTTTTAGGGTTAGGGTTATGGCTTGGGTTAGGTTTAGGCTTAAGCTTAGGGTTAGGGTTAGGGTTAAGGTTAATTTTAGCTTTAGGATAAGGGTTGGGGTTGGGGTTTGGGTTGCGTCTGGGGTTTGGGTTAGGTTTAGGGTTAGGGTTCTGGCTTGGGTTAGGGTTAGGTTTAGGTTTAGGTTAGGTTTAGGGTTAGGATTAATGTTGGGGTTGGGATTTTGGTTGGGGTTTGGGTTGGGGTTGGGGTTGGGGTTAGGGTTAGCGTTAGTTTTTAGATATTATTGTTTGGGTTTGGGTTGGTGTTAGTGATAGGGTGGGGCTGGTGTTGGGATAGTTGTTGGGATTGGTTAGAGTTAGGTTTAGGGTTAGGGTTACGGGGTTAGGGTTTGGCTTCTGGCTTGTGGTTGAGCTAGGGATAACAGTTGGGGTTTGGGTTGGGTTTGGGGTTGGTGTTGGGGTTAAGGTTAAAGTTAGGGTTAGGCTTATGGTTAGGGTAGGGTTAGGGTTACGGTTATTGTTTGGGTTAGTGTTAGGGTTAGTGTTAGGGGTTAGGGTTAGGGTTAGGATTTGGGTTATGTTTAGAGTTAGGGTTAGCATTAGGGTTGAGCTTAGGGTTAGTTTAAGTTATAGGGTAATAGGTATAGGGTTAGTGCTAGGTTTAAAGAATAGAGGTAGGGTTAAATTTCTTGTTAATTGTGGTGTAGGGTAAGTATGAGCGTTAGGGTGAAAGAAGGTTTAAGCCCTGGATTTGTTTTGTGATTGGATAAGGTTCAAAAATAGGAATAGAAATAGTGTTTTGAACACGTTTAGTGCTTGTATTTGGCATAGGGATAGACTTCGAGTTTAGTTGGTTTTTAGTCCTAGAGAAAGGGATAGGGTCTATCGTATGATCAGCTATAGTGCTCGGTTTAGAGTTTTGGTTTGTTGTAGTGTTTGGGTTAGGGTGTTAGTGTTATGGTTAAAGATAAGGTTACGTTTACGGTAAGGGTTAGGGTCTGGGATGATTTTATGTTAGGGTTAGGATTTGATTTAATATTTGCGTAAGAAACAGGGTTTGTTTGCATTTTATGAATAGATTTAGGATTAGGATGAGTTGGAATGTTATTGATATTGTTAAAATCAATTTTGAGTGTGGGCAAATACTGAGCTGCCAATTGACATATTGACCATGACATGACATTTTGTTTTTCTGCTTGAGATAAAGCTCTGCATAAGTGTTGTTCATTAAACACACTTGCAATAAATCCGTGGCTGTACTCATTTCTCTTGTTTTAAAAATCGCACGCGATCCGTCAAAGAAAGAAGCTATCGTGAAATGTATAAGATCCTGACAACGAATTTCAAACATATTTTGACTTTAGTCAACATTACAAAGTAGTACTGACAAATTTTAAAATGTTCAAAATTAAATAAAAATTAAAAATACTATTCCACGAAGTTTATAGGTGTTTTTTCCGTGCTATAAAAACTTCTCTAATTTATTCAGCTTAGCAGGTCAGAATCGGCTAAAGTGCAGGGCAGCCGGCTGATTCGCGTCTTTCTTCAGCGGCTGAGGCAGCAGAAAACGCGATTGATGCGTTTCAAGCGGATTCCGCGGTTAAGAGCGATTCGAGTTTGACGTTCGTCGCCGATTCGGCTCAGATTCGTCCAGACTCATCTTCGATGCTCCGGTGATTAATTTTACAGAGGAAATATTCGAACCGGTTGAACAGACACCAGAATCTGCGAGAGAAGCCAGCTTCACTCAAATTTCGCTTCTATACTGATATACGCTCAAAGAGCATTCAATTTCGGAAAAGTAATCAGTAATATCCGTGTGTATGAAAAATAAACGAGGAGATACGATGTTCCAGGGATAAGAGTAACAGACATCAAAAACGGTAGGAAAATGTATGAAAACGAGGACGGAGGTGAACGTCTGATGCAGACATATATTGCAGACGGCAGCAGAGCAGAAAGGGAACACAATCTTTCCCCCAGCCTAACACCGGGGTCCTCCCCATCTCTATCGACAACGCCAGGAACGGATTCTGTCAAAAGGGTAATCGCTTTTATTTTGGAAACAGACCGCAGCAGGCTACGTTTTAAAGCCGCACTTCAGTGAACGACAGCAGGCTGAAACGCGTCTTTCTTCAGCGGCTCAAAGAGCAGCAGAAACCGCGGTTGATGTGTTTCAAGAGGAATCCGCGGTTAAGAGCGATTCGAGTTTGTCGTTCGTTGCCGACTCGGCTCAGTTTTGTTCGGGCTCATCTGCGATGCTCCGGTGATTAAGTTTGTTGGGAAATATTCGTTCCGGTTCGACAGACACCAGAGGCTGCGAGAGGAGCCAGCTTCGCTCAAATTTCGCCTCTACACTGGTAAGATCAGAACAGCATACAATTTTTAGAAAGGAATCAATAACGCTAGTGTGTGCGTAAAGGAAACGGAGATTGACGAAGTTTCACGAAGAAAAAGACATTAATAACTTTCTAGAATAAAGTTTGAAAACGTGAACGGAGGTGAACGACTGATGCAGACATATATTGCAGACGGCAGCAGAGCAGAGAGGGAACACAATCTTTCCCCCAGCCTAACACCGGGGACCTCCCCATCTCTATCGACAACGCCAGGAACGGATTCTGTCAAAAGGGTAATCGCTTTTATTTTGGAAACAGACCGCAGCAGGCTACGTTTTAAAGCCGCACTTCAGTGAACGGCAGCAGGCTGAAACGCGTCTTTCTTCAGCGGCTCAAAGAGCAGCAGAAACCGCGGTTGATGTGTTTCAAGAGGAATCCGCGGTTAAGAGCGATTCGAGTTTGTCGTTCGTTGCCGACTCGGCTCAGTTTCGTTCGGGCTCATCTGCAATGCTCCGGTGATGAAGTTTGCTGGGAAATATTCGGTCCGGTTGGACAGACATCAGAATCTGCGAGAGGAGCCAGCTTCGCTCAAATTTCGCCTCTACACTGGTAAGATCAGAACAGCATACAATTTCAGGAAGGGAATCAATAATGTCTGTGTGACAGAAAAATAAACGGGGAGATGCGATGATTCAGTGGTGAAAGAAAAAGGCATCGAGAAAATTCAGAAAAAAAGTGTGAATACGTGGACGGAAAAGATCGTCTGAGGCAGACATATATTGCCGACCGCAGCAGAGCAGAAAGGGAACAGAATCTTTCCCCCAGCTTAAAACCGGGGCCCCCTCCATCTCTATCGACAACGCCAGGAAAGGAGTCTGTCAAAAGGGTAATCGCTTTTATTTTGGAAACAGACCGCAGCAGGCTACGTTTTAAAGCCGCACATCAGTGAACGGCAGCCGGCTGAAACCCGTCTTTCTTCATCGGCTCAAAGAGCAGCAGAAACCACGGTTGATGTGTTTCAAGAGGAATCCGCTGTTAAGAGCGATTCGATTTTGTCGTTCGTTGCAGACTCGGCTCAGTTTCGTTCAGGTTCATCTGCGATGCTCCGGTGATGAAGTTTGTTGGGAAATATTCGTTCCGGTTCGACAGACACCAGAGGCTGCGAGAAGAGCCAGCTTCACTCAAATTTCGCCTCTACACTGGTAAGATCAGAACAGCATACAGTTTTTAGAAAGGAATCAATAACGCTAGTGTGTGCGTAAAGGAAACGGAGATTGACGAAGTTTCATGAAGAAAAAGATATTAATAACTTTCTAGAATAAAGTGTGAAAACGTGAACGGAGATGAACGACTGATGCAGACATATATTGCAGACGACAGCAGAGCAGAAAGGGAACACAATCTTTCCCCCAGCCTAACACCGGGGACCTCCTCATCTCTATCGACAACGCCAGGAACGGAGTCTGTCAAAAGGGTAATCACTTTTATGTCGGAAAGAGACCGCAGCAGGCTACGTTTTAAAACCGCACTTCAGTGAACGGCAGCCGTCTGAAACGCGTCTTTCTTCAGCGGCTCAAGCAGCAGAAAACGCGATTGATGCGTTTCAAGAGGAATCCGCGGTTAAGAGCGATTCGAGTTTGTCGTTCGTTGCCGACTCGGCTCAGTTTCGTTCAGGTTCATCTGCGATGCTCCGGTGATGAAGTTTGTTGGGAAATATTCGTTCCGGTTCGACAGACACCAGAGGCTGCGAGAGGAGCCAGCTTCACTCAAATTTCGCCTCTACACTGGTAAGATCAGAACAGCATACAATTTTTAGAACGGAATCAATAACGCTAGTGTGTGCGTAAAGGAAACGGAGATTGACGAAGTTTCACGAAGAAAAAGACATTAATAACTTTCTAGAATAAAGTGTGAATACGTGAACGGAGAAGAACGACTGATGCAGACATATATTGCAGACGGCAGCAGAGCAGAAAGGGAACACAATCTTTCCCCCAGCCTAACACTGGGGTCCTCCCCATCTCTATCGACAACGCCAGGAACGGATTCTGTCAAAAGGGTAATCGCTTTTATTTTGGAAACAGACCGCAGCAGGCTACGTTTTAAAGCCGCACTTCAGTGCTGTGCAGCAGGCTGAAGAGCGTCTTTCTTCAGCGGCTCAAGCAGCAGAAACCGCGGTTAATGTGTTTCAAGAGGAATCCGCGGTTAAGAGCGATTCGAGTTTGTCGTTCGTTGCCGATTCGGCTCAGTTTCGTACATGCCTATTTGCGATACTCCGGTGATGAAGTTTGCTGGGAAATATTCGGTCCGGTTGGACAGACATCAGAATCTGCGAGAGGAGCCAGCTTCACTCAAATTTCGCCTCTACACTGGTAAGATCAGAACAGCATACAATTTCAGGAAGGGAATCAATAATGTCTGTGTGACAGAAAAATAAACGGGGAGATGCGATGATTCAGTGGTGAAAGAAAAAGGCATCGAGAAAATTCAGAAAAAAAGTGTGAATACGTGGACGGAAAAGATCGTCTGAGGCAGACATATATTGCCGACCGCAGCAGAGCAGAAAGGGAACAGAATCTTTCCCCCAGCTTAAAACCGGGGCCCCCTCCATCTCTATCGACAACGCCAGGAAAGGAGTCTGTCAAAAGGGTAATCGCTTTTATTTTGGAAACAGACCGCAGCAGGCTACGTTTTAAAGCCGCACATCAGTGAACGGCAGCCGGCTGAAACCCGTCTTTCTTCATCGGCTCAAAGAGCAGCAGAAACCACGGTTGATGTGTTTCAAGAGGAATCCGCGGTTAAGAGCGATTCGAGTTTGTCGTTCGTTGCCGACTCGGCTCAGTTTCGTTCAGGTTCATCTGCGATGCTCCGGTGATGAAGTTTGTTGGGAAATATTCGTTCCGGTTCGACAGACACCAGAGGCTGCGAGAGGAGCCAGCTTCACTCAAATTTCGCCTCTACACTGGTAAGATCAGAACAGCATACAGTTTTTAGAAAGGAATCAATAACGCTAGTGTGTGCGTAAAGGAAACGGAGATTGACGAAGTTTCATGAAGAAAAAGATATTAATAACTTTCTAGAATAAAGTGTGAAAACGTGAACGGAGATGAACGACTGATGCAGACATATATTGCAGACGACAGCAGAGCAGAAAGGGAACACAATCTTTCCCCCAGCCTAACACCGGGGACCTCCTCATCTCTATCGACAACGCCAGGAACGGAGTCTGTCAAAAGGGTAATCACTTTTATGTCGGAAAGAGACCGCAGCAGGCTACGTTTTAAAACCGCACTTCAGTGAACGGCAGCCGTCTGAAACGCGTCTTTCTTCAGCGGCTCAAGCAGCAGAAAACTCGATTGATGCGTTTCAAGCGGATTCCGCGGTTAAGAGCGATTCGAGTTTGACGTTCGTCGCCGATTCGGCTCAGTTCCGTAAATGCTAATCTGCGATGCTCCGGTGATGAAGTCTGTTGGGAAATATTCGTTCCGGTTTGACAGACACCAGAGGCTGCGAGAGGAGCCAGCTTCACTCAAATTTCGCCTCTACACTGGTAAGATCAGAACAGCATACAATTTTTAGAAAGGAATCAATAACGCTAGTATGTGCGTAAAGGAAACGGAGATTGACGAAGTTTCACGAAGAAAAAGACATTAATAACTTTCTAGAATAAAGTGTGAAAACGTGAACGGAGATGAACGACTGATGAAGACATATATTGCAGACGACAGCAGAGCAGAAAGGGAACACAATCTTTCCCCCAGCTTAAAACCGGGGTCCTCTCCATCTCTATCGACAACGCCAGGAACGGATTCTGTCAAAGGGGTAATGGCTTTTATTTTGGAAACAGACCGCAGCAGGCTACGTTTTAAAGCCGCTCTTCAAAGAACGAGAGCCGGCTGAAGCGCTTCTTTCTTCATCGGCTCAAAGAGCAGAAACCGCGATTGATGTGTTTCAAGAGGAATCCGCTGTTAAGAGCGATTCGAGTTTGACGTTTGTTGCCGTTTCAGCTAAGTTTCGTACATGCTTATCTGCGATGCTCCGGTGATGAAGTTTGTTGGGAAATATTCGGTCCGGTTGGACAGACATCAGAGGCTG
Organism: Cyrtonyx montezumae; assembly: GCF_038088225.1. Classification (NCBI taxonomy): domain Eukaryota; kingdom Metazoa; phylum Chordata; class Aves; order Galliformes; family Odontophoridae; genus Cyrtonyx; species Cyrtonyx montezumae. Next base: position 309,419 of record NW_027072067.1, read on the forward strand.
CGAGAGGAGCCAGCTTCACTCAAATTTCGCCTCTACACTGGTAAGATCAGAACAGCATACAATTTTGGGAAAGGAATCAATAATGTCCGTTTGTATGAAAAGGAAAAATTGAGAGAAGTTTTGTTTCTTAGGAATATGAAAGGTCATCAAAAAATGTTAAAGAAAAAATGTGAAAATGTGTACTGAAATGAAGGTCTGATGCTATCATTCTCTGCGAGTGCTTGCTGAGCCTGCAGAGAACAGAAAATCCCCCCTGGCTAACATAGGGGGGCATCCCATCTTTTCTAAAAACACCATGAACGAAGTCTGATATAAGAGTAAACTGCGTAGTGTTGGAATCAGACCTCAGCTGGCAGTGGATATAAGCCGCTTTACAGCGCAAGGCAGCCGACTGATTAGCATTCTGCCTTCTGAACTGTAGGAGACACAAACTTTTTCAAGCCTAATCCACAGTTAGGAGCGATTACAGCCAGACTTTTCCACTCCATTTGGACCTGATTATTTGAAAAGATTTGAAAGCGTTTAGGGTTAGAGTTTGGTTTAGGGGTATGGTTAGGGTTAGGGTTAGGGTTAGGATTAGGGTTAGGGTTGCTTTTGGGGTAGGTTAAAATTTACGGATTGTTGTGGTTGCTTTTGGGGTAGGTTAAAATTTACCGATAGGATTAGTGTTAGCGCTTGTGCCTGGTTTTGGAGTACGGGTAGGCTAAGGTTTAGGGATAGGATTATGGTTTGTGCTTGTGGTTGCATTTGGGGTAGGCGTAGTACCAGTGTTAGGATTAGGGTTAGGGTTAGTGTTAGGGTTAGGGTTCGTTTTAGTGTTATGGAAAAGGGTAAGTGATTAAGGTTAGGGTTAGGGTTCGTTTTAAGGTTAGGGTTTGTGCTTGTGGTTGCTTTTGGGGAAGGGTTAGTGTTAAGGTTAAGGTTAGGGTTAGGAGTTACGGGTATGGGTTTCGTTTAAGGTTCCCGTAGAGATTGGAGTTAGTGTTAATGTTAAGGATAAGGTTAGGTTTAGTGTTAGGGTTAGGGTTAGGATTTGGGTTAGAGTTTGGTTTTGGGTCAGGATTAGGGCTAGGGTTAGGCTAAGGGTTAGGGTAAGGCTTCAGGTTTAGGGTCATAGATTAGGTTTAGGGTTAGGGTTAGGTTTAGGTTTAGTGTTAGGGTTACATTTGGGTTAGGTTTTAGGGTTGGGGTTGTGTTTGGGGTTTTGGTAAGGGTTAGGGTTACGGTTAGGATAAGGGTAAGGTTATGGGTTAAGGTTAGGGTTAGGGATAGGGATTACGCGTTTGTTTGGGGTTGGTGTTGGTGTTTCGGTTGTTTATAAAGGATATGGTTAGGGTAGAGGTTAGGGTTAGTATTAGGGTTAGGGTGAGAGTAAAATTTTGGGTTCGGTTTGGGTTTGGGATAGGGTTAGGGTTAAGCTTTGGTTACTGTTAGGGTTAGGGTCGGGTTAAGGTTAGGGTTAGGGTTAGGTTTAGGGTTAAGGTTTGGGTTTGTGCTAGCGTTAAGGTTAGGTTTAGGGTTAGTGTTAAGTATATAGTTTTAGATTTACAGTAATTGTTAGGGTTAGGGTTAGGGCTTGAGTTAGGGTTAGGGTTAATGTGTTGTAAATAACTCCCAAGGATGATACTTCAGAAAGAAATAGTATAGATGATGGCATATTTTGAGTTGTTCTATATAGATAGTGTACAAATAATACAAAAGAGAAGATGGCTCACCTTCAGGATTGTTATAGGTGTGAAGAACAATACACACCAATCGTTACCAACCGTAAAAGATTTATTGAGCAAGCAATTACCGAGCAAAACAGCGCTGGGCGGCTGGGAGTCTCTGCTCCACCAGAGGTGCGCAACGGCAGCCTCTCGATCCCACTATTTATTATTTCTTATCTCTACATTCATGTTTATCTTTCCCTTCCTGGGCTGCGCTGGCTGTTATGTGGGGGTCGTTCTCTGCCACCTGGTGATTGAGATGAAAAAGGCCGTAGGCCTCTTCAGCTTCGATCATGCACACTTAAGAGGAGATTTTCACTTATTTTTCTTTTTTCAGTTTCTTAGAAGGTCACTGCTATCTGTTGTTCATTGTCCAGTTGTTAGAACTAAGCGCTGTGGCTCCAATTTGCACAATTCCAAAGTTCTTAGACAAAACATTTATTCATGTATTTTGAGTCTTCTACAAACTACATAGTTTTCAGAAAGCAGAACACTGAAAAACACTGACACATCTGTCTCGAGTCGGTTTGATTAACAAATACAGCACTCATTTTTATCACAAGGATGATAAGGCTCGCAGGGGACTCCACGTGGAAGGGATCTCTGAGAAGAGATCCTTTCCTGGCGGTGGTCAGCCCTTAAATGGGTTTTGGGAGAGGTAGAGCCAGGCTCCCCCCATTCCAATCACACAGGTGTATCACCTCCACCTGTGCCCCCATGGCTGACTCGGTGCTCACCTCAGGTGACCAATCAGTGTTTCAGGCCATGATTCAGCAGTTCCCATACAGTTAGGGTAGGGTTAGGGTTAGATTTGGTGTTAGTGTTAGTGTTAGGGCTGGTGTAAGCTTTAAAGATTTAGTTTTACAGTAAGTTTGAGGTTATTGTATAGGGTTAGGTGTATGATTGGATTTAGTGTTAGGTTTAGGGTTAGGGCAAGGTTTAGGGTTAAAGATTTAGTCTTACAGTAAGTGTTAGGGAAGGATTTAGGTAATTTCAGCGGGTTTGGTGAAGACTGGCTTTGGTAGAAGGGTTATGTTTGATTTTGTATTAAGGTAAGGTTTTGGCTTAGGGTTAGGGTTAGGGTGCAGATTAGGGTTGGGGTTAGTGTTAGGGATAGGGTTAAGTTATATGGTTAGGGTTAGACTAAGATTTAGGGTTAGGGTGAGGGTTAGGGTTAGGTTTAAGGATAAGTATAAATATTTAGTTTTACAGTAAGTGTTAGGGTATGAGTCAGGCCGTGATTCAGCAGTTCCCATACAGTTAGGGTAGGGTTAGGCTTAGGGTTACGGTTAGGGTTATGTTTAGGATTATGTTTAGGGTTAGGTTTGGGGTTAGGGTTTGGGTTGGTGTTACTCTTAGGGTTATGTTAGTGTTAAGTTTTGGGTTAGGGTTAGGCTAAGATTTAGGGTTAATGTGAGGGTAAGGGTTAGGCTTAGGTTTAAGCTTAAGTTTAAAGCTTTAGTTTTACAGTAAGTGTTAGGGTATATTTTAGGTTACTGGATAGTCTATGATTGGATTTAGGGTTAGGGTTAGGGTATGTGATAGCTTTAGAATTAGTGTTAGGTTTAGAGTAAGGTTTAGGGTTAAAGATTTAGTCTTACAGTAAGTGTTAGGGAAGGATATAGGTAATTTCAGCGGGTTAGGTGAAGATTCGCTTTAGTAATATGGTTACGTTTTGATTTTGGATTTGTCTTAGTGTAAGGTTTTGGATTAGGTATAAGTTCAGGGTTAGGGTTGCGGTTAGGGTTAGGGTTTAGGTTAGGATTAGGGTAGGGTTAGGGTTAGGATTATGTTTAGTGTTACGGTTAGGGTTAGGGCTTGAGTTAGTTTTACGGTTAGGGTTAAGTTTTGGGTTTGGTTTGGGTTTGGGATGGTGTTAGGGTTAGGGTTTAGGGTTAGGGAACGGGTTAGGGTTACTGTTAGGGTTAGGGAACGCTTAAATTTAGGGTTAGGGAATGGTTAGGTTATTTTTAGGGTTAAGGTTAGGTTTAGAGATAGGCTTTGTGTTATTGTTAGGTTTATAGATTTAGATTTACAATAATTGTTAGGGTTAGGGCTTGAGTTAGGGTTAGTGTTAGTGTGGGGTAAATAACTCCAAAGGATGGTACTTCACAAAGAAGTAGTATAGATGATGGTATATTTTGAGTTGTTCTATAGATAGTTGTCACCGGTTTGCGGGACAGTTTGACCCAGTACCGTGACAATTGAGGCAGGGGACCCACGGGCCCACACCCTGGGGAAGGGGAAGGGGAAAAGGGAAAAAAAGGAGAAGGGAGATGGGCCTAGGAACAAAACAGCCGCAACGATCTGAGGAGGAAAGCTAATTTAGTAAATAAGATATCAGAAAGAAAAATAACACAATATAATATAATATAATATAATTGGAATTGAGGCAAATGAATCAAATAAAATGAACAAGAGAGAGAGTGTCCGATAAACCGAAGGCCTTACGCTAACGCTGAAGGCGGACGGCTGCAACAAACACCCACTGCCGAGCTCGGTCCTGAAGGGAAGAGAGAGTCCCGTGACCGCAGACAGTTTTTATCTTTCCCTCTGGGCGGAAATATGTAAAAATGCAAAGCATCGCAAAGTCCTCTGGGGAATGTAGTTCTCTTCTGAAACAGGTACATCCAGAACTATCGACGATCCACAGAGCTGGAGCATTAACTCCTTAACTCCCAATACACCACGCGATGTCATGATGTGGAATATCAGTAATACAACAAAAATCATAAAACCATAACATTCCACCCCTTATTCAACATCATTTCATCATGCTTAATATATATATATATATACACATAAAGAAACAATGATTCACAAGCATTATATAAAAACACATACGACATACATATATACATATATACATGCTAATAGAATTACTGAGGGCACTCTCCCCACATCAAATTCCCTTGTGGTAGAACACTGAACATCCCCATTCTTCTGTTTCACCCACCAGGTAGACCCAGGTCCCTGAGCAAAAACAGTCCCACGGAGAGTTTTGCCCTCTCCAGAAGCTGGAAGAACCCAAACCGCTTTTCCCAACAAGTTCTTCACATGTACTACAGGGACCTTATCTCCCTCTACAGTAGGTAGAGAGCTGGATTGGGCAGGACCATCGCGATTGATGGATCCTCTGGTGTTGACCAACCAGGTGGCTTCTGACAAATTCTTCTCCCAGTGCTTAAATGTCCCGCCACCCATTGCTTTCAACATTGTTTTTAACAACCCATTGTACCTTTCAATTTTACCAGAAGCTGGTGCATGATAGGGGATATGATAAATCCACTCGATGCCATGAGCTTTGGCCCAAGTATTTACAAGAGAATTTTTGAAATGAGTTCCATTATCGGACTCAATTCTTTCTGGAGTGCCATGTCACCATAGGACTTGTTTCTCGAGCCCTAAGATGGTGTTTCGGGCGGCAGCATGGGGTACCGCATATGTTTCAAGCCACCCAGTAGTTGCCTCCACCATGGTGAGCACATAACGCTTACCATTGCGAGATCGTGGCAAGGCAACCTGCCACGCCTCCCCATATTTATACTTTTGCCATCGTCCTTCCTCCCAAAGAGGTTTCATCCTCTTGGCTTGTTTAATTGTGGCGCATGTATCACAGTCATGGATAACCTGGTGCAATGGCATCCATAGTTAAGTCCACCCCTCGGTCTCTAGCCCACTTATATGTTGCATCTCTTCCTTGATGGCCCGAGGTCTCATGGGCCCACCGAGCTAGAAATAATTCACTCTTGTGTTGCCAAGTCCAAGTCTACTTGAGCCACCTTAACTTTGGCAGCTCGATCTACCTGATGGTTATTTTGTTGTTCTTCAGTTGCCCGGCTCTTAGGAACATGAGCATCTACATGGCGCATCTTTACAACCACATTCTTTATTCGGGCAGCAATGTTTCTCCACAGTTCAGCAGCCCAAATAGGTTTACCCCTCCGTTGCCAACCATTTTGTTCCCATTGCTGTAACCACCCCCATAAAGCATTTGCCACCATCCATGAGTCAGTGTAAAGATAAAGCACTGGCCACCTCTCTCATTCAGCAATATCTAAGGCCATCTGGACAGCCTTTACCTCTGCAAATTGACTTGATTCTCCTTCTCCTTCAGTGGCCTCTGCAACTTGTCGTGTGGGGCTCCACACAGCAGATTTCCATCTGCGGTGCTTACCCACAATGCAACATGATCCATCTGCGAACAGGGCATATCTCTTTTTGTTGTCTGGTAGTTCATTATATGGTGGGGCTTCTTTAGCACGTGACACCTCCTCTGCTGGCATTGTTCCAAACTTCTTAGCTTCAGGCCAGTCCATGATCACCTCCAGGATTCCTGGACGGTTGAGGTTCCCCATCCGAGCTCGCTTGTGTAATCAGTGCAGTCCATTTACTCCAAGTGGCATCAGTAGCATGATGGGTAGAGGGAGCTGTCCCTTTGAACATCCAGCTCAGCACTGGCAGCCGAGGTGCCAGGAGGAGCTGCATTTCAGTACCGATTACTTCGGAAGCAGCTCGAACCCCCTCGCACGCGGCTAAGATCTCCTTCTCAGTTGGAGTGTAGCGCTCCTCAGACCCCCTGTAGGCCCGACTCCAGAATCCGAAGGGTCGGCCTCGGGTCTTTCCAGGAGCTTTTTGCCACAAACTCCAAGTGGGACCTTCCTTTCCAGCAGCAGTGTAGAGGATGTTCTTTACATCCTGTCCCATCCGCAATGGCCCTGGCTATCAAAGCACGGGCTATCTCCTGCTTAATTTGCTCAAAAGCCTGCTGCTGCTCAGGGCCCCATACAAGATCATTCTTCTTCCGCGTCACCCGATAGAGAGGGCTCACAATGAGACCGTAGTTTGGAACATGCATTCTCCAAAAGCCCACTACACCCAGAAAAGCTTGGGTTTCTGTCTTACTGGTGGGTGGAGACATGGCAGTAATCTTGTCAATCACATCTGTTGGGATGTGACGACGTTCATCTTGCCACTTCATACCTAGGAGCTGAATTTCTTGTGCAGGCCCTTTCACTTTGCTTTGCTTGATAGCAAAGCCAGCTCGTAGGAGAATTTGGATAATCTGCTCTCCTTTCTCAAAGACTTCCTCTGCTGTATTGCCCCATACAACAATGTCATCAATGTATTGCAGATGCTCAGGAGCACCACCCTGTTCCAATGCAGTTTGGATCAACCCATGGCAAATGGTTGGACTGTGCTTCCACCCCTGGGGCAAACGGTTCCAGGTGTACTGAACGCCCCTCCAGGTGAAGGCAAACTGCAGCCTGCATTCTGTGGCCAGAGGAATTGAAAAGAAGGCATTGGCAATGTCAATGGTGGCATACCACTTGGCTGCTTGTGACTCCAGTTCGTACTGGAGTTGTAGCATGTCTGGCACAGCAGCACTCAGTGGGGGTGTGACTTCATTCAGGCCACGGTAATCTACCGTCAGCCTCCATTCTCCACTGGCTTTACGCACTGGCCATATGGGGCTGTTAAAAGGATACTTTGGATACTTTGATACCAACTGACTTTGATACCGGTGCTTTCTTTGGCTGGTCAGATGTGCCTGGGAGGTTTTCCTCTTTGGTCTGAGCCTCAGTTTGGACACTCTCTCTCTCCAGAACAGTACATATACCTCGGTAAGCATAAACCAAGCCCCAGATAAGCTGTTCCACCTCAGATCTTTCTGAGCCGCAACACCCATTACTCAGATACAGGCCTAGCTCCTCAGGATCCTGCAAGTGTTCAGGAGTAAAATCCCATGGCACCGGGGGACCCCATGCTTCTAATTTATTTCCTAAAACTCTCCACTTTCCCTGCCATTCAACATTCTCTGTTTCTGGGAAAAGCTTCCTCCACATGGTGTAAAGTGCTATTATAAGGGATGTATTCAACAGGTCTAATATCCCAAATGCTAACGTAGTCCCTAAACCCTATATAGGGTTAGGGCAAGGCTCAGGTTAAGATTTAGCATTACAGTAAGTGTTAAAGCAGGATTTATGTAATTTCAGCGGGTTTGGTGAAGATTGTCTTTAGCAATAGGGTTATGTTTAGATTCTGGATAAGTGTGTGGGTAAGGTTTTGGCTTAGGGTTAGGGTTAAGGTATAGGGTTAGCATTAGGCTAACATTTAGGGGATAGGGTTAGTGTTAGGTTTCGAGTTATCATTAGGTATAGGTTTCGGGTTAGGGTTAGTGTTAGGATTGGGTTAGGGGTTAGTTTGGGGTTTGGGGTTGGTGGATTTAGGGGTAGGATTAGGTTTAGGTTTAGGGTTAGGTTTAGGTTTCGGGTTAGGTTTAGTATTAGGGTTAAGGTTACGTTTATTGTTAGGGTTATGTTTAGGTTTAGGTTTTGGGTTAGGCTTAGGGTTACGGTTAGTTTTGGTTTAGGGTTAGGATTAGGGTTTAGGGTTCGGGTTAGGGATAGGTTTGTGTTTGGATCAGGATTAGGATTAGGGTTAAGGTAGTTATAGGGGTTGGTTTAGGGTTAGAGTTAGATTTAGTGTTAGGGTAAGGGTTAGTCTCAAGTTTAATGTTAGGGTTAGGGTTAGGATAAGGGTTCGGTTTAGGGTAAAATTAGGGTAGGGTTAGGGTTTGGGTTAGGGTTAGGGTTATGGTTAGGGTTTAATTTGGAGTTGGGTTTGGTTTAGGTTTAGGGTTAGGTTTATGGTTAGGGTTAGCTTTAGTGTTCGGGTTTGTGTTAGTTTTCGGGTTAGGGTTTAGGGGTTCGTTTGGTGTTGGGGTTTAGGGTTAGAGATAGGGTAAGGTTTAGTGTTAAGTTTAGGGTTAGTGTTAGTGTTAGTATAGCGGTTTGGTTTAGGGTAGGGTTAGGGTAGTGTTAGGTTTAGTGTTAGGGGAAGCGTTTGGGGTTAGGGTAAGTATATAGGGTTAGGGTTTAGGGTAGGGTTTTAGGTTTAGAATTTGTGTTAGTGTGAGGGGTTAGGGTTAGGGTTGGTGTTGGGTTTTGGGTTGGGGTTGGGTTTGCATTTGTTGTTGGGTTAGGGTCAGGGTTTGGGTTAGGGTTAGGGTGTAGTGTTACATTTTGTGTTAGTGTTAGGTATAGGGTTTGAGTAAGGGTTTGGGTTTGTTCTTAGGGGTTTGGGTTGGGGTTGGGTTTGGTGTTGAGGTTGCAGTTTGTGTTAGTGATAGTGTTAGGGCCAGGGTTTGGGTTAGTGTTAGGATTAGGGTTGGGGTTAGGGGTAGGGGTAGGAGTCAGGATATTTTTGGTCTAGGGTTGGAGTTTAGGGTTATTGTTGGGGTTAGGATTGGAGCTTGAGGTTGGGTTTTGGGTAAAGGTAGGGGTAAGGTTCGGATTAGGGTTAGGGTTAGTGTTAGTGTTAGGGTTAGGTTTAGGTTTAGGGTTAGGGTTAGGGTTACGATTTAGGGTAATGTTGAAGGTTAGGGTTTGGGTTGGGTTAGTGTTAGGGTTTATGGGTTTGGTTTTGGGTTTGGGGTTGGCGACGGGTTTGGGGTTGGGGATTGTGTTGGTGTTAAGGATAGGGTCAGGATTAGAGTTAGAGTTAGGCTCAGGGTTAGGTTTAGGGTTTAGGGTTATAGTTTAGGGTTAGGGTTAGGGTTAAGGTTAGGTTAAGGGCTTGTGGTTGGGTTTGGGGTAGGGGTAAGTGTAGTGGTAGGAGTAGGATTAGTTTTGGTTTAGTGTTAGGGTTAGGGTGAAGTTTTGGGTTAGGGTTTATGGTAATGGTTTAGGGTTAGATTTAGGGTTGGAGTTACGGTTAAGGGTAAGAGTTTAGATTTAGGGTTGCGTTTGGGATTGGGTTAGGATTAGGGTTAGGGTAAGGTTTAGGGTTAGGGTAAGAATGTAGGTTTAGGGTTAGGTTTAGGTTTAGGATTAGTGTTAGGTTTAGGGCTTGTTTTTGGGTTTGGGGTAGGGGCAGGGGTAAGTTTAGGGTTAGGGTTAGGGTTAAGTTATAGTGTTAGGGGTTAGGGTTAGGATAAAGGCTTATGGTTTACGTTAAGTGTTTAAGGTTAGGGATAGGGTTGAGGTTAGGGTTAGATTAAGGGTTAGGGTTATGGGTATGGGTTTGGGTTTGGGTTGGGGTTGTGGTTGGAGTTGGGGTTGGTGTTTGTGTTAGTGTTAAGGATGGGGTTAAGGTAAGGGTCAGGGTTAAGATTTGGGTTAGGGTTAGGTTTTGGGTGAGGATTAGTGTTAGGCTTAGGCTTAGGCTTTGGGTTTAGTGTTTAGTGTTCTTTAGAGTTAGGTTGAGGTTTAGAGTTAAGGGTTAGAGTAGGGTTAGGCTTACGCTTAGGGTTAGTGTTAGGTTTGGGGTTAGGGGTTAGTGTTCGGGTTCGGGTTGCTGTTGGATTTAGGCTTAGGGTTAGGTTTGGGTTTAGGGTTAGGTTTAGGGTTAGGTTCAGAGTTAGGGTTAGGGTTAGGGTTAGGGTAGGGTTAGGGTTAGGGTTAGGGTTAGGGTTAGGGTTAGGGTTAGGTTTAGGGCTAGGTTTAGTGTTTGGTTTAGGGTAGTGATAGGGGAAGGTATAGGGTTAAGGTTAGGGTTAAGGTGTTTTTGTTTGTCTAGGGTTTGGGTTTGGTGTAGGAATTGGGTTTGTGGTAGGCTTAGTGATAGTGTTAGGGTTAATGGTTAGGGTAAGGATTTGAGTTAGATTTAAATTTAGGTTAAGGGTTAGTGTTAGGGTTAGTGTTAGTGTTAGGGATAGATTTAGGGTTAGAGTTAGGGTTAGGTATAGGTTTAGGTTTAGCATTAGTGTTAGGGTCAGGGTTCGGTTCAGGGTTAGGGTTTGATAGTGTTAGGGTTAGTTAGTGTTAGTGTTAGGTTTTGGTGTAGGGCTAGGGTTAGGGTTTGTGATTGGGTTAGGGTTAGGGCTTGGTATAGGGTTAGTGCACGAATAGGTGTAGGTTTAAGTTTAGGGGATGGTTGAGGATTAGTTTTAGGGTGTGGGTTAGGGTTACCGTTAGTTGTTAGGTGTTGTTGGCATTGGTTTTGGGTTTGGGGTTGGGGTTGCGATTGGGGTTGGGTTAGGATTAGGGTAGTGTTTGGGTTTGGGTTAGGTTTAGAATTAGTGTCAGGGTATGGGTTTGGGTTAGGGTTAGGTTTAGGGCTATGGGTTAGGGTTAGGGTTAGGGTATAGATAGGGGTATGTTTAATATTAGGGTTAAGGTTACAGTTAGTGTTACACTTAGGGTTTAGGTGTTGTTGGACTTGGGGTTGGGTTTGGGTTTGGGTTTGGGGCTGTGTTAGGGTTAGGTTTAAGTGTTTTAGAATTTGGGTTAGATTTAAGGTTAGGGTTAGGGTTATGATTAAGGATTAGTGTTAGGGCTAGGTTTAGGATTAGGTTTAGTGTTAGGGTTTTTTTAGGTTTAGGGTTAGATTTTGGGGTTGGGGTTGGGGTATGGGTAAGTGTTAGAGTTTGGTTTATTGGTAGCGTTACGTTTATTGTTCAGGGGTTAGTGTTTGGTTGGGGTTGTTGTTGAGGTTGGGTAAGTGTTGGAGCTGGGTTTGGGGTTGGGGTTGGGGTAGGGGTAGGGGTTGGGATTGGTTTAGAGTTAGGTTTAGGTTTAGTGTTAGGGTTAGGATTACAGTTAGGGTTAGATTTAGGTTTAGGGTTAGTGTTGGTGTTAGGGTAAGGTTAGTTTTAGGGTTAGGGTTATGGCTTGGGTTAGGTTTAGGCTTAAGCTTAGGGTTAGGGTTAGGGTTAAGGTTAATTTTAGCTTTAGGATAAGGGTTGGGGTTGGGGTTTGGGTTGCGTCTGGGGTTTGGGTTAGGTTTAGGGTTAGGGTTCTGGCTTGGGTTAGGGTTAGGTTTAGGTTTAGGTTAGGTTTAGGGTTAGGATTAATGTTGGGGTTGGGATTTTGGTTGGGGTTTGGGTTGGGGTTAGGGTTAGCGTTAGTTTTTAGATATTATTGTTTGGGTTTGGGTTGGTGTTAGTGATAGGGTGGGGCTGGTGTTGGGATAGTTGTTGGGATTGGTTAGAGTTAGGTTTAGGGTTAGGGTTACGGGGTTAGGGTTTGGCTTCTGGCTTGTGGTTGAGCTAGGGATAACAGTTGGGGTTTGGGTTGGGTTTGGGGTTGGTGTTGGGGTTAAGGTTAAAGTTAGGGTTAGGCTTATGGTTAGGGTAGGGTTAGGGTTACGGTTATTGTTTGGGTTAGTGTTAGGGTTAGTGTTAGGGGTTAGGGTTAGGGTTAGGATTTGGGTTATGTTTAGAGTTAGGGTTAGCATTAGGGTTGAGCTTAGGGTTAGTTTAAGTTATAGGGTAATAGGTATAGGGTTAGTGCTAGGTTTAAAGAATAGAGGTAGGGTTAAATTTCTTGTTAATTGTGGTGTAGGGTAAGTATGAGCGTTAGGGTGAAAGAAGGTTTAAGCCCTGGATTTGTTTTGTGATTGGATAAGGTTCAAAAATAGGAATAGAAATAGTGTTTTGAACACGTTTAGTGCTTGTATTTGGCATAGGGATAGACTTCGAGTTTAGTTGGTTTTTAGTCCTAGAGAAAGGGATAGGGTCTATCGTATGATCAGCTATAGTGCTCGGTTTAGAGTTTTGGTTTGTTGTAGTGTTTGGGTTAGGGTGTTAGTGTTATGGTTAAAGATAAGGTTACGTTTACGGTAAGGGTTAGGGTCTGGGATGATTTTATGTTAGGGTTAGGATTTGATTTAATATTTGCGTAAGAAACAGGGTTTGTTTGCATTTTATGAATAGATTTAGGATTAGGATGAGTTGGAATGTTATTGATATTGTTAAAATCAATTTTGAGTGTGGGCAAATACTGAGCTGCCAATTGACATATTGACCATGACATGACATTTTGTTTTTCTGCTTGAGATAAAGCTCTGCATAAGTGTTGTTCATTAAACACACTTGCAATAAATCCGTGGCTGTACTCATTTCTCTTGTTTTAAAAATCGCACGCGATCCGTCAAAGAAAGAAGCTATCGTGAAACGTATAAGATCCTGACAACGAATTTCAAACATATTTTGACTTTAGTCAACATTACAAAGTAGTACTGACAAATTTTAAAATGTTCAAAATTAAATAAAAATTAAAAATACTATTCCACGAAGTTTATAGGTGTTTTTTCCGTGCTATAAAAACTTCTCTAATTTATTCAGCTTAGCAGGTCAGAATCGGCTAAAGTGCAGGGCAGCCGGCTGATTCGCGTCTTTCTTCAGCGGCTGAGGCAGCAGAAAACGCGATTGATGCGTTTCAAGCGGATTCCGCGGTTAAGAGCGATTCGAGTTTGACGTTCGTCGCCGATTCGGCTCAGATTCGTCCAGACTCATCTTCGATGCTCCGGTGATTAATTTTACAGAGGAAATATTCGAACCGGTTGAACAGACACCAGAATCTGCGAGAGAAGCCAGCTTCACTCAAATTTCGCTTCTATACTGATATACGCTCAAAGAGCATTCAATTTCGGAAAAGTAATCAGTAATATCCGTGTGTATGAAAAATAAACGAGGAGATACGATGTTCCAGGGATAAGAGTAACAGACATCAAAAACGGTCAGAAAAATGTATGAAAACGAGGACGGAGGTGAACGTCTGATGCAGACATATATTGCAGACGGCAGCAGAGCAGAAAGGGAACACAATCTTTCCCCCAGCCTAACACCGGGGTCCTCCCCATCTCTATCGACAACGCCAGGAACGGATTCTGTCAAAAGGGTAATCGCTTTTATTTTGGAAACAGACCGCAGCAGGCTACGTTTTAAAGCCGCACTTCAGTGAACGGCAGCAGGCTGAAACGCGTCTTTCTTCAGCGGCTCAAAGAGCAGCAGAAACCGCGGTTGATGTGTTTCAAGAGGAATCCGCGGTTAAGAGCGATTCGAGTTTGTCGTTCGTTGCCGACTCGGCTCAGTTTCGTTCGGGCTCATCTGCGATGCTCCGGTGATGAAGTTTGCTGGGAAATATTCGGTCCGGTTGGACAGACATCAGAATCTGCGAGAGGAGCCAGCTTCGCTCAAATTTCGCCTCTACACTGGTAAGATCAGAACAGCATACAATTTCAGGAAGGGAATCAATAATGTCTGTGTGACAGAAAAATAAACGGGGAGATGCGATGATTCAGTGGTGAAAGAAAAAGGCATCGAGAAAATTCAGAAAAAAAGTGTGAATACGTGGACGGAAAAGATCGTCTGAGGCAGACATATATTGCCGACCGCAGCAGAGCAGAAAGGGAACAGAATCTTTCCCCCAGCTTAAAACCGGGGCCCCCTCCATCTCTATCGACAACGCCAGGAAAGGAGTCTGTCAAAAGGGTAATCGCTTTTATTTTGGAAACAGACCGCAGCAGGCTACGTTTTAAAGCCGCACATCAGTGAACGGCAGCCGGCTGAAACCCGTCTTTCTTCATCGGCTCAAAGAGCAGCAGAAACCACGGTTGATGTGTTTCAAGAGGAATCCGCGGTTAAGAGCGATTCGAGTTTGTCGTTCGTTGCCGACTCGGCTCAGTTTCGTTCAGGTTCATCTGCGATGCTCCGGTGATGAAGTTTGTTGGGAAATATTCGTTCCGGTTCGACAGACACCAGAGGCTGCGAGAGGAGCCAGCTTCACTCAAATTTCGCCTCTACACTGGTAAGATCAGAACAGCATACAGTTTTTAGAAAGGAATCAATAACGCTAGTGTGTGCGTAAAGGAAACGGAGATTGACGAAGTTTCATGAAGAAAAAGATATTAATAACTTTCTAGAATAAAGTGTGAAAACGTGAACGGAGATGAACGACTGATGCAGACATATATTGCAGACGACAGCAGAGCAGAAAGGGAACACAATCTTTCCCCCAGCCTAACACCGGGGACCTCCTCATCTCTATCGACAACGCCAGGAACGGAGTCTGTCAAAAGGGTAATCACTTTTATGTCGGAAAGAGACCGCAGCAGGCTACGTTTTAAAACCGCACTTCAGTGAACGGCAGCCGTCTGAAACGCGTCTTTCTTCAGCGGCTCAAGCAGCAGAAAACGCGATTGATGCGTTTCAAGAGGAATCCGCGGTTAAGAGCGATTCGAGTTTGTCGTTCGTTGCCGACTCGGCTCAGTTTCGTTCAGGTTCATCTGCGATGCTCCGGTGATGAAGTTTGTTGGGAAATATTCGTTCCGGTTCGACAGACACCAGAGGCTGCGAGAGGAGCCAGCTTCACTCAAATTTCGCCTCTACACTGGTAAGATCAGAACAGCATACAATTTTTAGAACGGAATCAATAACGCTAGTGTGTGCGTAAAGGAAACGGAGATTGACGAAGTTTCACGAAGAAAAAGACATTAATAACTTTCTAGAATAAAGTGTGAAAACGTGAACGGAGATGAACGACTGATGCAGACATATATTGCAGACGGCAGCAGAGCAGAAAGGGAACACAATCTTTCCCCCAGCCTAACACCGGGGTCCTCCCCATCTCTATCGACAACGCCAGGAACGGATTCTGTCAAAAGGGTAATGGCTTTTATTTTGGAAACAGACCGCAGCAGGCTACGTTTTAAAGCCGCTCTTCAAAGAACGAGAGCCGGCTGAAGCGCTTCTTTCTTCATCGGCTCAAAGAGCAGAAACCGCGATTGATGTGTTTCAAGAGGAATCCGCTGTTAAGAGCGATTCGAGTTTGACGTTTGTTGCCGTTTCAGCTAAGTTTCGTACATGCTTATCTGCGATGCTCCGGTGATGAAGTTTGTTGGGAAATATTCGGTCCGGTTGGACAGACATCAGAGGCTGCGAGAGGAGCCAGCTTCACTCAAATTTCGCCTCTACACTGGTAAGATCAGAACAGCATACAATTTTGGGAAAGGAATCAATAATGTCCGTTTGTATGAAAAGGAAAAATTGAGAGAAGTTTTGTTTCTTAGGAATATGAAAGGTCATCAAAAAATGTTAAAGAAAAAATGTGAAAATGTGTACTGAAATGAAGGTCTGATGCTATCATTCTCTGCGAGTGCTTGCTGAGCCTGCAGAGAACAGAAAATCCCCCCTGGCTAACATAGGGGGGCATCCCATCTTTTCTAAAAACACCATGAACGAAGTCTGATATGAGTAAACTGCGTAGTGTTGGAATCAGACCTCAGCTGGCAGTGGATATAAGCCGCTTTACAGCGCAAGGCAGCCGACTGATTAGCATTCTGCCTTCTGAACTGTAGGAGACACAAACTTTTTCAAGCCTAATCCACAGTTAGGAGCGATTACAGCCAGACTTTTCCACTCCATTTGGACCTGATTATTTGAAAAGATTTGAAAGCGTTTAGGGTTAGAGTTTGGTTTAGGGGTATGGTTAGGGTTAGGGTTAGGGTTAGGATTAGGGTTAGGGTTGCTTTTGGGGTAGGTTAAAATTTACGGATTGTTGTGGTTGCTTTTGGGGTAGGTTAAAATTTACCGATAGGATTAGTGTTAGCGCTTGTGCCTGGTTTTGGAGTACGGGTAGGCTAAGGTTTAGGGATAGGATTATGGTTTGTGCTTGTGGTTGCATTTGGGGTAGGCGTAGTACCAGTGTTAGGATTAGGGTTAGGGTTAGTGTTAGGGTTAGGGTTCGTTTTAGTGTTATGGAAAAGGGTAAGTGATTAAGGTTAGGGTTAGGGTTCGTTTTAAGGTTAGGGTTTGTGCTTGTGGTTGCTTTTGGGGAAGGGTTAGTGTTAAGGTTAAGGTTAGGGTTAGGAGTTACGGGTATGGGTTTCGTTTAAGGTTCCCGTAGAGATTGGAGTTAGTGTTAATGTTAAGGATAAGGTTAGGTTTAGTGTTAGGGTTAGGGTTAGGATTTGGGTTAGAGTTTGGTTTTGGGTCAGGATTAGGGCTAGGGTTAGGCTAAGGGTTAGGGTAAGGCTTCAGGTTTAGGGTCATAGATTAGGTTTAGGGTTAGGGTTAGGTTTAGGTTTAGTGTTAGGGTTACATTTGGGTTAGGTTTTAGGGTTGGGGTTGTGTTTGGGGTTTTGGTAAGGGTTAGGGTTACGGTTAGGATAAGGGTAAGGTTATGGGTTAAGGTTAGGGTTAGGGATAGGGATTACGCGTTTGTTTGGGGTTGGTGTTGGTGTTTCGGTTGTTTATAAAGGATATGGTTAGGGTAGAGGTTAGGGTTAGTATTAGGGTTAGGGTGAGAGTAAAATTTTGGGTTCGGTTTGGGTTTGGGATAGGGTTAGGGTTAAGCTTTGGTTACTGTTAGGGTTAGGGTCGGGTTAAGGTTAGGGTTAGGGTTAGGTTTAGGGTTAAGGTTTGGGTTTGTGCTAGCGTTAAGGTTAGGTTTAGGGTTAGTGTTAAGTATATAGTTTTAGATTTACAGTAATTGTTAGGGTTAGGGTTAGGGCTTGAGTTAGGGTTAGGGTTAATGTGTTGTAAATAACTCCCAAGGATGATACTTCAGAAAGAAATAGTATAGATGATGGCATATTTTGAGTTGTTCTATATAGATAGTGTACAAATAATACAAAAGAGAAGATGGCTCACCTTCAGGATTGTTATAGGTGTGAAGAACAATACACACCAATCGTTACCAACCGTAAAAGATTTATTGAGCAAGCAATTACCGAGCAAAACAGCGCTGGGCGGCTGGGAGTCTCTGCTCCACCAGAGGTGCGCAACGGCAGCCTCTCGATCCCACTATTTATTATTTCTTATCTCTACATTCATGTTTATCTTTCCCTTCCTGGGCTGCGCTGGCTGTTATGTGGGGGTCGTTCTCTGCCACCTGGTGATTGAGATGAAAAAGGCCGTAGGCCTCTTCAGCTTCGATCATGCACACTTAAGAGGAGATTTTCACTTATTTTTCTTTTTTCAGTTTCTTAGAAGGTCACTGCTATCTGTTGTTCATTGTCCAGTTGTTAGAACTAAGCGCTGTGGCTCCAATTTGCACAATTCCAAAGTTCTTAGACAAAACATTTATTCATGTATTTTGAGTCTTCTACAAACTACATAGTTTTCAGAAAGCAGAACACTGAAAAACACTGACACATCTGTCTCGAGTCGGTTTGATTAACAAATACAGCACTCATTTTTATCACAAGGATGATAAGGCTCGCAGGGGACTCCACGTGGAAGGGATCTCTGAGAAGAGATCCTTTCCTGGCGGTGGTCAGCCCTTAAATGGGTTTTGGGAGAGGTAGAGCCAGGCTCCCCCCATTCCAATCACACAGGTGTATCACCTCCACCTGTGCCCCCATGGCTGACTCGGTGCTCACCTCAGGTGACCAATCAGTGTTTCAGGCCATGATTCAGCAGTTCCCATACAGTTAGGGTAGGGTTAGGGTTAGATTTGGTGTTAGTGTTAGTGTTAGGGTTGGTGTAAGCTTTAAAGATTTAGTTTTACAGTAAGTTTGAGGTTATTGTATAGGGTTAGGTGTATGATTGGATTTAGTGTTAGGTTTAGGGTTAGGGCAAGGTTTAGGGTTAAAGATTTAGTCTTACAGTAAGTGTTAGGGAAGGATTTAGGTAATTTCAGCGGGTTTGGTGAAGACTGGCTTTGGTAGAAGGGTTATGTTTGATTTTGTATTAAGGTAAGGTTTTGGCTTAGGGTTAGGGTTAGGGTGCAGATTAGGGTTGGGGTTAGTGTTAGGGATAGGGTTAAGTTATATGGTTAGGGTTAGACTAAGATTTAGGGTTAGGGTGAGGGTTAGGGTTAGGTTTAAGGATAAGTATAAATATTTAGTTTTACAGTAAGTGTTAGGGTATGAGTCAGGCCGTGATTCAGCAGTTCCCATACAGTTAGGGTAGGGTTAGGCTTAGGGTTACGGTTAGGGTTATGTTTAGGATTATGTTTAGGGTTAGGTTTGGGGTTAGGGTTTGGGTTGGTGTTACTCTTAGGGTTATGTTAGTGTTAAGTTTTGGGTTAGGGTTAGGCTAAGATTTAGGGTTAATGTGAGGGTAAGGGTTAGGCTTAGGTTTAAGCTTAAGTTTAAAGCTTTAGTTTTACAGTAAGTGTTAGGGTATATTTTAGGTTACTGGATAGTCTATGATTGGATTTAGGGTTAGGGTTAGGGTATGTGATAGCTTTAGAATTAGTGTTAGGTTTAGAGTAAGGTTTAGGGTTAAAGATTTAGTCTTACAGTAAGTGTTAGGGAAGGATATAGGTAATTTCAGCGGGTTAGGTGAAGATTCGCTTTAGTAATATGGTTACGTTTTGATTTTGGATTTGTCTTAGTGTAAGGTTTTGGATTAGGTATAAGTTCAGGGTTAGGGTTGCGGTTAGGGTTAGGGTTTAGGTTAGGATTAGGGTAGGGTTAGGGTTAGGATTATGTTTAGTGTTACGGTTAGGGTTAGGGCTTGAGTTAGTTTTACGGTTAGGGTTAAGTTTTGGGTTTGGTTTGGGTTTGGGATGGTGTTAGGGTTAGGGTTTAGGGTTAGGGAACGGGTTAGGGTTACTGTTAGGGTTAGGGAACGCTTAAATTTAGGGTTAGGGAATGGTTAGGTTATTTTTAGGGTTAAGGTTAGGTTTAGAGATAGGCTTTGTGTTATTGTTAGGTTTATAGATTTAGATTTACAATAATTGTTAGGGTTAGGGCTTGAGTTAGGGTTAGTGTTAGTGTGGGGTAAATAACTCCAAAGGATGGTACTTCACAAAGAAGTAGTATAGATGATGGTATATTTTGAGTTGTTCTATAGATAGTTGTCACCGGTTTGCGGGACAGTTTGACCCAGTACCGTGACAATTGAGGCAGGGGACCCACGGGCCCACACCCTGGGGAAGGGGAAGGGGAAAAGGGAAAAAAAGGAGAAGGGAGATGGGCCTAGGAACAAAACAGCCGCAACGATCTGAGGAGGAAAGCTAATTTAGTAAATAAGATATCAGAAAGAAAAATAACACAATATAATATAATATAATATAATTGGAATTGAGGCAAATGAATCAAATAAAATGAACAAGAGAGAGAGTGTCCGATAAACCGAAGGCCTTACGCTAACGCTGAAGGCGGACGGCTGCAACAAACACCCACTGCCGAGCTCGGTCCTGAAGGGAAGAGAGAGTCCCGTGACCGCAGACAGTTTTTATCTTTCCCTCTGGGCGGAAATATGTAAAAATGCAAAGCATCGCAAAGTCCTCTGGGGAATGTAGTTCTCTTCTGAAACAGGTACATCCAGAACTATCGACGATCCACAGAGCTGGAGCATTAACTCCTTAACTCCCAATACACCACGCGATGTCATGATGTGGAATATCAGTAATACAACAAAAATCATAAAACCATAACATTCCACCCCTTATTCAACATCATTTCATCATGCTTAATATATATATATATATACACATAAAGAAACAATGATTCACAAGCATTATATAAAAACACATACGACATACATATATACATATATACATGCTAATAGAATTACTGAGGGCACTCTCCCCACATCAAATTCCCTTGTGGTAGAACACTGAACATCCCCATTCTTCTGTTTCACCCACCAGGTAGACCCAGGTCCCTGAGCAAAAACAGTCCCACGGAGAGTTTTGCCCTCTCCAGAAGCTGGAAGAACCCAAACCGCTTTTCCCAACAAGTTCTTCACATGTACTACAGGGACCTTATCTCCCTCTACAGTAGGTAGAGAGCTGGATTGGGCAGGACCATCGCGATTGATGGATCCTCTGGTGTTGACCAACCAGGTGGCTTCTGACAAATTCTTCTCCCAGTGCTTAAATGTCCCGCCACCCATTGCTTTCAACATTGTTTTTAACAACCCATTGTACCTTTCAATTTTACCAGAAGCTGGTGCATGATAGGGGATATGATAAATCCACTCGATGCCATGAGCTTTGGCCCAAGTATTTACAAGAGAATTTTTGAAATGAGTTCCATTATCGGACTCAATTCTTTCTGGAGTGCCATGTCACCATAGGACTTGTTTCTCGAGCCCTAAGATGGTGTTTCGGGCGGCAGCATGGGGTACCGCATATGTTTCAAGCCACCCAGTAGTTGCCTCCACCATGGTGAGCACATAACGCTTACCATTGCGAGATCGTGGCAAGGCAACCTGCCACGCCTCCCCATATTTATACTTTTGCCATCGTCCTTCCTCCCAAAGAGGTTTCATCCTCTTGGCTTGTTTAATTGTGGCGCATGTATCACAGTCATGGATAACCTGGTGCAATGGCATCCATAGTTAAGTCCACCCCTCGGTCTCTAGCCCACTTATATGTTGCATCTCTTCCTTGATGGCCCGAGGTCTCATGGGCCCACCGAGCTAGAAATAATTCACTCTTGTGTTGCCAAGTCCAAGTCTACTTGAGCCACCTTAACTTTGGCAGCTCGATCTACCTGATGGTTATTTTGTTGTTCTTCAGTTGCCCGGCTCTTAGGAACATGAGCATCTACATGGCGCATCTTTACAACCACATTCTTTATTCGGGCAGCAATGTTTCTCCACAGTTCAGCAGCCCAAATAGGTTTACCCCTCCGTTGCCAACCATTTTGTTCCCATTGCTGTAACCACCCCCATAAAGCATTTGCCACCATCCATGAGTCAGTGTAAAGATAAAGCACTGGCCACCTCTCTCATTCAGCAATATCTAAGGCCATCTGGACAGCCTTTACCTCTGCAAATTGACTTGATTCTCCTTCTCCTTCAGTGGCCTCTGCAACTTGTCGTGTGGGGCTCCACACAGCAGATTTCCATCTGCGGTGCTTACCCACAATGCAACATGATCCATCTGCGAACAGGGCATATCTCTTTTTGTTGTCTGGTAGTTCATTATATGGTGGGGCTTCTTTAGCACGTGACACCTCCTCTGCTGGCATTGTTCCAAACTTCTTAGCTTCAGGCCAGTCCATGATCACCTCCAGGATTCCTGGACGGTTGAGGTTCCCCATCCGAGCTCGCTTGTGTAATCAGTGCAGTCCATTTACTCCAAGTGGCATCAGTAGCATGATGGGTAGAGGGAGCTGTCCCTTTGAACATCCAGCTCAGCACTGGCAGCCGAGGTGCCAGGAGGAGCTGCATTTCAGTACCGATTACTTCGGAAGCAGCTCGAACCCCCTCGCACGCGGCTAAGATCTCCTTCTCAGTTGGAGTGTAGCGCTCCTCAGACCCCCTGTAGGCCCGACTCCAGAATCCGAAGGGTCGGCCTCGGGTCTTTCCAGGAGCTTTTTGCCACAAACTCCAAGTGGGACCTTCCTTTCCAGCAGCAGTGTAGAGGATGTTCTTTACATCCTGTCCCATCCGCAATGGCCCTGGCTATCAAAGCACGGGCTATCTCCTGCTTAATTTGCTCAAAAGCCTGCTGCTGCTCAGGGCCCCATACAAGATCATTCTTCTTCCGCGTCACCCGATAGAGAGGGCTCACAATGAGACCGTAGTTTGGAACATGCATTCTCCAAAAGCCCACTACACCCAGAAAAGCTTGGGTTTCTGTCTTACTGGTGGGTGGAGACATGGCAGTAATCTTGTCAATCACATCTGTTGGGATGTGACGACGTTCATCTTGCCACTTCATACCTAGGAGCTGAATTTCTTGTGCAGGCCCTTTCACTTTGCTTTGCTTGATAGCAAAGCCAGCTCGTAGGAGAATTTGGATAATCTGCTCTCCTTTCTCAAAGACTTCCTCTGCTGTATTGCCCCATACAACAATGTCATCAATGTATTGCAGATGCTCAGGAGCACCACCCTGTTCCAATGCAGTTTGGATCAACCCATGGCAAATGGTTGGACTGTGCTTCCACCCCTGGGGCAAACGGTTCCAGGTGTACTGAACGCCCCTCCAGGTGAAGGCAAACTGCAGCCTGCATTCTGTGGCCAGAGGAATTGAAAAGAAGGCATTGGCAATGTCAATGGTGGCATACCACTTGGCTGCTTGTGACTCCAGTTCGTACTGGAGTTGTAGCATGTCTGGCACAGCAGCACTCAGTGGGGGTGTGACTTCATTCAGGCCACGGTAATCTACCGTCAGCCTCCATTCTCCACTGGCTTTACGCACTGGCCATATGGGGCTGTTAAAAGGATACTTTGGATACTTTGATACCAACTGACTTTGATACCGGTGCTTTCTTTGGCTGGTCAGATGTGCCTGGGAGGTTTTCCTCTTTGGTCTGAGCCTCAGTTTGGACACTCTCTCTCTCCAGAACAGTACATATACCTCGGTAAGCATAAACCAAGCCCCAGATAAGCTGTTCCACCTCAGATCTTTCTGAGCCGCAACACCCATTACTCAGATACAGGCCTAGCTCCTCAGGATCCTGCAAGTGTTCAGGAGTAAAATCCCATGGCACCGGGGGACCCCATGCTTCTAATTTATTTCCTAAAACTCTCCACTTTCCCTGCCATTCAACATTCTCTGTTTCTGGGAAAAGCTTCCTCCACATGGTGTAAAGTGCTATTATAAGGGATGTATTCAACAGGTCTAATATCCCAAATGCTAACGTAGTCCCTAAACCCTATATAGGGTTAGGGCAAGGCTCAGGTTAAGATTTAGCATTACAGTAAGTGTTAAAGCAGGATTTATGTAATTTCAGCGGGTTTGGTGAAGATTGTCTTTAGCAATAGGGTTATGTTTAGATTCTGGATAAGTGTGTGGGTAAGGTTTTGGCTTAGGGTTAGGGTTAAGGTATAGGGTTAGCATTAGGCTAACATTTAGGGGATAGGGTTAGTGTTAGGTTTCGAGTTATCATTAGGTATAGGTTTCGGGTTAGGGTTAGTGTTAGGATTGGGTTAGGGGTTAGTTTGGGGTTTGGGGTTGGTGGATTTAGGGGTAGGATTAGGTTTAGGTTTAGGGTTAGGTTTAGGTTTCGGGTTAGGTTTAGTATTAGGGTTAAGGTTACGTTTATTGTTAGGGTTATGTTTAGGTTTAGGTTTTGGGTTAGGCTTAGGGTTACGGTTAGTTTTGGTTTAGGGTTAGGATTAGGGTTTAGGGTTCGGGTTAGGGATAGGTTTGTGTTTGGATCAGGATTAGGATTAGGGTTAAGGTAGTTATAGGGGTTGGTTTAGGGTTAGAGTTAGATTTAGTGTTAGGGTAAGGGTTAGTCTCAAGTTTAATGTTAGGGTTAGGGTTAGGATAAGGGTTCGGTTTAGGGTAAAATTAGGGTAGGGTTAGGGTTTGGGTTAGGGTTAGGGTTATGGTTAGGGTTTAATTTGGAGTTGGGTTTGGTTTAGGTTTAGGGTTAGGTTTATGGTTAGGGTTAGCTTTAGTGTTCGGGTTTGTGTTAGTTTTCGGGTTAGGGTTTAGGGGTTCGTTTGGTGTTGGGGTTTAGGGTTAGAGATAGGGTAAGGTTTAGTGTTAAGTTTAGGGTTAGTGTTAGTGTTAGTATAGCGGTTTGGTTTAGGGTAGGGTTAGGGTAGTGTTAGGTTTAGTGTTAGGGGAAGCGTTTGGGGTTAGGGTAAGTATATAGGGTTAGGGTTTAGGGTAGGGTTTTAGGTTTAGAATTTGTGTTAGTGTGAGGGGTTAGGGTTAGGGTTGGTGTTGGGTTTTGGGTTGGGGTTGGGTTTGCATTTGTTGTTGGGTTAGGGTCAGGGTTTGGGTTAGGGTTAGGGTGTAGTGTTACATTTTGTGTTAGTGTTAGGTATAGGGTTTGAGTAAGGGTTTGGGTTTGTTCTTAGGGGTTTGGGTTGGGGTTGGGTTTGGTGTTGAGGTTGCAGTTTGTGTTAGTGATAGTGTTAGGGCCAGGGTTTGGGTTAGTGTTAGGATTAGGGTTGGGGTTAGGGGTAGGGGTAGGAGTCAGGATATTTTTGGTCTAGGGTTGGAGTTTAGGGTTATTGTTGGGGTTAGGATTGGAGCTTGAGGTTGGGTTTTGGGTAAAGGTAGGGGTAAGGTTCGGATTAGGGTTAGGGTTAGTGTTAGTGTTAGGGTTAGGTTTAGGTTTAGGGTTAGGGTTAGGGTTACGATTTAGGGTAATGTTGAAGGTTAGGGTTTGGGTTGGGTTAGTGTTAGGGTTTATGGGTTTGGTTTTGGGTTTGGGGTTGGCGACGGGTTTGGGGTTGGGGATTGTGTTGGTGTTAAGGATAGGGTCAGGATTAGAGTTAGAGTTAGGCTCAGGGTTAGGTTTAGGGTTTAGGGTTATAGTTTAGGGTTAGGGTTAGGGTTAAGGTTAGGTTAAGGGCTTGTGGTTGGGTTTGGGGTAGGGGTAAGTGTAGTGGTAGGAGTAGGATTAGTTTTGGTTTAGTGTTAGGGTTAGGGTGAAGTTTTGGGTTAGGGTTTATGGTAATGGTTTAGGGTTAGATTTAGGGTTGGAGTTACGGTTAAGGGTAAGAGTTTAGATTTAGGGTTGCGTTTGGGATTGGGTTAGGATTAGGGTTAGGGTAAGGTTTAGGGTTAGGGTAAGAATGTAGGTTTAGGGTTAGGTTTAGGTTTAGGATTAGTGTTAGGTTTAGGGCTTGTTTTTGGGTTTGGGGTAGGGGCAGGGGTAAGTTTAGGGTTAGGGTTAGGGTTAAGTTATAGTGTTAGGGGTTAGGGTTAGGATAAAGGCTTATGGTTTACGTTAAGTGTTTAAGGTTAGGGATAGGGTTGAGGTTAGGGTTAGATTAAGGGTTAGGGTTATGGGTATGGGTTTGGGTTTGGGTTGGGGTTGTGGTTGGAGTTGGGGTTGGTGTTTGTGTTAGTGTTAAGGATGGGGTTAAGGTAAGGGTCAGGGTTAAGATTTGGGTTAGGGTTAGGTTTTGGGTGAGGATTAGTGTTAGGCTTAGGCTTAGGCTTTGGGTTTAGTGTTTAGTGTTCTTTAGAGTTAGGTTGAGGTTTAGAGTTAAGGGTTAGAGTAGGGTTAGGCTTACGCTTAGGGTTAGTGTTAGGTTTGGGGTTAGGGGTTAGTGTTCGGGTTCGGGTTGCTGTTGGATTTAGGCTTAGGGTTAGGTTTGGGTTTAGGGTTAGGTTTAGGGTTAGGTTCAGAGTTAGGGTTAGGGTTAGGGTTAGGGTTAGGGTAGGGTTAGGGTTAGGGTTAGGGTTAGGGTTAGGGTTAGGGTTAGGTTTAGGGCTAGGTTTAGTGTTTGGTTTAGGGTAGTGATAGGGGAAGGTATAGGGTTAAGGTTAGGGTTAAGGTGTTTTTGTTTGTCTAGGGTTTGGGTTTGGTGTAGGAATTGGGGTTGTGGTAGGCTTAGTGATAGTGTTAGGGTTAATGGTTAGGGTAAGGATTTGAGTTGGATTTAAATTTAGGTTAAGGGTTAGTGTTAGGGTTAGTGTTAGTGTTAGGGATAGATTTAGGGTTAGAGTTAGGGTTAGGTATAGGTTTAGGTTTAGCATTAGTGTTAGGGTCAGGGTTCGGTTCAGGGTTAGGGTTTGATAGTGTTAGGGTTAGTTAGTGTTAGTGTTAGGTTTTGGTGTAGGGCTAGGGTTAGGGTTTGTGATTGGGTTAGGGTTAGGGCTTGGTATAGGGTTAGTGCACGAATAGGTGTAGGTTTAAGTTTAGGGGATGGTTGAGGATTAGTTTTAGGGTGTGGGTTAGGGTTACCGTTAGTTGTTAGGTGTTGTTGGCATTGGTTTTGGGTTTGGGGTTGGGGTTGCGATTGGGGTTGGGTTAGGATTAGGGTAGTGTTTGGGTTTGGGTTAGGTTTAGAATTAGGGTCAGGGTATGGGTTTGGGTTAGGGTTAGGTTTAGGGCTATGGGTTAGGGTTAGGGTTAGGGTATAGATAGGGGTATGTTTAATATTAGGGTTAAGGTTACAGTTAGTGTTACACTTAGGGTTTAGGTGTTGTTGGACTTGGGGTTGGGTTTGGGTTTGGGTTTGGGGCTGTGTTAGGGTTAGGTTTAAGTGTTTTAGAATTTGGGTTAGATTTAAGGTTAGGGTTAGGGTTATGATTAAGGATTAGTGTTAGGGCTAGGTTTAGGATTAGGTTTAGTGTTAGGGTTTTTTTAGGTTTAGGGTTAGATTTTGGGGTTGGGGTTGGGGTATGGGTAAGTGTTAGAGTTTGGTTTATTGGTAGCGTTACGTTTATTGTTCAGGGGTTAGTGTTTGGTTGGGGTTGTTGTTGAGGTTGGGTAAGTGTTGGAGCTGGGTTTGGGGTTGGGGTTGGGGTAGGGGTAGGGGTTGGGATTGGTTTAGAGTTAGGTTTAGGTTTAGTGTTAGGGTTAGGATTACAGTTAGGGTTAGATTTAGGTTTAGGGTTAGTGTTGGTGTTAGGGTAAGGTTAGTTTTAGGGTTAGGGTTATGGCTTGGGTTAGGTTTAGGCTTAAGCTTAGGGTTAGGGTTAGGGTTAAGGTTAATTTTAGCTTTAGGATAAGGGTTGGGGTTGGGGTTTGGGTTGCGTCTGGGGTTTGGGTTAGGTTTAGGGTTAGGGTTCTGGCTTGGGTTAGGGTTAGGTTTAGGTTTAGGTTAGGTTTAGGGTTAGGATTAATGTTGGGGTTGGGATTTTGGTTGGGGTTTGGGTTGGGGTTGGGGTTGGGGTTAGGGTTAGCGTTAGTTTTTAGATATTATTGTTTGGGTTTGGGTTGGTGTTAGTGATAGGGTGGGGCTGGTGTTGGGATAGTTGTTGGGATTGGTTAGAGTTAGGTTTAGGGTTAGGGTTACGGGGTTAGGGTTTGGCTTCTGGCTTGTGGTTGAGCTAGGGATAACAGTTGGGGTTTGGGTTGGGTTTGGGGTTGGTGTTGGGGTTAAGGTTAAAGTTAGGGTTAGGCTTATGGTTAGGGTAGGGTTAGGGTTACGGTTATTGTTTGGGTTAGTGTTAGGGTTAGTGTTAGGGGTTAGGGTTAGGGTTAGGATTTGGGTTATGTTTAGAGTTAGGGTTAGCATTAGGGTTGAGCTTAGGGTTAGTTTAAGTTATAGGGTAATAGGTATAGGGTTAGTGCTAGGTTTAAAGAATAGAGGTAGGGTTAAATTTCTTGTTAATTGTGGTGTAGGGTAAGTATGAGCGTTAGGGTGAAAGAAGGTTTAAGCCCTGGATTTGTTTTGTGATTGGATAAGGTTCAAAAATAGGAATAGAAATAGTGTTTTGAACACGTTTAGTGCTTGTATTTGGCATAGGGATAGACTTCGAGTTTAGTTGGTTTTTAGTCCTAGAGAAAGGGATAGGGTCTATCGTATGATCAGCTATAGTGCTCGGTTTAGAGTTTTGGTTTGTTGTAGTGTTTGGGTTAGGGTGTTAGTGTTATGGTTAAAGATAAGGTTACGTTTACGGTAAGGGTTAGGGTCTGGGATGATTTTATGTTAGGGTTAGGATTTGATTTAATATTTGCGTAAGAAACAGGGTTTGTTTGCATTTTATGAATAGATTTAGGATTAGGATGAGTTGGAATGTTATTGATATTGTTAAAATCAATTTTGAGTGTGGGCAAATACTGAGCTGCCAATTGACATATTGACCATGACATGACATTTTGTTTTTCTGCTTGAGATAAAGCTCTGCATAAGTGTTGTTCATTAAACACACTTGCAATAAATCCGTGGCTGTACTCATTTCTCTTGTTTTAAAAATCGCACGCGATCCGTCAAAGAAAGAAGCTATCGTGAAATGTATAAGATCCTGACAACGAATTTCAAACATATTTTGACTTTAGTCAACATTACAAAGTAGTACTGACAAATTTTAAAATGTTCAAAATTAAATAAAAATTAAAAATACTATTCCACGAAGTTTATAGGTGTTTTTTCCGTGCTATAAAAACTTCTCTAATTTATTCAGCTTAGCAGGTCAGAATCGGCTAAAGTGCAGGGCAGCCGGCTGATTCGCGTCTTTCTTCAGCGGCTGAGGCAGCAGAAAACGCGATTGATGCGTTTCAAGCGGATTCCGCGGTTAAGAGCGATTCGAGTTTGACGTTCGTCGCCGATTCGGCTCAGATTCGTCCAGACTCATCTTCGATGCTCCGGTGATTAATTTTACAGAGGAAATATTCGAACCGGTTGAACAGACACCAGAATCTGCGAGAGAAGCCAGCTTCACTCAAATTTCGCTTCTATACTGATATACGCTCAAAGAGCATTCAATTTCGGAAAAGTAATCAGTAATATCCGTGTGTATGAAAAATAAACGAGGAGATACGATGTTCCAGGGATAAGAGTAACAGACATCAAAAACGGTAGGAAAATGTATGAAAACGAGGACGGAGGTGAACGTCTGATGCAGACATATATTGCAGACGGCAGCAGAGCAGAAAGGGAACACAATCTTTCCCCCAGCCTAACACCGGGGTCCTCCCCATCTCTATCGACAACGCCAGGAACGGATTCTGTCAAAAGGGTAATCGCTTTTATTTTGGAAACAGACCGCAGCAGGCTACGTTTTAAAGCCGCACTTCAGTGAACGGCAGCAGGCTGAAACGCGTCTTTCTTCAGCGGCTCAAAGAGCAGCAGAAACCGCGGTTGATGTGTTTCAAGAGGAATCCGCGGTTAAGAGCGATTCGAGTTTGTCGTTCGTTGCCGACTCGGCTCAGTTTCGTTCGGGCTCATCTGCGATGCTCCGGTGATTAAGTTTGTTGGGAAATATTCGTTCCGGTTCGACAGACACCAGAGGCTGCGAGAGGAGCCAGCTTCGCTCAAATTTCGCCTCTACACTGGTAAGATCAGAACAGCATACAATTTTTAGAAAGGAATCAATAACGCTAGTGTGTGCGTAAAGGAAACGGAGATTGACGAAGTTTCACGAAGAAAAAGACATTAATAACTTTCTAGAATAAAGTTTGAAAACGTGAACGGAGGTGAACGACTGATGCAGACATATATTGCAGACGGCAGCAGAGCAGAGAGGGAACACAATCTTTCCCCCAGCCTAACACCGGGGACCTCCTCATCTCTATCGACAACGCCAGGATCGGATTCTGTCAAAGGGGTAATCGCTTTTGTTTTGGAAACAGACCGCAGCAGGCTACATTTTAAAGCCGCACTTCAGTGCTGTGCAGCAGGCTGAAGAGCGTCTTTCTTCAGCGGCTCAAGCAGCAGAAACCGCGGTTAATGTGTTTCAAGAGGAATCCGCGGTTAAGAGCGATTCGAGTTTGTCGTTCGTTGCCGATTCGGCTCAGTTTCGTACATGCTTATTTGCGATGCTCCGGTGATGAAGTTTGCTGGGAAATATTCGGTCCGGTTGGACAGACATCAGAATCTGCGAGAGGAGCCAGCTTCACTCAAATTTCGCCTCTACACTGGTAAGATCAGAACAGCATACAATTTCAGGAAGGGAATCAATAATGTCTGTGTGACAGAAAAATAAACGGGGAGATGCGATGATTCAGTGGTGAAAGAAAAAGGCATCGAGAAAATTCAGAAAAAAAGTGTGAATACGTGGACGGAAAAGATCGTCTGAGGCAGACATATATTGCCGACCGCAGCAGAGCAGAAAGGGAACAGAATCTTTCCCCCAGCTTAAAACCGGGGCCCCCTCCATCTCTATCGACAACGCCAGGAAAGGAGTCTGTCAAAAGGGTAATCGCTTTTATTTTGGAAACAGACCGCAGCAGGCTACGTTTTAAAGCCGCACATCAGTGAACGGCAGCCGGCTGAAACCCGTCTTTCTTCATCAGCTCAAAGAGCAGCAGAAACCACGGTTGATGTGTTTCAAGAGGAATCCGCGGTTAAGAGCGATTCGAGTTTGTCGTTCGTTGCCGACTCGGCTCAGTTTCGTTCAGGTTCATCTGCGATGCTCCGGTGATGAAGTTTGTTGGGAAATATTCGTTCCGGTTCGACAGACACCAGAGGCTGCGAGAGGAGCCAGCTTCGCTCAAATTTCGCCTCTACACTGGTAAGATCAGAACAGCATACAGTTTTTAGAAAGGAATCAATAACGCTAGTGTGTGCGTAAAGGAAACGGAGATTGACGAAGTTTCACGAAGAAAAAGATATTAATAACTTTCTAGAATAAAGTGTGAAAACGTGAACGGAGATGAACGACTGATGCAGACATAAATTGCCGACCGCAGCAGAGCAGAAAGGGAACACAATCTTTCCCCCAGCCTAACACCGGGGACCTCCTCATCTCTATCGACAACGCCAGGAACGGAGTCTGTCAAAAGGGTAATCGCTTTTATTTTGGAAACAGACCGCAGCAGGCTACGTTTTAAAGCCGCACTTCAGTGCTGTGCAGCAGGCTGAAGAGCGTCTTTCTTCAGCGGCTCAAGCAGCAGAAAACTCGATTGATGCGTTTCAAGCGGATTCCGCGGTTAAGAGCGATTCGAGTTTGACGTTCGTCGCCGATTCGGCTCAGTTCCGTAAATGCTAATCTGCGATGCTCCGGTGATGAAGTCTGTTGGGAAATATTCGTTCCGGTTTGACAGACACCAGAATCTGCGAGAGGAGCCAGCTTCACTCAAATTGCCTCTACACTGGTAAGATCAGAACAGCATACAATTTTTAGAAAGGAATCAATAACGCTAGTGTGTGCGTAAAGGAAACGGAGATTGGCAAAGTTTCACGAAGAAAAAGACATTAATAACTTTCTAGAATAAAGTGTGAAGACGTGAACGGAGATGAACGACTGATGCAGACATATATTGCCGACCGCAGCAGAGCAGAAAGGGAATAGAATCATTCCCCCAGCTTAAAACCGGGGTCCTCTCCATCTCTATCGACAACGCCAGGAACGGATTCTGTCAAAGGGGTAATCGCTTTTATTTTGGAAACAGACCGCAGCAGGCTACGTTTTAAAGCCGCACTTCAGTGCTGTGCAGCAGGCTGAAGAGCTTCTTTCTTCAGCGGCTCAAAGAGCAGCAGAAACCGCGGTTAATGTGTTTCAAGAGGAATCCGCGGTTAAGAGCGATTCGAGTTTGTCGTTCGTTGCCGATTCGGCTCAGTTTCGTACATGCTTATTTGCGATGCTCCGGTGATGAAGTTTGCTGGGAAATATTCGGTCCGGTTGGACAGACATCAGAATCTGCGAGAGGAGCCAGCTTCACTCAAATTTCGCCTCTACACTGGTAAGATCAGAACAGCATACAATTTCAGGAAGGGAATCAATAATGTCTGTGTGACAGAAAAATAAACGGGGAGATGCGATGATTCAGTGGTGAAAGAAAAAGGCATCGAGAAAATTCAGAAAAAAAGTGTGAATACGTGGACGGAAAAGATCGTCTGAGGCAGACATATATTGCCGACCGCAGCAGAGCAGAAAGGGAACAGAATCTTTCCCCCAGCTTAAAACCGGGGCCCCCTCCATCTCTATCGACAACGCCAGGAAAGGAGTCTGTCAAAAGGGTAATCGCTTTTATTTTGGAAACAGACCGCAGCAGGCTACGTTTTAAAGCCGCACATCAGTGAACGGCAGCCGGCTGAAACCCGTCTTTCTTCATCAGCTCAAAGAGCAGCAGAAACCACGGTTGATGTGTTTCAAGAGGAATCCGCGGTTAAGAGCGATTCGAGTTTGTCGTTCGTTGCCGACTCGGCTCAGTTTCGTTCAGGTTCATCTGCGATGCTCCGGTGATGAAGTTTGTTGGGAAATATTCGTTCCGGTTCGACAGACACCAGAGGCTGCGAGAGGAGCCAGCTTCGCTCAAATTTCGCCTCTACACTGGTAAGATCAGAACAGCATACAGTTTTTAGAAAGGAATCAATAACGCTAGTGTGTGCGTAAAGGAAACGGAGATTGACGAAGTTTCACGAAGAAAAAGATATTAATAACTTTCTAGAATAAAGTGTGAAAACGTGAACGGAGATGAACGACTGATGCAGACATAAATTGCCGACCGCAGCAGAGCAGAAAGGGAACACAATCTTTCCCCCAGCCTAACACCGGGGACCTCCTCATCTCTATCGACAACGCCAGGAACGGAGTCTGTCAAAAGGGTAATCACTTTTATGTCGGAAAGAGACCGCAGCAGGCTACGTTTTAAAACCGCACTTCAGTGAACGGCAGCCGTCTGAAACGCGTCTTTCTTCAGCGGCTCAAGCAGCAGAAAACTCGATTGATGCGTTTCAAGCGGATTCCGCGGTTAAGAGCGATTCGAGTTTGACGTTCGTCGCCGATTCGGCTCAGTTCCGTAAATGCTAATCTGCGATGCTCCGGTGATGAAGTCTGTTGGGAAATATTCGTTCCGGTTTGACAGACACCAGAATCTGCGAGAGGAGCCAGCTTCACTCAAATTGCCTCTACACTGGTAAGATCAGAACAGCATACAATTTTTAGAAAGGAATCAATAACGCTAGTATGTGCGTAAAGGAAACGGAGATTGACGAAGTTTCATGAAGAAAAAGATATTAATAACTTTCTAGAATAAAGTGTGAAAACGTGAACGGAGATGAACGACGGATGAAGACATATATTGCAGACGACAGCAGAGCAGAAAGGGAACACAATCTTTCCCCCAGCCTAACACCGGGGACCTCCTCATCTCTATCGACAACGCCAGGAACGGAGTCTGTCAAATGGGTAATCGCTTTTATGTCGGAAAGAGACCGCAGCAGGCTACGTTTTAAAACCGCACTGCAGTGAACGGCAGCCGTCTGAAACGCGTCTTTCTTCAGCGGCTCAAGCAGCAGAAAACTCGATTGATGCGTTTCAAGCGGATTCCGCGGTTAAGAGCGATTCGAGTTTGACGTTCGTCGCCGATTCGGCTCAGTTCCGTAAATGCTAATCTGCGATGCTCCGGTGATGAAGTCTGTTGGGAAATATTCGTTCCGGTTTGACAGACACCAGAATCTGCGAGAGGAGCCAGCTTCACTCAAATTGCCTCTACACTGGTAAGATCAGAACAGCATACAATTTTTAGAAAGGAATCAATAACGCTAGTGTGTGCGTAAAGGAAACGGAGATTGGCAAAGTTTCACGAAGAAAAAGACATTAATAACTTTCTAGAATAAAGTGTGAAGACGTGAACGGAGATGAACGACTGATGCAGACATATATTGCCGACCGCAGCAGAGCAGAAAGGGAATAGAATCTTTCCCCCAGCTTAAAACCGGGGTCCTCTCCATCTCTATCGACAACGCCAGGAACGGCTTCTGTCAAAGGGGTAATCGCTTTTATTTTGGAAACAGACCGCAGCAGGCTACGTTTTAAAGCCGCTCTTCAAAGAACGAGAGCCGGCTGAAGCGCTTCTTTCTTCATCGGCTCAAAGAGCAGAAACCGCGATTGATGTGTTTCAAGAGGAATCCGCTGTTAAGAGCGATTCGAGTTTGACGTTTGTTGCCGTTTCAGCTAAGTTTCGTACATGCTTATCTGCGATGCTCCGGTGATGAAGTTTGTTGGGAAATATTCGGTCCGGTTGGACAGACATCAGAGGCTGCGAGAGGAGCCAGCTTCACTCAAATTTCGCCTCTACACTGGTAAGATCAGAACAGCATACAATTTTGGGAAAGGAATCAATAATGTCCGTTTGTATGAAAAGGAAAAATTGAGAGAAGTTTTGTTTCTTAGGAATATGAAAGGTCATCAAAAAATGTTAAAGAAAAAATGTGAAAATGTGTACTGAAATGAAGGTCTGATGCTATCATTCTCTGCGAGTGCTTGCTGAGCCTGCAGAGAACAGAAAATCCCCCCTGGCTAACATAGGGGGCATCCCATCTTTTCTAAAAACACCATGAACGAAGTCTGATATAAGAGTAAACTGCGTAGTGTTGGAATCAGACCTCAGCTGGCAGTGGATATAAGCCGCTTTACAGCGCAAGGCAGCCGACTGATTAGCATTCTGCCTTCTGAACTGTAGGAGACACAAACTTTTTCAAGCCTAATCCACAGTTAGGAGCGATTACAGCCAGACTTTTCCACTCCATTCGGACCTGATTATTTGAAAAGATTTGAAAGCGTTTAGGGTTAGAGTTTGGTTTAGGGGTATGGTTAGGGTTAGGGTTAGGGTTAGGATTAGGGTTAGGGTTGCTTTTGGGGTAGGTTAAAATTTACGGATTGTTGTGGTTGCTTTTGGGGTAGGTTAAAATTTACCGATAGGATTAGTGTTAGCGCTTGTGCCTGGTTTTGGAGTACGGGTAGGCTAAGGTTTAGGGATAGGATTATGGTTTGTGCTTGTGGTTGCATTTGGGGTAGGCGTAGTACCAGTGTTAGGATTAGGGTTAGGGTTAGTGTTAGGGTTAGGGTTCGTTTTAGTGTTATGGAAAAGGGTAAGTGATTAAGGTTAGGGTTAGGGTTCGTTTTAAGGTTAGGGTTTGTGCTTGTGGTTGCTTTTGGGGAAGGGTTAGTGTTAAGGTTAAGGTTAGGGTTAGGAGTTACGGGTATGGGTTTCGTTTAAGGTTCCCGTAGAGATTGGAGTTAGTGTTAATGTTAAGGATAAGGTTAGGTTTAGTGTTAGGGTTAGGGTTAGGATTTGGGTTAGAGTTTGGTTTTGGGTCAGGATTAGGGCTAGGGTTAGGCTAAGGGTTAGGGTAAGGCTTCAGGTTTAGGGTCATAGATTAGGTTTAGGGTTAGGGTTAGGTTTAGGTTTAGTGTTAGGGTTACGTTTGGGTTAGGTTTTAGGGTTGGGGTTGTGTTTGGGGTTTTGGTAAGGGTTAGGGTTACGGTTAGGATAAGGGTAAGGTTATGGGTTAAGGTTAGGGTTAGGGATAGGGATTACGCGTTTGTTTGGGGTTGGTGTTGGTGTTTCGGTTGTTTATAAAGGATATGGTTAGGGTAGAGGTTAGGGTTAGTATTAGGGTTAGGGTGAGAGTAAAATTTTGGGTTCGGTTTGGGTTTGGGATAGGGTTAGGGTTAAGCTTTGGTTACTGTTAGGGTTAGGGTCGGGTTAAGGTTAGGGTTAGGGTTAGGTTTAGGGTTAAGGTTTGGGTTTGTGCTAGCGTTAAGGTTAGGTTTAGGGTTAGTGTTAAGTATATAGTTTTAGATTTACAGTAATTGTTAGGGTTAGGGTTAGGGCTTGAGTTAGGGTTAGGGTTAATGTGTTGTAAATAACTCCCAAGGATGATACTTCAGAAATAAATATGTTGTGGTTTTGTGGTTTTGATGCCGGTATTCCACATCAGAGCATCATGCAGCAGTTAAGGAGTTAATGCTGGGGGAGCAGCAGAGGGGAGGGGCGGAGCTCCGCACCGGATGCAGGCGGCGCTCGGTCTGGGCGCGTTGCTCTGGGCTGCCGTGGAGGTTCAGCACGTGTGCTTCCCCTGCGGGTCCTCCTTAGCGTAAGCTCATAGCTTTTGGTTTGAAACTTTTTCTCTCTCTTTCAATTGTTCAATTTTATTAGATTTAGTAAAGTTACCGTTCCTTCTCAAATCGTGCCGTTGTTTTCTTGTCGACCCATCCCTTCCCGCCGTTTCCCCCTCCCCCTCCCGGAGCGCGGCTCTGCTCGGGCGGCCGCGCGGCCACTGACGCAGTTTCTTTTTCTCTCCCCTCTCCCTTCTCGGTTTTCCCTTGGGTCACTGTCACGGACAACACCGTGACAATTATTGGTGGAGGATGCGGGCAGTGCAGTATTGGCACTCCATTGTAAATCTGGTGCAGAGTGGACTAAGGTTTTTCATGTACCTCATAGCATGCTGGCGTCTTTTTAAGCTCCTCGCGTTCAGCACCGGAGTAATGTGGATATACAGCTACTTTAGTGTGCTGAGGGGGTTACATGCCTCCTACCTAAACACCCTGGCTAACGTGACAGATTATGCGGCATTTGGAACGGTTTCCAATTACTCTTTTCAGGTCTTTACCTATATTCAAGATGTCAGCCCGGCAACTGTGTTATCTGTTTTTCTGAATGCACTCTCTGCAATAGTAATTTACATCATGTGGAGGGAGCGTTCCTCAAAACCAGAGAGTGTTGAATGGCAGGGAAGGTGGAAAAAATTAGGAAAGAAATTGGAAGCGTGGGGACCCCCGGTGTTATGCAATTTTGATCTTGAGCACCTGTGGGACCCTGAGAAATTCAGTGAGTGTTTAGGTAAGGAGTCATGTGACTCAGGACGATCTGAGAAGGAATGTATTGTTTGGGGTCTGGCTTGTGCTTATCGAGCCATAATTGATGTTCTGGAGAGAAATGGTTTCCAAACCAAGGTCCAAAGCAAAAATGAAAACCTCGAAGTTAGACCTGACCAATCACAGGAAGCACCGGTATCAGTGTCGGTTGCCCCTGTGGAAGGCCAGAAATGGACACGGCCGTCCTCGCGCCTAGAACGGAAAGAAGAAGAAGCAGAGAAAAAAAAGGAAGATCCAGGCGAGGGGCCCTCCTCAGCACCACCACCACCACCACCACCTAAAAAGGCCACTAAGAAAAGTGAGAGACATGGAGAAGACAGCGATGATGATGGAGTCACTGTTACCACTACTCGGAGAGGACATGAGGAAGTGGCATAAAAAACCCACTCCTGTACTGCGAGCACGGGTGAGAGAACTACAGCAGAGATCAGCCACCAATGAAATTGCTCCCGTCACTGCAGGTAACCAATAGAGGGGCCCTGCCCTCAGCCAGGGGAGGGAAAGGGATAACAGAGTGTATTGGACTGTGTGGATTCAATGGCCTGGCACATTAGAGCCACAAAGATATAAGGCACTGGTGGACACTGGTGCACAGTGCACTCTGATGCCCTCGAGTTATAAAGGGACAGAATTGATTCATATTTCTGGAGTGACTGGGGGTTCTCAGGAACTGTCTGTGTTGGAGGCAGAAATAAGCCTCACCGGTAAAACCTGGCAGAAGCATCCCATAGTGACTGGACAGGGGGCTCCATGCATACTCGGTATTGACTATCTCAGAAGGGGACATTTCAAGGATCCCAAGGGATACCGATGGGCTTTTGGAATAGCTGCTGTAGATGCAGACAACATTCAGCAGCTGTCTGTTTTACCTGGCCTGTCAGAAGATCCGTCTGTTGTGGGGGTACTGAAAGTGAAAGAGCAGCAGGTACCTATCGCTACAAAAACAGTGCACAGACGGCAGTACCGCACCAACAGGGATTCCTTGCTCCCCATTCATAACTTGATCCGTCAGCTAGAGAGCCAGGGAGTGATCAGCAAGACTCACTCACCTTTTAACAGCCCCATATGGCCGGTGCGTAAAGCCAGTGGAGAATGGAGGCTGACGGTAGATTACCGTGGCCTAAATGAAGTCACACCCCCACTGAGTGCTGCTGTGCCAGATATGTTGGAGCTGCAGTATGAACTGGAGTCAAAAGCAGCCAAGTGGTATGCCACTATAGACATTGCCAATGCATTCTTTTCTATTCCTTTGGCCACAGAGTGCAGACCACAGTTTGCTTTCACCTGGAGGGGCGTTCAGTACACCTGGAACCGTTTGCCCCAGGGGTGGAAACACAGCCCAACCATCTGCCATGGGCTGATTCAAACCACACTGGAACAGGGTGGGGCACCTGAGCACCTCCAGTATATTGATGACATTGTTGTGTGGGGTGATACAGCAGAGGAAGTTTTTAAAAAAGGAGAGCAAATAATCCAAATTCTTCTGGGTGCTGGTTTTGCTATTAAACGGAACAAAGTGAAGGGACCTGCCCAAGAAATTCAGTTCCTAGGAGTAAAATGGCAAGATGGACGTCGTCACATTCCAGGAGATGTGATTGACAAAATCACCAGTATGTCACCACCCACTAGCAAGAAAGAGACACAGTCTTTTCTGGGTGTAGTAGGTTTTTGGAGGATGCACATCCCAAACTACAGCCTCATAGTAAGCCCCCTCTATCAAGTGACTCGGAAGAAGAATAATTTTGCATGGGGTCCTGAACAGCAGCAGGCCTTTGAGCAAATCAAGCAGGAGATAGCCCGTGCTGTGGCCCTGGGGCCAGTTCGGTTGGGACAGGATGTGAAAAACATCCTCTACACTGCTGCTGGAGAGAAAGGTCCCACTTGGAGTCTGTGGCAAAGAGCCTCTGGGGAGACCCGAGGCCGACCCCTTGGATTTTGGAGCAGAGCGTACAGGGGTTCAGAGGAGTGCTACACTCCAACTGAGAAGGAGATTTTGGCCGCATACGAGGGGGTTTGGGCTGCCTCTGAAGTAATTGGTACTGAGACACAGCTCCTCCTGGCACCTCGACTGCCAGTGCTGAATTGGATGTTCAAAGGAAAGGTTCCCCCCACCCATCATGCTACCGATGCCACCTGGAGTAAGTGGATTGCACTGATTACACAGCGAGCTCGGATGGGGAACCTCAACCGTCCAGGAATCCTGGAGGTGATCATGGACTGGCCTGAAGGCAAGAAATTTGGAACATCCCCATCAGAGGAGATACCACGTGCTAAAGAGGCCCCACCATATAACGAACTACTAGAGAATGAAAAGACGTATGCCCTCTTCACTGATGGATCGTGTCGTATTGTTGGGAAGCATCGCAGATGGAAGGCTGCTGTGTGGAGCCCCACACGACGAGTTGCAGAGGCCACCGAAGGAGAAGGAGAGTCAAGCCAATTTGCGGAGGTAAAGGCCGTCCAGCTGGCCTTAGATGTGGCTGAACGGGAGAGGTGGCCCATGCTATATCTTTATACTGACTCTTGGATGGTGGCAAATGCTTTATGGGGGTGGTTGCAGCAGTGGGAACAGGACAACTGGCAACGGAAGGGTAAACCTATTTGGGCTGCTGAACTGTGGAAAGACATTGCTGCCCGAACAAAAAGGTTGGGTGTAAAGGTGCGCCATGTAGATGCTCATGTGCCCAAGAATCGAGCTACTGAAGAACAGAAAAATAACCATCAGGTAGATCGAGCTGCCAGAATTGAGGTGTCTCAGATCGATTTGGACTGGCAGAACAAAGGAGAGCTATTTTTAGCTCGGTGGGCCCATGAGACCTCTGGCCATCAAGGAAGGGATGCGACCTATAAGTGGGCTAGAGACCGAGGGGTGGACTTAACTATGGATGCCGTTGCACAGGTTATCCATGACTGTGACACATGTGCCATAATTAAACAGGCCAAGAGGATGAAACCCCTCTGGCAGGAAGGGCGATGGGAAAAGTATAAATATGGGGAGGCGTGGCAGGTTGATTATATCACCTTGCCACGAACTCGCGATGGTAAGCGTTACGTGCTCACCATGGTGGAGGCGACCACTGGGTGGCTTGAGACATACGCAGTACCCCATGCTACCGCCCGAAACACCATCTTAGGGCTCGAGAGACAAGTCCTATGGAGACATGGCACTCCAGAGAGAATTGAGTCCGATAATGGGACTCATTTCAAAAATTCTCTTGTGGATATCTGGGCCAAAGAACACGGCATTGAATGGATCTACCATATCCCCTACCATGCACCAGCTGCTGGTAAGATCGAGCGCTACAACGGGTTGTTAAAAACCACGTTGAGAGCAATGGGTGGTGGGACATTCAAGCACTGGGAGAAGCATCTGGCAGAAACCACATGGCTGGTCAACACTAGGGGATCAGTCAACCGAGAGGGTCCTACACAGTCCGGCTCCCTACAGACCATAGAGGGAGATAAGGTCCCTGTGGTACATGTGAGGAGCATGTTGGGAAAAGCGGTGTGGGTCCTTCCAGCCTCTGGAAAGGGCAAAACCCTCCGTGGAACCGTTTTTGCGCAGGGACCTGGGTGCACCTGGTGGGTAATGGATAAAAATGGGGACGTCCAGTGTGTCCCACAAGGGAATTTGATGCTGGGGGAATGCAGTCTGTAATTACGTGTGTATGTATGTATATATATATATATATGTTTCTATGTAACTCATGTTATTACTGTTTGGTTATGTATAGATGTGTGTTAAGCATGATGTGATGATGTGGAATAAGGGGTGGAATGTTGTGGTTTTGTGGTTTTGATGCCGGTATTCCACATCAGAGCATCATGCAGCAGTTAAGGAGTTAATGCTGGGGGAGCAGCAGAGGGGAGGGGCGGAGCTCCGCACCGGATGCAGGCGGCGCTCGGGCTGGGCGCGTTGCTCTGGGCTGCCGTGGAGGTTCAGCACGTGTGCTTCCCCTGCGGGTCCTGCTTAGCGTAAGCTCATAGCTTTTGGTTTGAAACTTTTTCTCTCTCTTTCAATTGTTCAATTTTATTAGATTTAGTAAAGTTACCGTTCCTTCTCAAATCGTGCCGTTGTTTTCTTGTCGACCCATCCCTTCCCGCCGTTTCCCCCTCCCCCTCCCGGAGCGCGGCTCTGCTCGGGCGGCCGCGCGGCCACTGACGCAGTTTCTTTTTCTCTCCCCTCTCCCTTCTCGGTTTTCCCTTGGGTCACTGTCACGGACAACACCGTGACAAAATAGTATAGATGATGGTATATTTTGAGTTGTTCTATATAGATAGTGTACAAATAATACAAAAGAGAAGATGGCTCACCTTCAGGATTGTTATAGGTGTGAAGAACAATACACACCAATCGTTACCAACCGTAAAAGATTTATTGAGCAAGCAATTACCGAGCAAAACAGCGCTGGGCGGCTGGG
This sequence comes from Cyrtonyx montezumae, assembly GCF_038088225.1. Classification (NCBI taxonomy): domain Eukaryota; kingdom Metazoa; phylum Chordata; class Aves; order Galliformes; family Odontophoridae; genus Cyrtonyx; species Cyrtonyx montezumae. The sequence continues at coordinate 350,150 of NW_027072067.1, forward strand.
AGTCTCTGCTCCACCAGAGGTGCGCAACGGCAGCCTCTCGATCCCACTATTTATTATTTCTTATCTCTACATTCATGTTTATCTTTCCCTTCCTGGGCTGCGCTGGCTGTTATGTGGGGGTCGTTCTCTGCCACCTGGTGATTGAGATGAAAAAGGCCGTAGGCCTCTTCAGCTTCGATCATGCACACTTAAGAGGAGATTTTCACTTATTTTTCTTTTTTCAGTTTCTTAGAAGGTCACTGCTATCTGTTGTTCATTGTCCAGTTGTTAGAACTAAGCGCTGTGGCTCCAATTTGCACAATTCCAAAGTTCTTAGACAAAACATTTATTCATGTATTTTGAGTCTTCTACAAACTACATAGTTTTCAGAAAGCAGAACACTGAAAAACACTGACACATCTGTCTCGAGTCGGTTTGATTAACAAATACAGCACTCATTTTTATCACAAGGATGATAAGGCTCGCAGGGGACTCCACGTGGAAGGGATCTCTGAGAAGAGATCCTTTCCTGGCGGTGGTCAGCCCTTAAATGGGTTTTGGGAGAGGTAGAGCCAGGCTCCCCCCATTCCAATCACACAGGTGTATCACCTCCACCTGTGCCCCCATGGCTGACTCGGTGCTCACCTCAGGTGACCAATCAGTGTTTCAGGCCATGATTCAGCAGTTCCCATACAGTTAGGGTAGGGTTAGGGTTAGATTTGGTGTTAGTGTTAGTGTTAGGGTTGGTGTAAGCTTTAAAGATTTAGTTTTACAGTAAGTTTGAGGTTATTGTATAGGGTTAGGTGTATGATTGGATTTAGTGTTAGGTTTAGGGTTAGGGCAAGGTTTAGGGTTAAAGATTTAGTCTTACAGTAAGTGTTAGGGAAGGATTTAGGTAATTTCAGCGGGTTTGGTGAAGACTGGCTTTGGTAGAAGGGTTATGTTTGATTTTGTATTAAGGTAAGGTTTTGGCTTAGGGTTAGGGTTAGGGTGCAGATTAGGGTTGGGGTTAGTGTTAGGGATAGGGTTAAGTTATATGGTTAGGGTTAGACTAAGATTTAGGGTTAGGGTGAGGGTTAGGGTTAGGTTTAAGGATAAGTATAAATATTTAGTTTTACAGTAAGTGTTAGGGTATGAGTCAGGCCGTGATTCAGCAGTTCCCATACAGTTAGGGTAGGGTTAGGCTTAGGGTTACGGTTAGGGTTATGTTTAGGATTATGTTTAGGGTTAGGTTTGGGGTTAGGGTTTGGGTTGGTGTTACTCTTAGGGTTATGTTAGTGTTAAGTTTTGGGTTAGGGTTAGGCTAAGATTTAGGGTTAATGTGAGGGTAAGGGTTAGGCTTAGGTTTAAGCTTAAGTTTAAAGCTTTAGTTTTACAGTAAGTGTTAGGGTATATTTTAGGTTACTGGATAGTCTATGATTGGATTTAGGGTTAGGGTTAGGGTATGTGATAGCTTTAGAATTAGTGTTAGGTTTAGAGTAAGGTTTAGGGTTAAAGATTTAGTCTTACAGTAAGTGTTAGGGAAGGATATAGGTAATTTCAGCGGGTTAGGTGAAGATTCGCTTTAGTAATATGGTTACGTTTTGATTTTGGATTTGTCTTAGTGTAAGGTTTTGGATTAGGTATAAGTTCAGGGTTAGGGTTGCGGTTAGGGTTAGGGTTTAGGTTAGGATTAGGGTAGGGTTAGGGTTAGGATTATGTTTAGTGTTACGGTTAGGGTTAGGGCTTGAGTTAGTTTTACGGTTAGGGTTAAGTTTTGGGTTTGGTTTGGGTTTGGGATGGTGTTAGGGTTAGGGTTTAGGGTTAGGGAACGGGTTAGGGTTACTGTTAGGGTTAGGGAACGCTTAAATTTAGGGTTAGGGAATGGTTAGGTTATTTTTAGGGTTAAGGTTAGGTTTAGAGATAGGCTTTGTGTTATTGTTAGGTTTATAGATTTAGATTTACAATAATTGTTAGGGTTAGGGCTTGAGTTAGGGTTAGTGTTAGTGTGGGGTAAATAACTCCAAAGGATGGTACTTCACAAAGAAGTAGTATAGATGATGGTATATTTTGAGTTGTTCTATAGATAGTTGTCACCGGTTTGCGGGACAGTTTGACCCAGTACCGTGACAATTGAGGCAGGGGACCCACGGGCCCACACCCTGGGGAAGGGGAAGGGGAAAAGGGAAAAAAAGGAGAAGGGAGATGGGCCTAGGAACAAAACAGCCGCAACGATCTGAGGAGGAAAGCTAATTTAGTAAATAAGATAGCAGAAAGAAAAATAACACAATATAATATAATATAATATAATTGGAATTGAGGCAAATGAATCAAATAAAATGAACAAGAGAGAGAGTGTCCGATAAACCGAAGGCCTTACGCTAACGCTGAAGGCGGACGGCTGCAACAAACACCCACTGCCGAGCTCGGTCCTGAAGGGAAGAGAGAGTCCCGTGACCGCAGACAGTTTTTATCTTTCCCTCTGGGCGGAAATATGTAAAAATGCAAAGCATCGCAAAGTCCTCTGGGGAATGTAGTTCTCTTCTGAAACAGGTACATCCAGAACTATCGACGATCCACAGAGCTGGAGCATTAACTCCTTAACTCCCAATACACCACGCGATGTCATGATGTGGAATATCAGTAATACAACAAAAATCATAAAACCATAACATTCCACCCCTTATTCAACATCATTTCATCATGCTTAATATATATATATATATACACATAAAGAAACAATGATTCACAAGCATTATATAAAAACACATACGACATACATATATACATATATACATGCTAATAGAATTACTGAGGGCACTCTCCCCACATCAAATTCCCTTGTGGTAGAACACTGAACATCCCCATTCTTCTGTTTCACCCACCAGGTAGACCCAGGTCCCTGAGCAAAAACAGTCCCACGGAGAGTTTTGCCCTCTCCAGAAGCTGGAAGAACCCAAACCGCTTTTCCCAACAAGTTCTTCACATGTACTACAGGGACCTTATCTCCCTCTACAGTAGGTAGAGAGCTGGATTGGGCAGGACCATCGCGATTGATGGATCCTCTGGTGTTGACCAACCAGGTGGCTTCTGACAAATTCTTCTCCCAGTGCTTAAATGTCCCGCCACCCATTGCTTTCAACATTGTTTTTAACAACCCATTGTACCTTTCAATTTTACCAGAAGCTGGTGCATGATAGGGGATATGATAAATCCACTCGATGCCATGAGCTTTGGCCCAAGTATTTACAAGAGAATTTTTGAAATGAGTTCCATTATCGGACTCAATTCTTTCTGGAGTGCCATGTCACCATAGGACTTGTTTCTCGAGCCCTAAGATGGTGTTTCGGGCGGCAGCATGGGGTACCGCATATGTTTCAAGCCACCCAGTAGTTGCCTCCACCATGGTGAGCACATAACGCTTACCATTGCGAGATCGTGGCAAGGCAACCTGCCACGCCTCCCCATATTTATACTTTTGCCATCGTCCTTCCTCCCAAAGAGGTTTCATCCTCTTGGCTTGTTTAATTGTGGCGCATGTATCACAGTCATGGATAACCTGGTGCAATGGCATCCATAGTTAAGTCCACCCCTCGGTCTCTAGCCCACTTATATGTTGCATCTCTTCCTTGATGGCCCGAGGTCTCATGGGCCCACCGAGCTAGAAATAATTCACTCTTGTGTTGCCAAGTCCAAGTCTACTTGAGCCACCTTAACTTTGGCAGCTCGATCTACCTGATGGTTATTTTGTTGTTCTTCAGTTGCCCGGCTCTTAGGAACATGAGCATCTACATGGCGCATCTTTACAACCACATTCTTTATTCGGGCAGCAATGTTTCTCCACAGTTCAGCAGCCCAAATAGGTTTACCCCTCCGTTGCCAACCATTTTGTTCCCATTGCTGTAACCACCCCCATAAAGCATTTGCCACCATCCATGAGTCAGTGTAAAGATAAAGCACTGGCCACCTCTCTCATTCAGCAATATCTAAGGCCATCTGGACAGCCTTTACCTCTGCAAATTGACTTGATTCTCCTTCTCCTTCAGTGGCCTCTGCAACTTGTCGTGTGGGGCTCCACACAGCAGATTTCCATCTGCGGTGCTTACCCACAATGCAACATGATCCATCTGCGAACAGGGCATATCTCTTTTTGTTGTCTGGTAGTTCATTATATGGTGGGGCTTCTTTAGCACGTGACACCTCCTCTGCTGGCATTGTTCCAAACTTCTTAGCTTCAGGCCAGTCCATGATCACCTCCAGGATTCCTGGACGGTTGAGGTTCCCCATCCGAGCTCGCTTGTGTAATCAGTGCAGTCCATTTACTCCAAGTGGCATCAGTAGCATGATGGGTAGAGGGAGCTGTCCCTTTGAACATCCAGCTCAGCACTGGCAGCCGAGGTGCCAGGAGGAGCTGCATTTCAGTACCGATTACTTCGGAAGCAGCTCGAACCCCCTCGCACGCGGCTAAGATCTCCTTCTCAGTTGGAGTGTAGCGCTCCTCAGACCCCCTGTAGGCCCGACTCCAGAATCCGAAGGGTCGGCCTCGGGTCTTTCCAGGAGCTTTTTGCCACAAACTCCAAGTGGGACCTTCCTTTCCAGCAGCAGTGTAGAGGATGTTCTTTACATCCTGTCCCATCCGCAATGGCCCTGGCTATCAAAGCACGGGCTATCTCCTGCTTAATTTGCTCAAAAGCCTGCTGCTGCTCAGGGCCCCATACAAGATCATTCTTCTTCCGCGTCACCCGATAGAGAGGGCTCACAATGAGACCGTAGTTTGGAACATGCATTCTCCAAAAGCCCACTACACCCAGAAAAGCTTGGGTTTCTGTCTTACTGGTGGGTGGAGACATGGCAGTAATCTTGTCAATCACATCTGTTGGGATGTGACGACGTTCATCTTGCCACTTCATACCTAGGAGCTGAATTTCTTGTGCAGGCCCTTTCACTTTGCTTTGCTTGATAGCAAAGCCAGCTCGTAGGAGAATTTGGATAATCTGCTCTCCTTTCTCAAAGACTTCCTCTGCTGTATTGCCCCATACAACAATGTCATCAATGTATTGCAGATGCTCAGGAGCACCACCCTGTTCCAATGCAGTTTGGATCAACCCATGGCAAATGGTTGGACTGTGCTTCCACCCCTGGGGCAAACGGTTCCAGGTGTACTGAACGCCCCTCCAGGTGAAGGCAAACTGCAGCCTGCATTCTGTGGCCAGAGGAATTGAAAAGAAGGCATTGGCAATGTCAATGGTGGCATACCACTTGGCTGCTTGTGACTCCAGTTCGTACTGGAGTTGTAGCATGTCTGGCACAGCAGCACTCAGTGGGGGTGTGACTTCATTCAGGCCACGGTAATCTACCGTCAGCCTCCATTCTCCACTGGCTTTACGCACTGGCCATATGGGGCTGTTAAAAGGATACTTTGCATACTTTGATACCAACTGACTTTGATACCGGTGCTTTCTTTGGCTGGTCAGATGTGCCTGGGAGGTTTTCCTCTTTGGTCTGAGCCTCAGTTTGGACACTCTCTCTCTCCAGAACAGTACATATACCTCGGTAAGCATAAACCAAGCCCCAGATAAGCTGTTCCACCTCAGATCTTTCTGAGCCGCAACACCCATTACTCAGATACAGGCCTAGCTCCTCAGGATCCTGCAAGTGTTCAGGAGTAAAATCCCATGGCACCGGGGGACCCCATGCTTCTAATTTATTTCCTAAAACTCTCCACTTTCCCTGCCATTCAACATTCTCTGTTTCTGGGAAAAGCTTCCTCCACATGGTGTAAAGTGCTATTATAAGGGATGTATTCAACAGGTCTAATATCCCAAATGCTAACGTAGTCCCTAAACCCTATATAGGGTTAGGGCAAGGCTCAGGTTAAGATTTAGCATTACAGTAAGTGTTAAAGCAGGATTTATGTAATTTCAGCGGGTTTGGTGAAGATTGTCTTTAGCAATAGGGTTATGTTTAGATTCTGGATGAGTGTGTGGGTAAGGTTTTGGCTTAGGGTTAGGGTTAGGGTACGGATTAGGGTTGGGGTTAGCGTTAGGGTTAGGGTTAAGGTATAGGGTTAGCATTAGGCTAACATTTAGGGGATAGGGTTAGTGTTAGGTTTCGAGTTATCATTAGGTATAGGTTTCGGGTTAGGGTTAGTGTTAGGATTGGGTTAGGGGTTAGTTTGGGGTTTGGGGTTGGTGGATTTAGGGGTAGGATTAGGTTTAGGTTTAGGGTTAGGTTTAGGTTTCGGGTTAGGTTTAGTATTAGGGTTAAGGTTACGTTTATTGTTAGGGTTATGTTTAGGTTTAGGTTTTGGGTTAGGCTTAGGGTTACGGTTAGTTTTGGTTTAGGGTTAGGATTAGGGTTTAGGGTTCGGGTTAGGGATAGGTTTGTGTTTGGATCAGGATTAGGATTAGGGTTAAGGTAGTTATAGGGGTTGGTTTAGGGTTAGAGTTAGATTTAGTGTTAGGGTAAGGGTTAGTCTCAAGTTTAATGTTAGGGTTAGGGTTAGGATAAGGGTTCGGTTTAGGGTAAAATTAGGGTAGGGTTAGGGTTTGGGTTAGGGTTAGGGTTATGGTTAGGGTTTAATTTGGAGTTGGGTTTGGTTTAGGTTTAGGGTTAGGTTTATGGTTAGGGTTAGCTTTAGTGTTCGGGTTTGTGTTAGTTTTCGGGTTAGGGTTTAGGGGTTCGTTTGGTGTTGGGGTTTAGGGTTAGAGATAGGGTAAGGTTTAGTGTTAAGTTTAGGGTTAGTGTTAGTGTTAGTATAGCGGTTTGGTTTAGGGTAGGGTTAGGGTAGTGTTAGGTTTAGTGTTAGGGGAAGCGTTTGGGGTTAGGGTAAGTATATAGGGTTAGGGTTTAGGGTAGGGTTTTAGGTTTAGAATTTGTGTTAGTGTGAGGGGTTAGGGTTAGGGTTGGTGTTGGGTTTTGGGTTGGGGTTGGGTTTGCATTTGTTGTTGGGTTAGGGTCAGGGTTTGGGTTAGGGTTAGGGTGTAGTGTTACATTTTGTGTTAGTGTTAGGTATAGGGTTTGAGTAAGGGTTTGGGTTTGTTCTTAGGGGTTTGGGTTGGGGTTGGGTTTGGTGTTGAGGTTGCAGTTTGTGTTAGTGATAGTGTTAGGGCCAGGGTTTGGGTTAGTGTTAGGATTAGGGTTGGGGTTAGGGGTAGGGGTAGGAGTCAGGATATTTTTGGTCTAGGGTTGGAGTTTAGGGTTATTGTTGGGGTTAGGATTGGAGCTTGAGGTTGGGTTTTGGGTAAAGGTAGGGGTAAGGTTCGGATTAGGGTTAGGGTTAGTGTTAGTGTTAGGGTTAGGTTTAGGTTTAGGGTTAGGGTTAGGGTTACGATTTAGGGTAATGTTGAAGGTTAGGGTTTGGGTTGGGTTAGTGTTAGGGTTTATGGGTTTGGTTTTGGGTTTGGGGTTGGCGACGGGTTTGGGGTTGGGGATTGTGTTGGTGTTAAGGATAGGGTCAGGATTAGAGTTAGGGTTAGGCTCAGGGTTAGGTTTAGGGTTTAGGGTTATAGTTTAGGGTTAGGGTTAGGGTTAAGGTTAGGTTAAGGGCTTGTGGTTGGGTTTGGGGTAGGGGTAAGTGTAGTGGTAGGAGTAGGATTAGTTTTGGTTTAGTGTTAGGGTTAGGGTGAAGTTTTGGGTTAGGGTTTATGGTAATGGTTTAGGGTTAGATTTAGGGTTGGAGTTACGGTTAAGGGTAAGAGTTTAGATTTAGGGTTGCGTTTGGGATTGGGTTAGGATTAGGGTTAGGGTAAGGTTTAGGGTTAGGGTAAGAATGTAGGTTTAGGGTTAGGTTTAGGTTTAGGATTAGTGTTAGGTTTAGGGCTTGTTTTTGGGTTTGGGGTAGGGGCAGGGGTAAGTTTAGGGTTAGGGTTAGGGTTAAGTTATAGTGTTAGGGGTTAGGGTTAGGATAAAGGCTTATGGTTTACGTTAAGTGTTTAAGGTTAGGGATAGGGTTGAGGTTAGGGTTAGATTAAGGGTTAGGGTTATGGGTATGGGTTTGGGTTTGGGTTGGGGTTGTGGTTGGAGTTGGGGTTGGTGTTTGTGTTAGTGTTAAGGATGGGGTTAAGGTAAGGGTCAGGGTTAAGATTTGGGTTAGGGTTAGGTTTTGGGTGAGGATTAGTGTTAGGCTTAGGCTTAGGCTTTGGGTTTAGTGTTTAGTGTTCTTTAGAGTTAGGTTGAGGTTTAGAGTTAAGGGTTAGAGTAGGGTTAGGCTTACGCTTAGGGTTAGTGTTAGGTTTGGGGTTAGGGGTTAGTGTTCGGGTTCGGGTTGCTGTTGGATTTAGGCTTAGGGTTAGGTTTGGGTTTAGGGTTAGGTTTAGGGTTAGGTTCAGAGTTAGGGTTAGGGTTAGGGTTAGGGTTAGGGTAGGGTTAGGGTTAGGGTTAGGGTTAGGGTTAGGGTTAGGGTTAGGGTTAGGGTTAGGTTTAGGGCTAGGTTTAGTGTTTGGTTTAGGGTAGTGATAGGGGAAGGTATAGGGTTAAGGTTAGGGTTAAGGTGTTTTTGTTTGTCTAGGGTTTGGGTTTGGTGTAGGAATTGGGGTTGTGGTAGGCTTAGTGATAGTGTTAGGGTTAATGGTTAGGGTAAGGATTTGAGTTGGATTTAAATTTAGGTTAAGGGTTAGTGTTAGGGTTAGTGTTAGTGTTAGGGATAGATTTAGGGTTAGAGTTAGGGTTAGGTATAGGTTTAGGTTTAGCATTAGTGTTAGGGTCAGGGTTCGGTTCAGGGTTAGGGTTTGATAGTGTTAGGGTTAGTTAGTGTTAGTGTTAGGTTTTGGTGTAGGGCTAGGGTTAGGGTTTGTGATTGGGTTAGGGTTAGGGCTTGGTATAGGGTTAGTGCACGAATAGGTGTAGGTTTAAGTTTAGGGGATGGTTGAGGATTAGTTTTAGGGTGTGGGTTAGGGTTACCGTTAGTTGTTAGGTGTTGTTGGCATTGGTTTTGGGTTTGGGGTTGGGGTTGCGATTGGGGTTGGGTTAGGATTAGGGTAGTGTTTGGGTTTGGGTTAGGTTTAGAATTAGGGTCAGGGTATGGGTTTGGGTTAGGGTTAGGTTTAGGGCTATGGGTTAGGGTTAGGGTTAGGGTATAGATAGGGGTATGTTTAATATTAGGGTTAAGGTTACAGTTAGTGTTACACTTAGGGTTTAGGTGTTGTTGGACTTGGGGTTGGGTTTGGGTTTGGGTTTGGGGCTGTGTTAGGGTTAGGTTTAAGTGTTTTAGAATTTGGGTTAGATTTAAGGTTAGGGTTAGGGTTATGATTAAGGATTAGTGTTAGGGCTAGGTTTAGGATTAGGTTTAGTGTTAGGGTTTTTTTAGGTTTAGGGTTAGATTTTGGGGTTGGGGTTGGGGTATGGGTAAGTGTTAGAGTTTGGTTTATTGGTAGCGTTACGTTTATTGTTCAGGGGTTAGTGTTTGGTTGGGGTTGTTGTTGAGGTTGGGTAAGTGTTGGAGCTGGGTTTGGGGTTGGGGTTGGGGTAGGGGTAGGGGTTGGGATTGGTTTAGAGTTAGGTTTAGGTTTAGTGTTAGGGTTAGGATTACAGTTAGGGTTAGATTTAGGTTTAGGGTTAGTGTTGGTGTTAGGGTAAGGTTAGTTTTAGGGTTAGGGTTATGGCTTGGGTTAGGTTTAGGCTTAAGCTTAGGGTTAGGGTTAGGGTTAAGGTTAATTTTAGCTTTAGGATAAGGGTTGGGGTTGGGGTTTGGGTTGCGTCTGGGGTTTGGGTTAGGTTTAGGGTTAGGGTTCTGGCTTGGGTTAGGGTTAGGTTTAGGTTTAGGTTAGGTTTAGGGTTAGGATTAATGTTGGGGTTGGGATTTTGGTTGGGGTTTGGGTTGGGGTTGGGGTTGGGGTTAGGGTTAGCGTTAGTTTTTAGATATTATTGTTTGGGTTTGGGTTGGTGTTAGTGATAGGGTGGGGCTGGTGTTGGGATAGTTGTTGGGATTGGTTAGAGTTAGGTTTAGGGTTAGGGTTACGGGGTTAGGGTTTGGCTTCTGGCTTGTGGTTGAGCTAGGGATAACAGTTGGGGTTTGGGTTGGGTTTGGGGTTGGTGTTGGGGTTAAGGTTAAAGTTAGGGTTAGGCTTATGGTTAGGGTAGGGTTAGGGTTACAGTTATTGTTTGGGTTAGTGTTAGGGTTAGTGTTAGGGGTTAGGGTTAGGGTTAGGATTTGGGTTATGTTTAGAGTTAGGGTTAGCATTAGGGTTGAGCTTAGGGTTAGTTTAAGTTATAGGGTAATAGGTATAGGGTTAGTGCTAGGTTTAAAGAATAGAGGTAGGGTTAAATTTCTTGTTAATTGTGGTGTAGGGTAAGTATGAGCGTTAGGGTGAAAGAAGGTTTAAGCCCTGGATTTGTTTTGTGATTGGATAAGGTTCAAAAATAGGAATAGAAATAGTGTTTTGAACACGTTTAGTGCTTGTATTTGGCATAGGGATAGACTTCGAGTTTAGTTGGTTTTTAGTCCTAGAGAAAGGGATAGGGTCTATCGTATGATCAGCTATAGTGCTCGGTTTAGAGTTTTGGTTTGTTGTAGTGTTTGGGTTAGGGTGTTAGTGTTATGGTTAAAGATAAGGTTACGTTTACGGTAAGGGTTAGGGTCTGGGATGATTTTATGTTAGGGTTAGGATTTGATTTAATATTTGCGTAAGAAACAGGGTTTGTTTGCATTTTATGAATAGATTTAGGATTAGGATGAGTTGGAATGTTATTGATATTGTTAAAATCAATTTTGAGTGTGGGCAAATACTGAGCTGCCAATTGACATATTGACCATGACATGACATTTTGTTTTTCTGCTTGAGATAAAGCTCTGCATAAGTGTTGTTCATTAAACACACTTGCAATAAATCCGTGGCTGTACTCATTTCTCTTGTTTTAAAAATCGCACGCGATCCGTCAAAGAAAGAAGCTATCGTGAAATGTATAAGATCCTGACAACGAATTTCAAACATATTTTGACTTTAGTCAACATTACAAAGTAGTACTGACAAATTTTAAAATGTTCAAAATTAAATAAAAATTAAAAATACTATTCCACGAAGTTTATAGGTGTTTTTTCCGTGCTATAAAAACTTCTCTAATTTATTCAGCTTAGCAGGTCAGAATCGGCTAAAGTGCAGGGCAGCCGGCTGATTCGCGTCTTTCTTCAGCGGCTGAGGCAGCAGAAAACGCGATTGATGCGTTTCAAGCGGATTCCGCGGTTAAGAGCGATTCGAGTTTGACGTTCGTCGCCGATTCGGCTCAGATTCGTCCAGACTCATCTTCGATGCTCCGGTGATTAATTTTACAGAGGAAATATTCGAACCGGTTGAACAGACACCAGAATCTGCGAGAGAAGCCAGCTTCACTCAAATTTCGCTTCTATACTGATATACGCTCAAAGAGCATTCAATTTCGGAAAAGTAATCAGTAATATCCGTGTGTATGAAAAATAAACGAGGAGATACGATGTTCCAGGGATAAGAGTAACAGACATCAAAAACGGTAGGAAAATGTATGAAAACGAGGACGGAGGTGAACGTCTGATGCAGACATATATTGCAGACGGCAGCAGAGCAGAAAGGGAACACAATCTTTCCCCCAGCCTAACACCGGGGTCCTCCCCATCTCTATCGACAACGCCAGGAACGGATTCTGTCAAAAGGGTAATCGCTTTTATTTTGGAAACAGACCGCAGCAGGCTACGTTTTAAAGCCGCACTTCAGTGAACGGCAGCAGGCTGAAACGCGTCTTTCTTCAGCGGCTCAAAGAGCAGCAGAAACCGCGGTTGATGTGTTTCAAGAGGAATCCGCGGTTAAGAGCGATTCGAGTTTGTCGTTCGTTGCCGACTCGGCTCAGTTTCGTTCGGGCTCATCTGCGATGCTCCGGTGATTAAGTTTGTTGGGAAATATTCGTTCCGGTTCGACAGACACCAGAGGCTGCGAGAGGAGCCAGCTTCGCTCAAATTTCGCCTCTACACTGGTAAGATCAGAACAGCATACAATTTTTAGAAAGGAATCAATAACGCTAGTGTGTGCGTAAAGGAAACGGAGATTGACGAAGTTTCACGAAGAAAAAGACATTAATAACTTTCTAGAATAAAGTTTGAAAACGTGAACGGAGGTGAACGACTGATGCAGACATATATTGCAGACGGCAGCAGAGCAGAGAGGGAACACAATCTTTCCCCCAGCCTAACACCGGGGACCTCCTCATCTCTATCGACAACGCCAGGATCGGATTCTGTCAAAGGGGTAATCGCTTTTGTTTTGGAAACAGACCGCAGCAGGCTACATTTTAAAGCCGCACTTCAGTGCTGTGCAGCAGGCTGAAGAGCGTCTTTCTTCAGCGGCTCAAGCAGCAGAAACCGCGGTTAATGTGTTTCAAGAGGAATCCGCGGTTAAGAGCGATTCGAGTTTGTCGTTCGTTGCCGATTCGGCTCAGTTTCGTACATGCTTATTTGCGATGCTCCGGTGATGAAGTTTGCTGGGAAATATTCGGTCCGGTTGGACAGACATCAGAATCTGCGAGAGGAGCCAGCTTCACTCAAATTTCGCCTCTACACTGGTAAGATCAGAACAGCATACAATTTCAGGAAGGGAATCAATAATGTCTGTGTGACAGAAAAATAAACGGGGAGATGCGATGATTCAGTGGTGAAAGAAAAAGGCATCGAGAAAATTCAGAAAAAAAGTGTGAATACGTGGACGGAAAAGATCGTCTGAGGCAGACATATATTGCCGACCGCAGCAGAGCAGAAAGGGAACAGAATCTTTCCCCCAGCTTAAAACCGGGGCCCCCTCCATCTCTATCGACAACGCCAGGAAAGGAGTCTGTCAAAAGGGTAATCGCTTTTATTTTGGAAACAGACCGCAGCAGGCTACGTTTTAAAGCCGCACATCAGTGAACGGCAGCCGGCTGAAACCCGTCTTTCTTCATCAGCTCAAAGAGCAGCAGAAACCACGGTTGATGTGTTTCAAGAGGAATCCGCGGTTAAGAGCGATTCGAGTTTGTCGTTCGTTGCCGACTCGGCTCAGTTTCGTTCAGGTTCATCTGCGATGCTCCGGTGATGAAGTTTGTTGGGAAATATTCGTTCCGGTTCGACAGACACCAGAGGCTGCGAGAGGAGCCAGCTTCGCTCAAATTTCGCCTCTACACTGGTAAGATCAGAACAGCATACAGTTTTTAGAAAGGAATCAATAACGCTAGTGTGTGCGTAAAGGAAACGGAGATTGACGAAGTTTCACGAAGAAAAAGATATTAATAACTTTCTAGAATAAAGTGTGAAAACGTGAACGGAGATGAACGACTGATGCAGACATAAATTGCCGACCGCAGCAGAGCAGAAAGGGAACACAATCTTTCCCCCAGCCTAACACCGGGGACCTCCTCATCTCTATCGACAACGCCAGGAACGGAGTCTGTCAAAAGGGTAATCGCTTTTATTTTGGAAACAGACCGCAGCAGGCTACGTTTTAAAACCGCACTTCAGTGCTGTGCAGCAGGCTGAAGAGCGTCTTTCTTCAGCGGCTCAAGCAGCAGAAAACTCGATTGATGCGTTTCAAGCGGATTCCGCGGTTAAGAGCGATTCGAGTTTGACGTTCGTCGCCGATTCGGCTCAGTTCCGTAAATGCTAATCTGCGATGCTCCGGTGATGAAGTCTGTTGGGAAATATTCGTTCCGGTTTGACAGACACCAGAATCTGCGAGAGGAGCCAGCTTCACTCAAATTGCCTCTACACTGGTAAGATCAGAACAGCATACAATTTTTAGAAAGGAATCAATAACGCTAGTGTGTGCGTAAAGGAAACGGAGATTGGCAAAGTTTCACGAAGAAAAAGACATTAATAACTTTCTAGAATAAAGTGTGAAGACGTGAACGGAGATGAACGACTGATGCAGACATATATTGCCGACCGCAGCAGAGCAGAAAGGGAATAGAATCATTCCCCCAGCTTAAAACCGGGGTCCTCTCCATCTCTATCGACAACGCCAGGAACGGATTCTGTCAAAGGGGTAATCGCTTTTATTTTGGAAACAGACCGCAGCAGGCTACGTTTTAAAGCCGCACTTCAGTGCTGTGCAGCAGGCTGAAGAGCTTCTTTCTTCAGCGGCTCAAAGAGCAGCAGAAACCGCGGTTAATGTGTTTCAAGAGGAATCCGCGGTTAAGAGCGATTCGAGTTTGTCGTTCGTTGCCGATTCGGCTCAGTTTCGTACATGCTTATTTGCGATGCTCCGGTGATGAAGTTTGCTGGGAAATATTCGTTCCGGTTGGACAGACATCAGAATCTGCGAGAGGAGCCAGCTTCACTCAAATTTCGCCTCTACACTGGTAAGATCAGAACAGCATACAATTTCAGGAAGGGAATCAATAATGTCTGTGTGACAGAAAAATAAACGGGGAGATGCGATGATTCAGTGGTGAAAGAAAAAGGCATCGAGAAAATTCAGAAAAAAAGTGTGAATACGTGGACGGAAAAGATCGTCTGAGGCAGACATATATTGCCGACCGCAGCAGAGCAGAAAGGGAACAGAATCTTTCCCCCAGCTTAAAACCGGGGCCCCCTCCATCTCTATCGACAACGCCAGGAAAGGAGTCTGTCAAAAGGGTAATCGCTTTTATTTTGGAAACAGACCGCAGCAGGCTACGTTTTAAAGCCGCACATCAGTGAACGGCAGCCGGCTGAAACCCGTCTTTCTTCATCAGCTCAAAGAGCAGCAGAAACCACGGTTGATGTGTTTCAAGAGGAATCCGCGGTTAAGAGCGATTCGAGTTTGTCGTTCGTTGCCGACTCGGCTCAGTTTCGTTCAGGTTCATCTGCGATGCTCCGGTGATGAAGTTTGTTGGGAAATATTCGTTCCGGTTCGACAGACACCAGAGGCTGCGAGAGGAGCCAGCTTCGCTCAAATTTCGCCTCTACACTGGTAAGATCAGAACAGCATACAGTTTTTAGAAAGGAATCAATAACGCTAGTGTGTGCGTAAAGGAAACGGAGATTGACGAAGTTTCACGAAGAAAAAGATATTAATAACTTTCTAGAATAAAGTGTGAAAACGTGAACGGAGATGAACGACTGATGCAGACATAAATTGCCGACCGCAGCAGAGCAGAAAGGGAACACAATCTTTCCCCCAGCCTAACACCGGGGACCTCCTCATCTCTATCGACAACGCCAGGAACGGAGTCTGTCAAAAGGGTAATCACTTTTATGTCGGAAAGAGACCGCAGCAGGCTACGTTTTAAAACCGCACTTCAGTGAACGGCAGCCGTCTGAAACGCGTCTTTCTTCAGCGGCTCAAGCAGCAGAAAACTCGATTGATGCGTTTCAAGCGGATTCCGCGGTTAAGAGCGATTCGAGTTTGACGTTCGTCGCCGATTCGGCTCAGTTCCGTAAATGCTAATCTGCGATGCTCCGGTGATGAAGTCTGTTGGGAAATATTCGTTCCGGTTTGACAGACACCAGAATCTGCGAGAGGAGCCAGCTTCACTCAAATTGCCTCTACACTGGTAAGATCAGAACAGCATACAATTTTTAGAAAGGAATCAATAACGCTAGTATGTGCGTAAAGGAAACGGAGATTGACGAAGTTTCATGAAGAAAAAGATATTAATAACTTTCTAGAATAAAGTGTGAAAACGTGAACGGAGATGAACGACTGATGCAGACATAAATTGCCGACCGCAGCAGAGCAGAAAGGGAACACAATCTTTCCCCCAGCCTAACACCGGGGACCTCCTCATCTCTATCGACAACGCCAGGAACGGAGTCTGTCAAATGGGTAATCGCTTTTATTTTGGAAACAGACCGCAGCAGGCTACGTTTTAAAACCGCACTTCAGTGCTGTGCAGCAGGCTGAAGAGCGTCTTTCTTCAGCGGCTCAAGCAGCAGAAAACTCGATTGATGCGTTTCAAGCGGATTCCGCGGTTAAGAGCGATTCGAGTTTGACGTTCGTCGCCGATTCGGCTCAGTTCCGTAAATGCTAATCTGCGATGCTCCGGTGATGAAGTCTGTTGGGAAATATTCGTTCCGGTTTGACAGACACCAGAATCTGCGAGAGGAGCCAGCTTCACTCAAATTGCCTCTACACTGGTAAGATCAGAACAGCATACAATTTTTAGAAAGGAATCAATAACGCTAGTGTGTGCGTAAAGGAAACGGAGATTGGCAAAGTTTCACGAAGAAAAAGACATTAATAACTTTCTAGAATAAAGTGTGAAGACGTGAACGGAGATGAACGACTGATGCAGACATATATTGCCGACCGCAGCAGAGCAGAAAGGGAATAGAATCTTTCCCCCAGCTTAAAACCGGGGTCCTCTCCATCTCTATCGACAACGCCAGGAACGGATTCTGTCAAAGGGGTAATCGCTTTTATTTTGGAAACAGACCGCAGCAGGCTACGTTTTAAAGCCGCTCTTCAAAGAACGAGAGCCGGCTGAAGCGCTTCTTTCTTCATCGGCTCAAAGAGCAGAAACCGCGATTGATGTGTTTCAAGAGGAATCCGCTGTTAAGAGCGATTCGAGTTTGACGTTTGTTGCCGTTTCAGCTAAGTTTCGTACATGCTTATCTGCGATGCTCCGGTGATGAAGTTTGTTGGGAAATATTCGGTCCGGTTGGACAGACATCAGAGGCTGCGAGAGGAGCCAGCTTCACTCAAATTTCGCCTCTACACTGGTAAGATCAGAACAGCATACAATTTTGGGAAAGGAATCAATAATGTCCGTTTGTATGAAAAGGAAAAATTGAGAGAAGTTTTGTTTCTTAGGAATATGAAAGGTCATCAAAAAATGTTAAAGAAAAAATGTGAAAATGTGTACTGAAATGAAGGTCTGATGCTATCATTCTCTGCGAGTGCTTGCTGAGCCTGCAGAGAACAGAAAATCCCCCCTGGCTAACATAGGGGGCATCCCATCTTTTCTAAAAACACCATGAACGAAGTCTGATATAAGAGTAAACTGCGTAGTGTTGGAATCAGACCTCAGCTGGCAGTGGATATAAGCCGCTTTACAGCGCAAGGCAGCCGACTGATTAGCATTCTGCCTTCTGAACTGTAGGAGACACAAACTTTTTCAAGCCTAATCCACAGTTAGGAGCGATTACAGCCAGACTTTTCCACTCCATTCGGACCTGATTATTTGAAAAGATTTGAAAGCGTTTAGGGTTAGAGTTTGGTTTAGGGGTATGGTTAGGGTTAGGGTTAGGGTTAGGATTAGGGTTAGGGTTGCTTTTGGGGTAGGTTAAAATTTACGGATTGTTGTGGTTGCTTTTGGGGTAGGTTAAAATTTACCGATAGGATTAGTGTTAGCGCTTGTGCCTGGTTTTGGAGTACGGGTAGGCTAAGGTTTAGGGATAGGATTATGGTTTGTGCTTGTGGTTGCATTTGGGGTAGGCGTAGTACCAGTGTTAGGATTAGGGTTAGGGTTAGTGTTAGGGTTAGGGTTCGTTTTAGTGTTATGGAAAAGGGTAAGTGATTAAGGTTAGGGTTAGGGTTCGTTTTAAGGTTAGGGTTTGTGCTTGTGGTTGCTTTTGGGGAAGGGTTAGTGTTAAGGTTAAGGTTAGGGTTAGGAGTTACGGGTATGGGTTTCGTTTAAGGTTCCCGTAGAGATTGGAGTTAGTGTTAATGTTAAGGATAAGGTTAGGTTTAGTGTTAGGGTTAGGGTTAGGATTTGGGTTAGAGTTTGGTTTTGGGTCAGGATTAGGGCTAGGGTTAGGCTAAGGGTTAGGGTAAGGCTTCAGGTTTAGGGTCATAGATTAGGTTTAGGGTTAGGGTTAGGTTTAGGTTTAGTGTTAGGGTTACGTTTGGGTTAGGTTTTAGGGTTGGGGTTGTGTTTGGGGTTTTGGTAAGGGTTAGGGTTACGGTTAGGATAAGGGTAAGGTTATGGGTTAAGGTTAGGGTTAGGGATAGGGATTACGCGTTTGTTTGGGGTTGGTGTTGGTGTTTCGGTTGTTTATAAAGGATATGGTTAGGGTAGAGGTTAGGGTTAGTATTAGGGTTAGGGTGAGAGTAAAATTTTGGGTTCGGTTTGGGTTTGGGATAGGGTTAGGGTTAAGCTTTGGTTACTGTTAGGGTTAGGGTCGGGTTAAGGTTAGGGTTAGGGTTAGGTTTAGGGTTAAGGTTTGGGTTTGTGCTAGCGTTAAGGTTAGGTTTAGGGTTAGTGTTAAGTATATAGTTTTAGATTTACAGTAATTGTTAGGGTTAGGGTTAGGGCTTGAGTTAGGGTTAGGGTTAATGTGTTGTAAATAACTCCCAAGGATGATACTTCAGAAATAAATATGTTGTGGTTTTGTGGTTTTGATGCCGGTATTCCACATCAGAGCATCATGCAGCAGTTAAGGAGTTAATGCTGGGGGAGCAGCAGAGGGGAGGGGCGGAGCTCCGCACCGGATGCAGGCGGCGCTCGGTCTGGGCGCGTTGCTCTGGGCTGCCGTGGAGGTTCAGCACGTGTGCTTCCCCTGCGGGTCCTCCTTAGCGTAAGCTCATAGCTTTTGGTTTGAAACTTTTTCTCTCTCTTTCAATTGTTCAATTTTATTAGATTTAGTAAAGTTACCGTTCCTTCTCAAATCGTGCCGTTGTTTTCTTGTCGACCCATCCCTTCCCGCCGTTTCCCCCTCCCCCTCCCGGAGCGCGGCTCTGCTCGGGCGGCCGCGCGGCCACTGACGCAGTTTCTTTTTCTCTCCCCTCTCCCTTCTCGGTTTTCCCTTGGGTCACTGTCACGGACAACACCGTGACAATTATTGGTGGAGGATGCGGGCAGTGCAGTATTGGCACTCCATTGTAAATCTGGTGCAGAGTGGACTAAGGTTTTTCATGTACCTCATAGCATGCTGGCGTCTTTTTAAGCTCCTCGCGTTCAGCACCGGAGTAATGTGGATATACAGCTACTTTAGTGTGCTGAGGGGGTTACATGCCTCCTACCTAAACACCCTGGCTAACGTGACAGATTATGCGGCATTTGGAACGGTTTCCAATTACTCTTTTCAGGTCTTTACCTATATTCAAGATGTCAGCCCGGCAACTGTGTTATCTGTTTTTCTGAATGCACTCTCTGCAATAGTAATTTACATCATGTGGAGGGAGCGTTCCTCAAAACCAGAGAGTGTTGAATGGCAGGGAAGGTGGAAAAAATTAGGAAAGAAATTGGAAGCGTGGGGACCCCCGGTGTTATGCAATTTTGATCTTGAGCACCTGTGGGACCCTGAGAAATTCAGTGAGTGTTTAGGTAAGGAGTCATGTGACTCAGGACGATCTGAGAAGGAATGTATTGTTTGGGGTCTGGCTTGTGCTTATCGAGCCATAATTGATGTTCTGGAGAGAAATGGTTTCCAAACCAAGGTCCAAAGCAAAAATGAAAACCTCGAAGTTAGACCTGACCAATCACAGGAAGCACCGGTATCAGTGTCGGTTGCCCCTGTGGAAGGCCAGAAATGGACACGGCCGTCCTCGCGCCTAGAACGGAAAGAAGAAGAAGCAGAGAAAAAAAAGGAAGATCCAGGCGAGGGGCCCTCCTCAGCACCACCACCACCACCACCACCTAAAAAGGCCACTAAGAAAAGTGAGAGACATGGAGAAGACAGCGATGATGATGGAGTCACTGTTACCACTACTCGGAGAGGACATGAGGAAGTGGCATAAAAAACCCACTCCTGTACTGCGAGCACGGGTGAGAGAACTACAGCAGAGATCAGCCACCAATGAAATTGCTCCCGTCACTGCAGGTAACCAATAGAGGGGCCCTGCCCTCAGCCAGGGGAGGGAAAGGGATAACAGAGTGTATTGGACTGTGTGGATTCAATGGCCTGGCACATTAGAGCCACAAAGATATAAGGCACTGGTGGACACTGGTGCACAGTGCACTCTGATGCCCTCGAGTTATAAAGGGACAGAATTGATTCATATTTCTGGAGTGACTGGGGGTTCTCAGGAACTGTCTGTGTTGGAGGCAGAAATAAGCCTCACCGGTAAAACCTGGCAGAAGCATCCCATAGTGACTGGACAGGGGGCTCCATGCATACTCGGTATTGACTATCTCAGAAGGGGACATTTCAAGGATCCCAAGGGATACCGATGGGCTTTTGGAATAGCTGCTGTAGATGCAGACAACATTCAGCAGCTGTCTGTTTTACCTGGCCTGTCAGAAGATCCGTCTGTTGTGGGGGTACTGAAAGTGAAAGAGCAGCAGGTACCTATCGCTACAAAAACAGTGCACAGACGGCAGTACCGCACCAACAGGGATTCCTTGCTCCCCATTCATAACTTGATCCGTCAGCTAGAGAGCCAGGGAGTGATCAGCAAGACTCACTCACCTTTTAACAGCCCCATATGGCCGGTGCGTAAAGCCAGTGGAGAATGGAGGCTGACGGTAGATTACCGTGGCCTAAATGAAGTCACACCCCCACTGAGTGCTGCTGTGCCAGATATGTTGGAGCTGCAGTATGAACTGGAGTCAAAAGCAGCCAAGTGGTATGCCACTATAGACATTGCCAATGCATTCTTTTCTATTCCTTTGGCCACAGAGTGCAGACCACAGTTTGCTTTCACCTGGAGGGGCGTTCAGTACACCTGGAACCGTTTGCCCCAGGGGTGGAAACACAGCCCAACCATCTGCCATGGGCTGATTCAAACCACACTGGAACAGGGTGGGGCACCTGAGCACCTCCAGTATATTGATGACATTGTTGTGTGGGGTGATACAGCAGAGGAAGTTTTTAAAAAAGGAGAGCAAATAATCCAAATTCTTCTGGGTGCTGGTTTTGCTATTAAACGGAACAAAGTGAAGGGACCTGCCCAAGAAATTCAGTTCCTAGGAGTAAAATGGCAAGATGGACGTCGTCACATTCCAGGAGATGTGATTGACAAAATCACCAGTATGTCACCACCCACTAGCAAGAAAGAGACACAGTCTTTTCTGGGTGTAGTAGGTTTTTGGAGGATGCACATCCCAAACTACAGCCTCATAGTAAGCCCCCTCTATCAAGTGACTCGGAAGAAGAATAATTTTGCATGGGGTCCTGAACAGCAGCAGGCCTTTGAGCAAATCAAGCAGGAGATAGCCCGTGCTGTGGCCCTGGGGCCAGTTCGGTTGGGACAGGATGTGAAAAACATCCTCTACACTGCTGCTGGAGAGAAAGGTCCCACTTGGAGTCTGTGGCAAAGAGCCTCTGGGGAGACCCGAGGCCGACCCCTTGGATTTTGGAGCAGAGCGTACAGGGGTTCAGAGGAGTGCTACACTCCAACTGAGAAGGAGATTTTGGCCGCATACGAGGGGGTTTGGGCTGCCTCTGAAGTAATTGGTACTGAGACACAGCTCCTCCTGGCACCTCGACTGCCAGTGCTGAATTGGATGTTCAAAGGAAAGGTTCCCCCCACCCATCATGCTACCGATGCCACCTGGAGTAAGTGGATTGCACTGATTACACAGCGAGCTCGGATGGGGAACCTCAACCGTCCAGGAATCCTGGAGGTGATCATGGACTGGCCTGAAGGCAAGAAATTTGGAACATCCCCATCAGAGGAGATACCACGTGCTAAAGAGGCCCCACCATATAACGAACTACTAGAGAATGAAAAGACGTATGCCCTCTTCACTGATGGATCGTGTCGTATTGTTGGGAAGCATCGCAGATGGAAGGCTGCTGTGTGGAGCCCCACACGACGAGTTGCAGAGGCCACCGAAGGAGAAGGAGAGTCAAGCCAATTTGCGGAGGTAAAGGCCGTCCAGCTGGCCTTAGATGTGGCTGAACGGGAGAGGTGGCCCATGCTATATCTTTATACTGACTCTTGGATGGTGGCAAATGCTTTATGGGGGTGGTTGCAGCAGTGGGAACAGGACAACTGGCAACGGAAGGGTAAACCTATTTGGGCTGCTGAACTGTGGAAAGACATTGCTGCCCGAACAAAAAGGTTGGGTGTAAAGGTGCGCCATGTAGATGCTCATGTGCCCAAGAATCGAGCTACTGAAGAACAGAAAAATAACCATCAGGTAGATCGAGCTGCCAGAATTGAGGTGTCTCAGATCGATTTGGACTGGCAGAACAAAGGAGAGCTATTTTTAGCTCGGTGGGCCCATGAGACCTCTGGCCATCAAGGAAGGGATGCGACCTATAAGTGGGCTAGAGACCGAGGGGTGGACTTAACTATGGATGCCGTTGCACAGGTTATCCATGACTGTGACACATGTGCCATAATTAAACAGGCCAAGAGGATGAAACCCCTCTGGCAGGAAGGGCGATGGGAAAAGTATAAATATGGGGAGGCGTGGCAGGTTGATTATATCACCTTGCCACGAACTCGCGATGGTAAGCGTTACGTGCTCACCATGGTGGAGGCGACCACTGGGTGGCTTGAGACATACGCAGTACCCCATGCTACCGCCCGAAACACCATCTTAGGGCTCGAGAGACAAGTCCTATGGAGACATGGCACTCCAGAGAGAATTGAGTCCGATAATGGGACTCATTTCAAAAATTCTCTTGTGGATATCTGGGCCAAAGAACACGGCATTGAATGGATCTACCATATCCCCTACCATGCACCAGCTGCTGGTAAGATCGAGCGCTACAACGGGTTGTTAAAAACCACGTTGAGAGCAATGGGTGGTGGGACATTCAAGCACTGGGAGAAGCATCTGGCAGAAACCACATGGCTGGTCAACACTAGGGGATCAGTCAACCGAGAGGGTCCTACACAGTCCGGCTCCCTACAGACCATAGAGGGAGATAAGGTCCCTGTGGTACATGTGAGGAGCATGTTGGGAAAAGCGGTGTGGGTCCTTCCAGCCTCTGGAAAGGGCAAAACCCTCCGTGGAACCGTTTTTGCGCAGGGACCTGGGTGCACCTGGTGGGTAATGGATAAAAATGGGGACGTCCAGTGTGTCCCACAAGGGAATTTGATGCTGGGGGAATGCAGTCTGTAATTACGTGTGTATGTATGTATATATATATATATATGTTTCTATGTAACTCATGTTATTACTGTTTGGTTATGTATAGATGTGTGTTAAGCATGATGTGATGATGTGGAATAAGGGGTGGAATGTTGTGGTTTTGTGGTTTTGATGCCGGTATTCCACATCAGAGCATCATGCAGCAGTTAAGGAGTTAATGCTGGGGGAGCAGCAGAGGGGAGGGGCGGAGCTCCGCACCGGATGCAGGCGGCGCTCGGGCTGGGCGCGTTGCTCTGGGCTGCCGTGGAGGTTCAGCACGTGTGCTTCCCCTGCGGGTCCTGCTTAGCGTAAGCTCATAGCTTTTGGTTTGAAACTTTTTCTCTCTCTTTCAATTGTTCAATTTTATTAGATTTAGTAAAGTTACCGTTCCTTCTCAAATCGTGCCGTTGTTTTCTTGTCGACCCATCCCTTCCCGCCGTTTCCCCCTCCCCCTCCCGGAGCGCGGCTCTGCTCGGGCGGCCGCGCGGCCACTGACGCAGTTTCTTTTTCTCTCCCCTCTCCCTTCTCGGTTTTCCCTTGGGTCACTGTCACGGACAACACCGTGACAAAATAGTATAGATGATGGTATATTTTGAGTTGTTCTATATAGATAGTGTACAAATAATACAAAAGAGAAGATGGCTCACCTTCAGGATTGTTATAGGTGTGAAGAACAATACACACCAATCGTTACCAACCGTAAAAGATTTATTGAGCAAGCAATTACCGAGCAAAACAGCGCTGGGCGGCTGGGAGTCTCTGCTCCACCAGAGGTGCGCAACGGCAGCCTCTCGATCCCACTATTTATTATTTCTTATCTCTACATTCATGTTTATCTTTCCCTTCCTGGGCTGCGCTGGCTGTTATGTGGGGGTCGTTCTCTGCCACCTGGTGATTGAGATGAAAAAGGCCGTAGGCCTCTTCAGCTTCGATCATGCACACTTAAGAGGAGATTTTCACTTATTTTTCTTTTTTCAGTTTCTTAGAAGGTCACTGCTATCTGTTGTTCATTGTCCAGTTGTTAGAACTAAGCGCTGTGGCTCCAATTTGCACAATTCCAAAGTTCTTAGACAAAACATTTATTCATGTATTTTGAGTCTTCTACAAACTACATAGTTTTCAGAAAGCAGAACACTGAAAAACACTGACACATCTGTCTCGAGTCGGTTTGATTAACAAATACAGCACTCATTTTTATCACAAGGATGATAAGGCTCGCAGGGGACTCCACGTGGAAGGGATCTCTGAGAAGAGATCCTTTCCTGGCGGTGGTCAGCCCTTAAATGGGTTTTGGGAGAGGTAGAGCCAGGCTCCCCCCATTCCAATCACACAGGTGTATCACCTCCACCTGTGCCCCCATGGCTGACTCGGTGCTCACCTCAGGTGACCAATCAGTGTTTCAGGCCATGATTCAGCAGTTCCCATACAGTTAGGGTAGGGTTAGGGTTAGATTTGGTGTTAGTGTTAGTGTTAGGGTTGGTGTAAGCTTTAAAGATTTAGTTTTACAGTAAGTTTGAGGTTATTGTATAGGGTTAGGTGTATGATTGGATTTAGTGTTAGGTTTAGGGTTAGGGCAAGGTTTAGGGTTAAAGATTTAGTCTTACAGTAAGTGTTAGGGAAGGATTTAGGTAATTTCAGCGGGTTTGGTGAAGACTGGCTTTGGTAGAAGGGTTATGTTTGATTTTGTATTAAGGTAAGGTTTTGGCTTAGGGTTAGGGTTAGGGTGCAGATTAGGGTTGGGGTTAGTGTTAGGGATAGGGTTAAGTTATATGGTTAGGGTTAGACTAAGATTTAGGGTTAGGGTGAGGGTTAGGGTTAGGTTTAAGGATAAGTATAAATATTTAGTTTTACAGTAAGTGTTAGGGTATGAGTCAGGCCGTGATTCAGCAGTTCCCATACAGTTAGGGTAGGGTTAGGCTTAGGGTTACGGTTAGGGTTATGTTTAGGATTATGTTTAGGGTTAGGTTTGGGGTTAGGGTTTGGGTTGGTGTTACTCTTAGGGTTATGTTAGTGTTAAGTTTTGGGTTAGGGTTAGGCTAAGATTTAGGGTTAATGTGAGGGTAAGGGTTAGGCTTAGGTTTAAGCTTAAGTTTAAAGCTTTAGTTTTACAGTAAGTGTTAGGGTATATTTTAGGTTACTGGATAGTCTATGATTGGATTTAGGGTTAGGGTTAGGGTATGTGATAGCTTTAGAATTAGTGTTAGGTTTAGAGTAAGGTTTAGGGTTAAAGATTTAGTCTTACAGTAAGTGTTAGGGAAGGATATAGGTAATTTCAGCGGGTTAGGTGAAGATTCGCTTTAGTAATATGGTTACGTTTTGATTTTGGATTTGTCTTAGTGTAAGGTTTTGGATTAGGTATAAGTTCAGGGTTAGGGTTGCGGTTAGGGTTAGGGTTTAGGTTAGGATTAGGGTAGGGTTAGGGTTAGGATTATGTTTAGTGTTACGGTTAGGGTTAGGGCTTGAGTTAGTTTTACGGTTAGGGTTAAGTTTTGGGTTTGGTTTGGGTTTGGGATGGTGTTAGGGTTAGGGTTTAGGGTTAGGGAACGGGTTAGGGTTACTGTTAGGGTTAGGGAACGCTTAAATTTAGGGTTAGGGAATGGTTAGGTTATTTTTAGGGTTAAGGTTAGGTTTAGAGATAGGCTTTGTGTTATTGTTAGGTTTATAGATTTAGATTTACAATAATTGTTAGGGTTAGGGCTTGAGTTAGGGTTAGTGTTAGTGTGGGGTAAATAACTCCAAAGGATGGTACTTCACAAAGAAGTAGTATAGATGATGGTATATTTTGAGTTGTTCTATAGATAGTTGTCACCGGTTTGCGGGACAGTTTGACCCAGTACCGTGACAATTGAGGCAGGGGACCCACGGGCCCACACCCTGGGGAAGGGGAAGGGGAAAAGGGAAAAAAAGGAGAAGGGAGATGGGCCTAGGAACAAAACAGCCGCAACGATCTGAGGAGGAAAGCTAATTTAGTAAATAAGATAGCAGAAAGAAAAATAACACAATATAATATAATATAATATAATTGGAATTGAGGCAAATGAATCAAATAAAATGAACAAGAGAGAGAGTGTCCGATAAACCGAAGGCCTTACGCTAACGCTGAAGGCGGACGGCTGCAACAAACACCCACTGCCGAGCTCGGTCCTGAAGGGAAGAGAGAGTCCCGTGACCGCAGACAGTTTTTATCTTTCCCTCTGGGCGGAAATATGTAAAAATGCAAAGCATCGCAAAGTCCTCTGGGGAATGTAGTTCTCTTCTGAAACAGGTACATCCAGAACTATCGACGATCCACAGAGCTGGAGCATTAACTCCTTAACTCCCAATACACCACGCGATGTCATGATGTGGAATATCAGTAATACAACAAAAATCATAAAACCATAACATTCCACCCCTTATTCAACATCATTTCATCATGCTTAATATATATATATATATATACACATAAAGAAACAATGATTCACAAGCATTATATAAAAACACATACGACATACATATATACATATATACATGCTAATAGAATTACTGAGGGCACTCTCCCCACATCAAATTCCCTTGTGGTAGAACACTGAACATCCCCATTCTTCTGTTTCACCCACCAGGTAGACCCAGGTCCCTGAGCAAAAACAGTCCCACGGAGAGTTTTGCCCTCTCCAGAAGCTGGAAGAACCCAAACCGCTTTTCCCAACAAGTTCTTCACATGTACTACAGGGACCTTATCTCCCTCTACAGTAGGTAGAGAGCTGGATTGGGCAGGACCATCGCGATTGATGGATCCTCTGGTGTTGACCAACCAGGTGGCTTCTGACAAATTCTTCTCCCAGTGCTTAAATGTCCCGCCACCCATTGCTTTCAACATTGTTTTTAACAACCCATTGTACCTTTCAATTTTACCAGAAGCTGGTGCATGATAGGGGATATGATAAATCCACTCGATGCCATGAGCTTTGGCCCAAGTATTTACAAGAGAATTTTTGAAATGAGTTCCATTATCGGACTCAATTCTTTCTGGAGTGCCATGTCACCATAGGACTTGTTTCTCGAGCCCTAAGATGGTGTTTCGGGCGGCAGCATGGGGTACCGCATATGTTTCAAGCCACCCAGTAGTTGCCTCCACCATGGTGAGCACATAACGCTTACCATTGCGAGATCGTGGCAAGGCAACCTGCCACGCCTCCCCATATTTATACTTTTGCCATTGTCCTTCCTCCCAAAGAGGTTTCATCCTCTTGGCTTGTTTAATTGTGGCGCATGTATCACAGTCATGGATAACCTGGTGCAATGGCATCCATAGTTAAGTCCACCCCTCGGTCTCTAGCCCACTTATATGTTGCATCTCTTCCTTGATGGCCCGAGGTCTCATGAGCCCACCGAGCTAGAAATAATTCACTCTTGTGTTGCCAAGTCCAAGTCTACTTGAGCCACCTTAACTTTGGCAGCTCGATCTACCTGATGGTTATTTTGTTGTTCTTCAGTTGCCCGGCTCTTAGGAACATGAGCATCTACATGGCGCATCTTTACAACCACATTCTTTATTCGGGCAGCAATGTTTCTCCACAGTTCAGCAGCCCAAATAGGTTTACCCCTCCGTTGCCAACCATTTTGTTCCCATTGCTGTAACCACCCCCATAAAGCATTTGCCACCATCCATGAGTCAGTGTAAAGATAAAGCACTGGCCACCTCTCTCATTCAGCAATATCTAAGGCCATCTGGACAGCCTTTACCTCTGCAAATTGACTTGATTCTCCTTCTCCTTCAGTGGCCTCTGCAACTTGTCGTGTGGGGCTCCACACAGCAGATTTCCATCTGCGGTGCTTACCCACAATGCAACATGATCCATCTGCGAACAGGGCATATCTCTTTTTGTTGTCTGGTAGTTCATTATATGGTGGGGCTTCTTTAGCACGTGACACCTCCTCTGCTGGCATTGTTCCAAACTTCTTAGCTTCAGGCCAGTCCATGATCACCTCCAGGATTCCTGGACGGTTGAGGTTCCCCATCCGAGCTCGCTTGTGTAATCAGTGCAGTCCATTTACTCCAAGTGGCATCAGTAGCATGATGGGTAGAGGGAGCTGTCCCTTTGAACATCCAGCTCAGCACTGGCAGCCGAGGTGCCAGGAGGAGCTGCATTTCAGTACCGATTACTTCGGAAGCAGCTCGAACCCCCTCGCACGCGGCTAAGATCTCCTTCTCAGTTGGAGTGTAGCGCTCCTCAGACCCCCTGTAGGCCCGACTCCAGAATCCGAAGGGTCGGCCTCGGGTCTTTCCAGGAGCTTTTTGCCACAAACTCCAAGTGGGACCTTCCTTTCCAGCAGCAGTGTAGAGGATGTTCTTTACATCCTGTCCCATCCGCAATGGCCCTGGCTATCAAAGCACGGGCTATCTCCTGCTTAATTTGCTCAAAAGCCTGCTGCTGCTCAGGGCCCCATACAAGATCATTCTTCTTCCGCGTCACCCGATAGAGAGGGCTCACAATGAGACCGTAGTTTGGAACATGCATTCTCCAAAAGCCCACTACACCCAGAAAAGCTTGGGTTTCTGTCTTACTGGTGGGTGGAGACATGGCAGTAATCTTGTCAATCACATCTGTTGGGATGTGACGACGTTCATCTTGCCACTTCATACCTAGGAGCTGAATTTCTTGTGCAGGCCCTTTCACTTTGCTTTGCTTGATAGCAAAGCCAGCTCGTAGGAGAATTTGGATAATCTGCTCTCCTTTCTCAAAGACTTCCTCTGCTGTATTGCCCCATACAACAATGTCATCAATGTATTGCAGATGCTCAGGAGCACCACCCTGTTCCAATGCAGTTTGGATCAACCCATGGCAAATGGTTGGACTGTGCTTCCACCCCTGGGGCAAACGGTTCCAGGTGTACTGAACGCCCCTCCAGGTGAAGGCAAACTGCAGCCTGCATTCTGTGGCCAGAGGAATTGAAAAGAAGGCATTGGCAATGTCAATGGTGGCATACCACTTGGCTGCTTGTGACTCCAGTTCGTACTGGAGTTGTAGCATGTCTGGCACAGCAGCACTCAGTGGGGGTGTGACTTCATTCAGGCCACGGTAATCTACCGTCAGCCTCCATTCTCCACTGGCTTTACGCACTGGCCATATGGGGCTGTTAAAAGGATACTTTGCATACTTTGATACCAACTGACTTTGATACCGGTGCTTTCTTTGGCTGGTCAGATGTGCCTGGGAGGTTTTCCTCTTTGGTCTGAGCCTCAGTTTGGACACTCTCTCTCTCCAGAACAGTACATATACCTCGGTAAGCATAAACCAAGCCCCAGATAAGCTGTTCCACCTCAGATCTTTCTGAGCCGCAACACCCATTACTCAGATACAGGCCTAGCTCCTCAGGATCCTGCAAGTGTTCAGGAGTAAAATCCCATGGCACCGGGGGACCCCATGCTTCTAATTTATTTCCTAAAACTCTCCACTTTCCCTGCCATTCAACATTCTCTGTTTCTGGGAAAAGCTTCCTCCACATGGTGTAAAGTGCTATTATAAGGGATGTATTCAACAGGTCTAATATCCCAAATGCTAACGTAGTCCCTAAACCCTATATAGGGTTAGGGCAAGGCTCAGGTTAAGATTTAGCATTACAGTAAGTGTTAAAGCAGGATTTATGTAATTTCAGCGGGTTTGGTGAAGATTGTCTTTAGCAATAGGGTTATGTTTAGATTCTGGATGAGTGTGTGGGTAAGGTTTTGGCTTAGGGTTAGGGTTAGGGTACGGATTAGGGTTGGGGTTAGCGTTAGGGTTAGGGTTAAGGTATAGGGTTAGCATTAGGCTAACATTTAGGGGATAGGGTTAGTGTTAGGTTTCGAGTTATCATTAGGTATAGGTTTCGGGTTAGGGTTAGTGTTAGGATTGGGTTAGGGGTTAGTTTGGGGTTTGGGGTTGGTGGATTTAGGGGTAGGATTAGGTTTAGGTTTAGGGTTAGGTTTAGGTTTCGGGTTAGGTTTAGTATTAGGGTTAAGGTTACGTTTATTGTTAGGGTTATGTTTAGGTTTAGGTTTTGGGTTAGGCTTAGGGTTACGGTTAGTTTTGGTTTAGGGTTAGGATTAGGGTTTAGGGTTCGGGTTAGGGATAGGTTTGTGTTTGGATCAGGATTAGGATTAGGGTTAAGGTAGTTATAGGGGTTGGTTTAGGGTTAGAGTTAGATTTAGTGTTAGGGTAAGGGTTAGTCTCAAGTTTAATGTTAGGGTTAGGGTTAGGATAAGGGTTCGGTTTAGGGTAAAATTAGGGTAGGGTTAGGGTTTGGGTTAGGGTTAGGGTTATGGTTAGGGTTTAATTTGGAGTTGGGTTTGGTTTAGGTTTAGGGTTAGGTTTATGGTTAGGGTTAGCTTTAGTGTTCGGGTTTGTGTTAGTTTTCGGGTTAGGGTTTAGGGGTTCGTTTGGTGTTGGGGTTTAGGGTTAGAGATAGGGTAAGGTTTAGTGTTAAGTTTAGGGTTAGTGTTAGTGTTAGTATAGCGGTTTGGTTTAGGGTAGGGTTAGGGTAGTGTTAGGTTTAGTGTTAGGGGAAGCGTTTGGGGTTAGGGTAAGTATATAGGGTTAGGGTTTAGGGTAGGGTTTTAGGTTTAGAATTTGTGTTAGTGTGAGGGGTTAGGGTTAGGGTTGGTGTTGGGTTTTGGGTTGGGGTTGGGTTTGCATTTGTTGTTGGGTTAGGGTCAGGGTTTGGGTTAGGGTTAGGGTGTAGTGTTACATTTTGTGTTAGTGTTAGGTATAGGGTTTGAGTAAGGGTTTGGGTTTGTTCTTAGGGGTTTGGGTTGGGGTTGGGTTTGGTGTTGAGGTTGCAGTTTGTGTTAGTGATAGTGTTAGGGCCAGGGTTTGGGTTAGTGTTAGGATTAGGGTTGGGGTTAGGGGTAGGGGTAGGAGTCAGGATATTTTTGGTCTAGGGTTGGAGTTTAGGGTTATTGTTGGGGTTAGGATTGGAGCTTGAGGTTGGGTTTTGGGTAAAGGTAGGGGTAAGGTTCGGATTAGGGTTAGGGTTAGTGTTAGTGTTAGGGTTAGGTT
Organism: Cyrtonyx montezumae; assembly: GCF_038088225.1. Lineage (NCBI taxonomy): Eukaryota > Metazoa > Chordata > Aves > Galliformes > Odontophoridae > Cyrtonyx > Cyrtonyx montezumae. The sequence continues at coordinate 381,007 of NW_027072067.1, forward strand.
TAGGTTTAGGGTTAGGGTTAGGGTTACGATTTAGGGTAATGTTGAAGGTTAGGGTTTGGGTTGGGTTAGTGTTAGGGTTTATGGGTTTGGTTTTGGGTTTGGGGTTGGCGACGGGTTTGGGGTTGGGGATTGTGTTGGTGTTAAGGATAGGGTCAGGATTAGAGTTAGGGTTAGGCTCAGGGTTAGGTTTAGGGTTTAGGGTTATAGTTTAGGGTTAGGGTTAGGGTTAAGGTTAGGTTAAGGGCTTGTGGTTGGGTTTGGGGTAGGGGTAAGTGTAGTGGTAGGAGTAGGATTAGTTTTGGTTTAGTGTTAGGGTTAGGGTGAAGTTTTGGGTTAGGGTTTATGGTAATGGTTTAGGGTTAGATTTAGGGTTGGAGTTACGGTTAAGGGTAAGAGTTTAGATTTAGGGTTGCGTTTGGGATTGGGTTAGGATTAGGGTTAGGGTAAGGTTTAGGGTTAGGGTAAGAATGTAGGTTTAGGGTTAGGTTTAGGTTTAGGATTAGTGTTAGGTTTAGGGCTTGTTTTTGGGTTTGGGGTAGGGGCAGGGGTAAGTTTAGGGTTAGGGTTAGGGTTAAGTTATAGTGTTAGGGGTTAGGGTTAGGATAAAGGCTTATGGTTTACGTTAAGTGTTTAAGGTTAGGGATAGGGTTGAGGTTAGGGTTAGATTAAGGGTTAGGGTTATGGGTATGGGTTTGGGTTTGGGTTGGGGTTGTGGTTGGAGTTGGGGTTGGTGTTTGTGTTAGTGTTAAGGATGGGGTTAAGGTAAGGGTCAGGGTTAAGATTTGGGTTAGGGTTAGGTTTTGGGTGAGGATTAGTGTTAGGCTTAGGCTTAGGCTTTGGGTTTAGTGTTTAGTGTTCTTTAGAGTTAGGTTGAGGTTTAGAGTTAAGGGTTAGAGTAGGGTTAGGCTTACGCTTAGGGTTAGTGTTAGGTTTGGGGTTAGGGGTTAGTGTTCGGGTTCGGGTTGCTGTTGGATTTAGGCTTAGGGTTAGGTTTGGGTTTAGGGTTAGGTTTAGGGTTAGGTTCAGAGTTAGGGTTAGGGTTAGTGTTAGGGTTAGGGTAGGGTTAGGGTTAGGGTTAGGGTTAGGGTTAGGGTTAGGGTTAGGGTTAGGTTTAGGGCTAGGTTTAGTGTTTGGTTTAGGGTAGTGATAGGGGATGGTATAGGGTTAAGGTTAGGGTTAAGGTGTTTTTGTTTGTCTAAGGTTTGGGTTTGGTGTAGGAATTGGGTTTGTGGTAGGCTTAGTGATAGTGTTAGGGTTAATGGTTAGGGTAAGGATTTGAGTTAGATTTAAATTTAGGTTAAGGGTTAGTGTTAGGGTTAGTGTTAGTGTTAGGGATAGATTTAGGGTTAGAGTTAGGGTTAGGTATAGGTTTAGGTTTAGCATTAGTGTTAGGGTCAGGGTTCGGTTCAGGGTTAGGGTTTGATAGTGTTAGGGTTAGTTAGTGTTAGTGTTAGGTTTTGGTGTAGGGCTAGGGTTAGGGTTTGTGATTGGGTTAGGGTTAGGGCTTGGTATAGGGTTAGTGCACGAATAGGTGTAGGTTTAAGTTTAGGGGATGGTTGAGGATTAGTTTTAGGGTGTGGGTTAGGGTTACCGTTAGTTGTTAGGTGTTGTTGGCATTGGTTTTGGGTTTGGGGTTGGGGTTGCGATTGGGGTTGGGTTAGGATTAGGGTAGTGTTTGGGTTTGGGTTAGGTTTAGAATTAGGGTCAGGGTATGGGTTTGGGTTAGGGTTAGGTTTAGGGCTATGGGTTAGGGTTAGGGTTAGGGTATAGATAGGGGTATGTTTAATATTAGGGTTAAGGTTACAGTTAGTGTTACACTTAGGGTTTAGGTGTTGTTGGACTTGGGGTTGGGTTTGGGTTTGGGTTTGGGGCTGTGTTAGGGTTAGGTTTAAGTGTTTTAGAATTTGGGTTAGATTTAAGGTTAGGGTTAGGGTTATGATTAAGGATTAGTGTTAGGGCTAGGTTTAGGATTAGGTTTAGTGTTAGGGTTTTTTTAGGTTTAGGGTTAGATTTTGGGGTTGGGGTTGGGGTATGGGTAAGTGTTAGAGTTTGGTTTATTGGTAGCGTTACGTTTATTGTTCAGGGGTTAGTGTTTGGTTGGGGTTGTTGTTGAGGTTGGGTAAGTGTTGGAGCTGGGTTTGGGGTTGGGGTTGGGGTAGGGGTAGGGGTTGGGATTGGTTTAGAGTTAGGTTTAGGTTTAGTGTTAGGGTTAGGATTACAGTTAGGGTTAGATTTAGGTTTAGGGTTAGTGTTGGTGTTAGGGTAAGGTTAGTTTTAGGGTTAGGGTTATGGCTTGGGTTAGGTTTAGGCTTAAGCTTAGGGTTTGGGTTAGGGTTAAGGTTAATTTTAGCTTTAGGATAAGGGTTGGGGTTGGGGTTTGGGTTGCGTCTGGGGTTTGGGTTAGGTTTAGGGTTAGGGTTCTGGCTTGGGTTAGGGTTAGGTTTAGGTTTAGGTTAGGTTTAGGGTTAGGATTAATGTTGGGGTTGGGATTTTGGTTGGGGTTTGGGTTGGGGTTGGGGTTGGGGTTAGGGTTAGCGTTAGTTTTTAGATATTATTGTTTGGGTTTGGGTTGGTGTTAGTGATAGGGTGGGGCTGGTGTTGGGATAGTTGTTGGGATTGGTTAGAGTTAGGTTTAGGGTTAGGGTTACGGGGTTAGGGTTTGGCTTCTGGCTTGTGGTTGAGCTAGGGATAACAGTTGGGGTTTGGGTTGGGTTTGGGGTTGGTGTTGGGGTTAAGGTTAAAGTTAGGGTTAGGCTTATGGTTAGGGTAGGGTTAGGGTTACGGTTATTGTTTGGGTTAGTGTTAGGGTTAGTGTTAGGGGTTAGGGTTAGGGTTAGGATTTGGGTTATGTTTAGAGTTAGGGTTAGCATTAGGGTTGAGCTTAGGGTTAGTTTAAGTTATAGGGTAATAGGTATAGGGTTAGTGCTAGGTTTAAAGAATAGAGGTAGGGTTAAATTTCTTGTTAATTGTGGTGTAGGGTAAGTATGAGCGTTAGGGTGAAAGAAGGTTTAAGCCCTGGATTTGTTTTGTGATTGGATAAGGTTCAAAAATAGGAATAGAAATAGTGTTTTGAACACGTTTAGTGCTTGTATTTGGCATAGGGATAGACTTCGAGTTTAGTTGGTTTTTAGTCCTAGAGAAAGGGATAGGGTCTATCGTATGATCAGCTATAGTGCTCGGTTTAGAGTTTTGGTTTGTTGTAGTGTTTGGGTTAGGGTGTTAGTGTTATGGTTAAAGATAAGGTTACGTTTACGGTAAGGGTTAGGGTCTGGGATGATTTTATGTTAGGGTTAGGATTTGATTTAATATTTGCGTAAGAAACAGGGTTTGTTTGCATTTTATGAATAGATTTAGGATTAGGATGAGTTGGAATGTTATTGATATTGTTAAAATCAATTTTGAGTGTGGGCAAATACTGAGCTGCCAATTGACATATTGACCATGACATGACATTTTGTTTTTCTGCTTGAGATAAAGCTCTGCATAAGTGTTGTTCATTAAACACACTTGCAATAAATCCGTGGCTGTACTCATTTCTCTTGTTTTAAAAATCGCACGCGATCCGTCAAAGAAAGAAGCTATCGTGAAATGTATAAGATCCTGACAACGAATTTCAAACATATTTTGACTTTAGTCAACATTACAAAGTAGTACTGACAAATTTTAAAATGTTCAAAATTAAATAAAAATTAAAAATACTATTCCACGAAGTTTATAGGTGTTTTTTCCGTGCTATAAAAACTTCTCTAATTTATTCAGCTTAGCAGGTCAGAATCGGCTAAAGTGCAGGGCAGCCGGCTGATTCGCGTCTTTCTTCAGCGGCTGAGGCAGCAGAAAACGCGATTGATGCGTTTCAAGCGGATTCCGCGGTTAAGAGCGATTCGAGTTTGACGTTCGTCGCCGATTCGGCTCAGATTCGTCCAGACTCATCTTCGATGCTCCGGTGATTAATTTTACAGAGGAAATATTCGAACCGGTTGAACAGACACCAGAATCTGCGAGAGAAGCCAGCTTCACTCAAATTTCGCTTCTATACTGATATACGCTCAAAGAGCATTCAATTTCGGAAAAGTAATCAGTAATATCCGTGTGTATGAAAAATAAACGAGGAGATACGATGTTCCAGGGATAAGAGTAACAGACATCAAAAACGGTCAGAAAAATGTATGAAAACGAGGACGGAGGTGAACGTCTGATGCAGACATATATTGCAGACGGCAGCAGAGAAGAAAGGGAACACAATCTTTCCCCCAGCCTAACACCGGGGTCCTCCCCATCTCTATCGACAACGCCAGGAACGGATTCTGTCAAAAGGGTAATCGCTTTTATTTTGGAAACAGACCGCAGCAGGCTACGTTTTAAAGCCGCACATCAGTGAACGGCAGCCGGCTGAAACGCGTCTTTCTTCAGCGGCTCAAAGAGCAGCAGAAACCGCGGTTGATGTGTTTCAAGAGGAATCCGCGGTTAAGAGCGATTCGAGTTTGTCGTTCGTTGCCGATTCGGCTCAGTTTCGTACATGCTTATTTGCGATGCTCCGGTGATGAAGTTTGCTGGGAAATATTCGTTCCGGTTCGACAGACACCAGAGGCTGCGAGAGGAGCCAGCTTCACTCAAATTTCGCCTCTACACTGGTAAGATCAGAACAGCATACAATTTTTAGAAAGGAATCAATAACGCTAGTGTGTGCGTAAAGGAAACGGAGATTGACGAAGTTTCACGAAGAAAAAGACATTAATAACTTTCTAGAATAAAGTGTGAAAACGTGAACGGAGATGAACGACTGATGCAGACATATATTGCCGACCGCAGCAGAGCAGAAAGGGAACACAATCTTTCCCCCAGCCTAAAACCGGGGCCCCCTCCATCTCTATCGACAACGCCAGGAAAGGAGTCTGTCAAAAGGGTAATCGCTTTTATTTTGGAAACAGACCGCAGCAGGCTACGTTTTAAAACCGCACTTCAGTGAACGGCAGCCGGCTGAAACCCGTCTTTCTTCATCGGCTCAAAGAGCAGCAGAAAACTCGATTGATGCGTTTCAAGCGGATTCCGCGGTTAAGAGCGATTCGAGTTTGTCGTTCGTTGCCGACTCGGCTCAGTTTCGTTCAGGTTCATCTGCGATGCTCCGGTGATGAAGTTTGTTGGGAAATATTCGTTCCGGTTCGACAGACACCAGAGGCTGCGAGAGGAGCCAGCTTCACTCAAATTTCGCCTCTACACTGGTAAGATCAGAACAGCATACAGTTTTTAGAACGGAATCAATAACGCTAGTGTGTGCGTAAAGGAAACGGAGATTGACGAAGTTTCATGAAGAAAAAGATATTAATAACTTTCTAGAATAAAGTGTGAAAACGTGAACGGAGATGAACGACTGATGCAGACATATATTGCAGACGACAGCAGAGCAGAGAGAAAACACAATCTTTCCCCCAGCCTAACACCGGGGACCTCCTCATCTCTATCGACAACGCCAGGATCGGATTCTGTCAAAAGGGTAATCGCTTTTATTTTGGATACAGACCGCAGCAGGCAACGTTTTAAAACCGCACTTCAGTGAACGGCACCCGTCTGAAACGCGTCTTTCTTCAGCGGCTCAAGCAGCAGAAAACTCGATTGATGCGTTTCAAGCGGATTCCGCGGTTAAGAGCGATTCGAGTTTGACGTTCGTCGCCGATTCGGCTCAGTTCCGTAAATGCTAATCTGCGATGCTCCGGTGATGAAGTTTGCTGGGAAATATTCGTTCCGGTTTGACAGACACCTGAATCTGCGAGAGGAGCTAGCTTCCCTCAAATTACCTCTACACTGGTAAGATCAGAACAGCATACAATTTTTAGAAAGGAATCAATAACGCTAGTGTGTGCGTAAAGGAAACGGAGATTGGCAAAGTTTCACGAAGAAAAAGACATTAATAACTTTCTAGAATAAAGTGTGAAAACGTGAACGGAGATGAACGACTGATGCAGACATATATTGCCGACCGCAGCAGAGCAGAAAGGGAACACAATCTTTCCCCCAGCCTAACACCGGGGTCCTCCCCATCTCTATCGACAACGCCAGGAACGGATTCTGTCAAAAGGGTAATCGCTTTTATTTTGGAAACAGACCGCAGCAGGCTACGTTTTAAAGCCGCACTTCAGTGCTGTGCAGCAGGCTGAAGCGCGTCTTTCTTCAGCGGCTCAAGCAGCAGAAAACTCGATTGATGCGTTTCAAGCGGATTCCGCGGTTAAGAGCGATTCGAGTTTGACGTTCGTCGCCGATTCGGCTCAGTTCCGTAAATGCTAATCTGCGATGCTCCGGTGATGAAGTTTGCTGGGAAATATTCGTTACGGTTTGACAGACACCAGAGGCTGCGAGAGGAGCCAGCTTCACTCAAATTTCGCCTCTACACTGGTAAGATCAGAACAGCATACAATTTTTAGAAAGGAATCAATAACGCTAGTGTGTGCGTAAAGGAAACGGAGGTTGGCAAAGTTTCACGAAGAAAAAGACATTAATAACTTTCTAGAATAAAGTGTGAAAACGTGAACGGAGATGAACGACTGATGAAGACATATATTGCAGACGACAGCAGAGCAGAAAGGGAACACAATCTTTCCCCCAGCCTAACACCGGGGACCTCCTCATCTCTATCGACAACGCCAGGAACGGAGTCTGTCAAATGGGTAATCGCTTTTATGTCGGAAAGAGACCGCAGCAGGCTACGTTTTAAAGCCGCACTTCAGTGCTGTGCAGCAGGCTGAGCGTCTTTCTTCAGCGGCTCAAGCAGCAGAAACCGCGGTTAATGTGTTTCAAGAGGAATCCGCGGTTAAGAGCGATTCGAGTTTGTCGTTCGTTGCCGATTCGGCTCAGTTTCGTACATGCTTATTTGCGATGCTCCGGTGATGAAGTTTGCTGGGAAATATTCGTTCCGGTTTGACAGACACCAGAGGCTGCGAGAGGAGCCAGCTTCACTCAAATTTCGCCTCTACACTGGTAAGATCAGAACAGCATACAATTTTTAGAAAGGAATCAATAACGCTAGTGTGTGCGTAAAGGAAACGGAGATTGACGAAGTTTCACGAAGAAAAAGACATTAATAACTTTCTAGAATAAAGTGTGAAAACGTGAACGGAGATGAACGACTGATGCAGACATATATTGCAGACGGCAGCAGAGCAGAGAGGGAACACAATCTTTCCCCCAGCCTAACACCGGGGACCTCCTCATCTCTATCGACAACGCCAGGATCGGATTCTGTCAAAAGGGTAATCGCTTTTATTTTGGAAACAGACCGCAGCAGGCTACGTTTTAAAGCCGCACTTCAGTGCTGTGCAGCAGGCTGAAGAGCGTCTTTCTTCAGCGGCTCAAGCAGCAGAAACCGCGGTTAATGTGTTACAAGAGGAATCCGCGGTTAAGAGCGATTCGAGTTTGTCGTTCGTTGCCGATTCGGCTCAGTTTCGTACATGCTTATTTGCGATGCTCCGTTGATGAAGTTTGCTGGGAAATATTCGGTCCGGTTGGACAGACATCAGAATCTGCGAGAAGAGCCAGCTTCACTCAAATTTCGCCTCTACACTGGTAAGATCAGAACAGCATACAATTTCAGGAAGGGAATCAATAATGTCTGTGTGACAGAAAAATAAACGGGGAGATGCGATGATTCAGTGGTGAAAGAAAAAGGCATCGAGAAAATTCAGAAAAAAAGTGTGAATACGTGGACGAAAAAGATCGTCTGAGGCAGACATATATTGCCGACCGCAGCAGAGCAGAAAGGGAACAGAATCTTTCCCCCAGCTTAAAACCGGGGCCCCCTCCATCTCTATCGACAACGCCAGGAAAGGAGTCTGTCAAAAGGGTAATCGCTTTTATTTTGGAAACAGACCGCAGCAGGCTACGTTTTAAAGCCGCACATCAGTGAACGGCAGCCGGCTGAAACCCGTCTTTCTTCATCAGCTCAAAGAGCAGCAGAAACCACGGTTGATGTGTTTCAAGAGGAATCCGCGGTTAAGAGCGATTCGAGTTTGTCGTTCGTTGCCGACTCGGCTCAGTTTCGTTCAGGTTCATCTGCGATGCTCCGGTGATGAAGTTTGTTGGGAAATATTCGTTCCGGTTCGACAGACACCAGAGGCTGCGAGAGGAGCCAGCTTCACTCAAATTTCGCCTCTACACTGGTAAGATCAGAACAGCATACAGTTTTTAGAACGGAATCAATAACGCTAGTGTGTGCGTAAAGGAAACGGAGATTGACGAAGTTTCATGAAGAAAAAGATATTAATAACTTTCTAGAATAAAGTGTGAAAACGTGAACGGAGATGAACGACTGATGCAGACATATATTGCAGACGACAGCAGAGCAGAGAGGGAACACAATCTTTCCCCCAGCCTAACACCGGGGACCTCCTCATCTCTATCGACAACGCCAGGAACGGAGTCTGTCAAAAGGGTAATCACTTTTATGTCGGAAAGAGACCGCAGCAGGCTACGTTTTAAAACCGCACTTCAGTGAACGGCAGCCGTCTGAAACGCGTCTTTCTTCAGCGGCTCAAGCAGCAGAAAACTCGATTGATGCGTTTCAAGCGGATTCCGCGGTTAAGAGCGATTCGAGTTTGACGTTCGTCGCCGATTCGGCTCAGTTCCGTAAATGCTAATCTGCGATGCTCCGGTGATGAAGTTTGCTGGGAAATATTCGTTCCGGTTTGACAGACACCTGAATCTGCGAGAGGAGCTAGCTTCCCTCAAATTACCTCTACACTGGTAAGATCAGAACAGCATACAATTTTTAGAAAGGAATCAATAACGCTAGTGTGTGCGTAAAGGAAACGGAGATTGGCAAAGTTTCACGAAGAAAAAGACATTAATAACTTTCTAGAATAAAGTGTGAAAACGTGAACGGAGATGAACGACTGATGCAGACATATATTGCCGACCGCAGCAGAGCAGAAAGGGAACACAATCTTTCCCCCAGCCTAACACCGGGGTCCTCCCCATCTCTATCGACAACGCCAGGAACGGATTCTGTCAAAAGGGTAATCGCTTTTATTTTGGAAACAGACCGCAGCAGGCTACGTTTTAAAGCCGCACTTCAGTGCTGTGCAGCAGGCTGAAGCGCGTCTTTCTTCAGCGGCTCAAGCAGCAGAAAACTCGATTGATGCGTTTCAAGCGGATTCCGCGGTTAAGAGCGATTCGAGTTCACGTTCGTCGCCGATTCGGCTCAGTTCCGTAAATGCTAATCTGCGATGCTCCGGTGATGAAGTTTGCTGGGAAATATTCGTTACGGTTTGACAGACACCAGAGGCTGCGAGAGGAGCCAGCTTCACTCAAATTTCGCCTCTACACTGGTAAGATCAGAACAGCATACAATTTTTAGAAAGGAATCAATAACGCTAGTGTGTGCGTAAAGGAAACGGAGATTGGCAAAGTTTCACGAAGAAAAAGACATTAATAACTTTCTAGAATAAAGTGTGAAAACGTGAACGGAGATGAACGACTGATGCAGACATATATTGCAGACGGCAGCAGAGCAGAGAGGGAACACAATCTTTCCCCCAGCCTAACACCGGGGACCTCCTCATCTCTATCGACAACGCCAGGATCGGATTCTGTCAAAGGGGTAATCGCTTTTGTTTTGGAAACAGACCGCAGCAGGCTACGTTTTAAAGCCGCACTTCAGTGCTGTGCAGCAGGCTGAAGAGCGTCTTTCTTCAGCGGCTCAAGCAGCAGAAACCGCGGTTAATGTGTTTCAAGAGGAATCCGCGGTTAAGAGCGATTCGAGTTTGTCGTTCGTTGCCGATTCGGCTCAGTTTCGTACATGCTTATTTGCGATGCTCCGGTGATGAAGTTTGCTGGGAAATATTCGGTCCGGTTGGACAGACATCAGAATCTGCGAGAGGAGCCAGCTTCACTCAAATTTCGCCTCTACACTGGTAAGATCAGAACAGCATACAATTTCAGGAAGGGAATCAATAATGTCTGTGTGACAGAAAAATAAACGGGGAGATGCGATGATTCAGTGGTGAAAGAAAAAGGCATCGAGAAAATTCAGAAAAAAAGTGTGAATACGTGGACGGAAAAGATCGTCTGAGGCAGACATATATTGCCGACCGCAGCAGAGCAGAAAGGGAACAGAATCTTTCCCCCAGCTTAAAACCGGGGCCCCCTCCATCTCTATCGACAACGCCAGGAAAGGAGTCTGTCAAAAGGGTAATCGCTTTTATTTTGGAAACAGACCGCAGCAGGCTACGTTTTAAAGCCGCACATCAGTGAACGGCAGCCGGCTGAAACCCGTCTTTCTTCATCAGCTCAAAGAGCAGCAGAAACCACGGTTGATGTGTTTCAAGAGGAATCCGCGGTTAAGAGCGATTCGAGTTTGTCGTTCGTTGCCGACTCGGCTCAGTTTCGTTCAGGTTCATCTGCGATGCTCCGGTGATGAAGTTTGTTGGGAAATATTCGTTCCGGTTCGACAGACACCAGAGGCTGCGAGAGGAGCCAGCTTCGCTCAAATTTCGCCTCTACACTGGTAAGATCAGAACAGCATACAGTTTTTAGAAAGGAATCAATAACGCTAGTGTGTGCGTAAAGGAAACGGAGATTGACGAAGTTTCACGAAGAAAAAGATATTAATAACTTTCTAGAATAAAGTGTGAAAACGTGAACGGAGATGAACGACTGATGCAGACATAAATTGCCGACCGCAGCAGAGCAGAAAGGGAACACAATCTTTCCCCCAGCCTAACACCGGGGACCTCCTCATCTCTATCGACAACGCCAGGAACGGAGTCTGTCAAAAGGGTAATCGCTTTTATTTTGGAAACAGACCGCAGCAGGCTACGTTTTAAAGCCGCACTTCAGTGCTGTGCAGCAGGCTGAAGAGCGTCTTTCTTCAGCGGCTCAAGCAGCAGAAAACTCGATTGATGCGTTTCAAGCGGATTCCGCGGTTAAGAGCGATTCGAGTTTGACGTTCGTCGCCGATTCGGCTCAGTTCCGTAAATGCTAATCTGCGATGCTCCGGTGATGAAGTCTGTTGGGAAATATTCGTTCCGGTTTGACAGACACCAGAATCTGCGAGAGGAGCCAGCTTCACTCAAATTGCCTCTACACTGGTAAGATCAGAACAGCATACAATTTTTAGAAAGGAATCAATAACGCTAGTGTGTGCGTAAAGGAAACGGAGATTGGCAAAGTTTCACGAAGAAAAAGACATTAATAACTTTCTAGAATAAAGTGTGAAGACGTGAACTGAGATGAACGACTGATGCAGACATATATTGCCGACCGCAGCAGAGCAGAAAGGGAATAGAATCTTTCCCCCAGCTTAAAACCGGGATCCTCTCCATCTCTATCGACAACGCCAGGAACGGATTCTGTCAAAGGGGTAATCGCTTTTATTTTGGAAACAGACCGCAGCAGGCTACGTTTTAAAGCCGCACTTCAGTGCTGTGCAGCAGGCTGAAGCGCGTCTTTCTTCAGCGGCTCAAGCAGCAGAAAACTCGATTGATGCGTTTCAAGCGGATTCCGCGGTTAAGAGCGATTCGAGTTTGACGTTCGTCGCCGATTCGGCTCAGTTCCGTAAATGCTAATCTGCGATGCTCCGGTGATGAAGTTTGCTGGGAAATATTCGTTACGGTTTGACAGACACCAGAGGCTGCGAGAGGAGCCAGCTTCACTCAAATTTCGCCTCTACACTGGTAAGATCAGAACAGCATACAATTTCAGGAAGGGAATCAATAATGTCTGTGTGACAGAAAAATAAACGGGGAGATGCGATGATTCAGTGGTGAAAGAAAAAGGCATCGAGAAAATTCAGAAAAAAAGTGTGAATACGTGGACGGAAAAGATCGTCTGTGGCAGACATATATTGCCGACCGCAGCAGAGCAGAAAGGGAACAGAATCTTTCCCCCAGCTTAAAACCGGGGCCCCCTCCATCTCTATCGACAACGCCAGGAAAGGAGTCTGTCAAAAGGGTAATCGCTTTTATTTTGGAAACAGACCGCAGCAGGCTACGTTTTAAAGCCGCACATCAGTGAACGGCAGCCGGCTGAAACCCGTCTTTCTTCATCAGCTCAAAGAGCAGCAGAAACCACGGTTGATGTGTTTCAAGAGGAATCCGCGGTTAAGAGCGATTCGAGTTTGTCGTTCGTTGCCGACTCGGCTCAGTTTCGTTCAGGTTCATCTGCGATGCTCCGGTGATGAAGTTTGTTGGGAAATATTCGTTCCGGTTCGACAGACACCAGAGGCTGCGAGAGGAGCCAGCTTCGCTCAAATTTCGCCTCTACACTGGTAAGATCAGAACAGCATACGTTTTTAGAAAGGAATCAATAACGCTAGTGTGTGCGTAAAGGAAACGGAGATTGACGAAGTTTCACGAAGAAAAAGATATTAATAACTTTCTAGAATAAAGTGTGAAAACGTGAACGGAGATGAACGACTGATGCAGACATAAATTGCCGACCGCAGCAGAGCAGAAAGGGAACACAATCTTTCCCCCAGCCTAACACCGGGGACCTCCTCATCTCTATCGACAACGCCAGGAACGGAGTCTGTCAAAAGGGTAATCACTTTTATGTCGGAAAGAGACCGCAGCAGGCTACGTTTTAAAACCGCACTTCAGTGAACGGCAGCCGTCTGAAACGCGTCTTTCTTCAGCGGCTCAAGCAGCAGAAAACTCGATTGATGCGTTTCAAGCGGATTCCGCGGTTAAGAGCGATTCGAGTTTGACGTTCGTCGCCGATTCGGCTCAGTTCCGTAAATGCTAATCTGCGATGCTCCGGTGATGAAGTCTGTTGGGAAATATTCGTTCCGGTTTGACAGACACCAGAATCTGCGAGAGGAGCCAGCTTCACTCAAATTGCCTCTACACTGGTAAGATCAGAACAGCATACAATTTTTAGAAAGGAATCAATAACGCTAGTATGTGCGTAAAGGAAACGGAGATTGACGAAGTTTCATGAAGAAAAAGATATTAATAACTTTCTAGAATAAAGTGTGAAAACGTGAACGGAGATGAACGACGGATGAAGACATATATTGCAGACGACAGCAGAGCAGAAAGGGAACACAATCTTTCCCCCAGCCTAACACCGGGGACCTCCTCATCTCTATCGACAACGCCAGGAACGGAGTCTGTCAAATGGGTAATCGCTTTTATGTCGGAAAGAGACCGCAGCAGGCTACGTTTTAAAACCGCACTGCAGTGAACGGCAGCCGTCTGAAACGCGTCTTTCTTCAGCGGCTCAAGCAGCAGAAAACTCGATTGATGCGTTTCAAGCGGATTCCGCGGTTAAGAGCGATTCGAGTTTGACGTTCGTCGCCGATTCGGCTCAGTTCCGTAAATGCTAATCTGCGATGCTCCGGTGATGAAGTCTGTTGGGAAATATTCGTTCCGGTTTGACAGACACCAGAATCTGCGAGAGGAGCCAGCTTCACTCAAATTGCCTCTACACTGGTAAGATCAGAACAGCATACAATTTTTAGAAAGGAATCAATAACGCTAGTGTGTGCGTAAAGGAAACGGAGATTGGCAAAGTTTCACGAAGAAAAAGACATTAATAACTTTCTAGAATAAAGTGTGAAGACGTGAACGGAGATGAACGACTGATGCAGACATATATTGCCGACCGCAGCAGAGCAGAAAGGGAATAGAATCTTTCCCCCAGCTTAAAACCGGGGTCCTCTCCATCTCTATCGACAACGCCAGGAACGGCTTCTGTCAAAGGGGTAATCGCTTTTATTTTGGAAACAGACCGCAGCAGGCTACGTTTTAAAGCCGCTCTTCAAAGAACGAGAGCCGGCTGAAGCGCTTCTTTCTTCATCGGCTCAAAGAGCAGAAACCGCGATTGATGTGTTTCAAGAGGAATCCGCTGTTAAGAGCGATTCGAGTTTGACGTTTGTTGCCGTTTCAGCTAAGTTTCGTACATGCTTATCTGCGATGCTCCGGTGATGAAGTTTGTTGGGAAATATTCGGTCCGGTTGGACAGACATCAGAGGCTGCGAGAGGAGCCAGCTTCACTCAAATTTCGCCTCTACACTGGTAAGATCAGAACAGCATACAATTTTGGGAAAGGAATCAATAATGTCCGTTTGTATGAAAAGGAAAAATTGAGAGAAGTTTTGTTTCTTAGGAATATGAAAGGTCATCAAAAAATGTTAAAGAAAAAATGTGAAAATGTGTACTGAAATGAAGGTCTGATGCTATCATTCTCTGCGAGTGCTTGCTGAGCCTGCAGAGAACAGAAAATCCCCCCTGGCTAACATAGGGGGCATCCCATCTTTTCTAAAAACACCATGAACGAAGTCTGATATAAGAGTAAACTGCGTAGTGTTGGAATCAGACCTCAGCTGGCAGTGGATATAAGCCGCTATACAGTCCAAGGCAGCCGACTGATTAGCATTCTGCCTTCTGAACTGTAGGAGACACAAACTTTTTCAAGCCTAATCCACAGTTAGGAGCGATTACAGCCAGACTTTTCCACTCCATTCGGACCTGATTATTTGAAAAGATTTGAAAGCGTTTAGGGTTAGAGTTTGGTTTAGGGGTATGGTTAGGGTTAGGGTTAGGGTTAGGATTAGGGTTAGGGTTGCTTTTGGGGTAGGTTAAAATTTACGGATTGTTGTGGTTGCTTTTGGGGTAGGTTAAAATTTACCGATAGGATTAGTGTTAGCGCTTGTGCCTGGTTTTGGAGTACGGGTAGGCTAAGGTTTAGGGATAGGATTATGGTTTGTGCTTGTGGTTGCATTTGGGGTAGGCGTAGTACCAGTGTTAGGATTAGGGTTAGGGTTAGTGTTAGGGTTAGGGTTCGTTTTAGTGTTATGGAAAAGGGTAAGTGATTAAGGTTAGGGTTAGGGTTCGTTTTAAGGTTAGGGTTTGTGCTTGTGGTTGCTTTTGGGGAAGGGTTAGTGTTAAGGTTAAGGTTAGGGTTAGGAGTTACGGGTATGGGTTTCGTTTAAGGTTCCCGTAGAGATTGGAGTTAGTGTTAATGTTAAGGATAAGGTTAGGTTTAGTGTTAGGGTTAGGGTTAGGATTTGGGTTAGAGTTTGGTTTTGGGTCAGGATTAGGGCTAGGGTTAGGCTAAGGGTTAGGGTAAGGCTTCAGGTTTAGGGTCATAGATTAGGTTTAGGGTTAGGGTTAGGTTTAGGTTTAGTGTTAGGGTTACGTTTGGGTTAGGTTTTAGGGTTGGGGTTGTGTTTGGGGTTTTGGTAAGGGTTAGGGTTACGGTTAGGATAAGGGTAAGGTTATGGGTTAAGGTTAGGGTTAGGGATAGGGATTACGCGTTTGTTTGGGGTTGGTGTTGGTGTTTCGGTTGTTTATAAAGGATATGGTTAGGGTAGAGGTTAGGGTTAGTATTAGGGTTAGGGTGAGAGTAAAATTTTGGGTTCGGTTTGGGTTTGGGATAGGGTTAGGGTTAAGCTTTGGTTACTGTTAGGGTTAGGGTCGGGTTAAGGTTAGGGTTAGGGTTAGGTTTAGGGTTAAGGTTTGGGTTTGTGCTAGCGTTAAGGTTAGGTTTAGGGTTAGTGTTAAGTATATAGTTTTAGATTTACAGTAATTGTTAGGGTTAGGGTTAGGGCTTGAGTTAGGGTTAGGGTTAATGTGTTGTAAATAACTCCCAAGGATGATACTTCAGAAATAAATATGTTGTGGTTTTGTGGTTTTGATGCCGGTATTCCACATCAGAGCATCATGCAGCAGTTAAGGAGTTAATGCTGGGGGAGCAGCAGAGGGGAGGGGCGGAGCTCCGCACCGGATGCAGGCGGCGCTCGGTCTGGGCGCGTTGCTCTGGGCTGCCGTGGAGGTTCAGCACGTGTGCTTCCCCTGCGGGTCCTCCTTAGCGTAAGCTCATAGCTTTTGGTTTGAAACTTTTTCTCTCTCTTTCAATTGTTCAATTTTATTAGATTTAGTAAAGTTACCGTTCCTTCTCAAATCGTGCCGTTGTTTTCTTGTCGACCCATCCCTTCCCGCCGTTTCCCCCTCCCCCTCCCGGAGCGCGGCTCTGCTCGGGCGGCCGCGCGGCCACTGACGCAGTTTCTTTTTCTCTCCCCTCTCCCTTCTCGGTTTTCCCTTGGGTCACTGTCACGGACAACACCGTGACAATTATTGGTGGAGGATGCGGGCAGTGCAGTATTGGCACTCCATTGTAAATCTGGTGCAGAGTGGACTAAGGTTTTTCATGTACCTCATAGCATGCTGGCGTCTTTTTAAGCTCCTCGCGTTCAGCACCGGAGTAATGTGGATATACAGCTACTTTAGTGTGCTGAGGGGGTTACATGCCTCCTACCTAAACACCCTGGCTAACGTGACAGATTATGCGGCATTTGGAACGGTTTCCAATTACTCTTTTCAGGTCTTTACCTATATTCAAGATGTCAGCCCGGCAACTGTGTTATCTGTTTTTCTGAATGCACTCTCTGCAATAGTAATTTACATCATGTGGAGGGAGCGTTCCTCAAAACCAGAGAGTGTTGAATGGCAGGGAAGGTGGAAAAAATTAGGAAAGAAATTGGAAGCGTGGGGACCCCCGGTGTTATGCAATTTTGATCTTGAGCACCTGTGGGACCCTGAGAAATTCAGTGAGTGTTTAGGTAAGGAGTCATGTGACTCAGGACGATCTGAGAAGGAATGTATTGTTTGGGGTCTGGCTTGTGCTTATCGAGCCATAATTGATGTTCTGGAGAGAAATGGTTTCCAAACCAAGGTCCAAAGCAAAAATGAAAACCTCGAAGTTAGACCTGACCAATCACAGGAAGCACCGGTATCAGTGTCGGTTGCCCCTGTGGAAGGCCAGAAATGGACACGGCCGTCCTCGCGCCTAGAACGGAAAGAAGAAGAAGCAGAGAAAAAAAAGGAAGATCCAGGCGAGGGGCCCTCCTCAGCACCACCACCACCACCACCACCTAAAAAGGCCACTAAGAAAAGTGAGAGACATGGAGAAGACAGCGATGATGATGGAGTCACTGTTACCACTACTCGGAGAGGACATGAGGAAGTGGCATAAAAAACCCACTCCTGTACTGCGAGCACGGGTGAGAGAACTACAGCAGAGATCAGCCACCAATGAAATTGCTCCCGTCACTGCAGGTAACCAATAGAGGGGCCCTGCCCTCAGCCAGGGGAGGGAAAGGGATAACAGAGTGTATTGGACTGTGTGGATTCAATGGCCTGGCACATTAGAGCCACAAAGATATAAGGCACTGGTGGACACTGGTGCACAGTGCACTCTGATGCCCTCGAGTTATAAAGGGACAGAATTGATTCATATTTCTGGAGTGACTGGGGGTTCTCAGGAACTGTCTGTGTTGGAGGCAGAAATAAGCCTCACCGGTAAAACCTGGCAGAAGCATCCCATAGTGACTGGACAGGGGGCTCCATGCATACTCGGTATTGACTATCTCAGAAGGGGACATTTCAAGGATCCCAAGGGATACCGATGGGCTTTTGGAATAGCTGCTGTAGATGCAGACAACATTCAGCAGCTGTCTGTTTTACCTGGCCTGTCAGAAGATCCGTCTGTTGTGGGGGTACTGAAAGTGAAAGAGCAGCAGGTACCTATCGCTACAAAAACAGTGCACAGACGGCAGTACCGCACCAACAGGGATTCCTTGCTCCCCATTCATAACTTGATCCGTCAGCTAGAGAGCCAGGGAGTGATCAGCAAGACTCACTCACCTTTTAACAGCCCCATATGGCCGGTGCGTAAAGCCAGTGGAGAATGGAGGCTGACGGTAGATTACCGTGGCCTAAATGAAGTCACACCCCCACTGAGTGCTGCTGTGCCAGATATGTTGGAGCTGCAGTATGAACTGGAGTCAAAAGCAGCCAAGTGGTATGCCACTATAGACATTGCCAATGCATTCTTTTCTATTCCTTTGGCCACAGAGTGCAGACCACAGTTTGCTTTCACCTGGAGGGGCGTTCAGTACACCTGGAACCGTTTGCCCCAGGGGTGGAAACACAGCCCAACCATCTGCCATGGGCTGATTCAAACCACACTGGAACAGGGTGGGGCACCTGAGCACCTCCAGTATATTGATGACATTGTTGTGTGGGGTGATACAGCAGAGGAAGTTTTTAAAAAAGGAGAGCAAATAATCCAAATTCTTCTGGGTGCTGGTTTTGCTATTAAACGGAACAAAGTGAAGGGACCTGCCCAAGAAATTCAGTTCCTAGGAGTAAAATGGCAAGATGGACGTCGTCACATTCCAGGAGATGTGATTGACAAAATCACCAGTATGTCACCACCCACTAGCAAGAAAGAGACACAGTCTTTTCTGGGTGTAGTAGGTTTTTGGAGGATGCACATCCCAAACTACAGCCTCATAGTAAGCCCCCTCTATCAAGTGACTCGGAAGAAGAATAATTTTGCATGGGGTCCTGAACAGCAGCAGGCCTTTGAGCAAATCAAGCAGGAGATAGCCCGTGCTGTGGCCCTGGGGCCAGTTCGGTTGGGACAGGATGTGAAAAACATCCTCTACACTGCTGCTGGAGAGAAAGGTCCCACTTGGAGTCTGTGGCAAAGAGCCTCTGGGGAGACCCGAGGCCGACCCCTTGGATTTTGGAGCAGAGCGTACAGGGGTTCAGAGGAGTGCTACACTCCAACTGAGAAGGAGATTTTGGCCGCATACGAGGGGGTTTGGGCTGCCTCTGAAGTAATTGGTACTGAGACACAGCTCCTCCTGGCACCTCGACTGCCAGTGCTGAATTGGATGTTCAAAGGAAAGGTTCCCCCCACCCATCATGCTACCGATGCCACCTGGAGTAAGTGGATTGCACTGATTACACAGCGAGCTCGGATGGGGAACCTCAACCGTCCAGGAATCCTGGAGGTGATCATGGACTGGCCTGAAGGCAAGAAATTTGGAACATCCCCATCAGAGGAGATACCACGTGCTAAAGAGGCCCCACCATATAACGAACTACTAGAGAATGAAAAGACGTATGCCCTCTTCACTGATGGATCGTGTCGTATTGTTGGGAAGCATCGCAGATGGAAGGCTGCTGTGTGGAGCCCCACACGACGAGTTGCAGAGGCCACCGAAGGAGAAGGAGAGTCAAGCCAATTTGCGGAGGTAAAGGCCGTCCAGCTGGCCTTAGATGTGGCTGAACGGGAGAGGTGGCCCATGCTATATCTTTATACTGACTCTTGGATGGTGGCAAATGCTTTATGGGGGTGGTTGCAGCAGTGGGAACAGGACAACTGGCAACGGAAGGGTAAACCTATTTGGGCTGCTGAACTGTGGAAAGACATTGCTGCCCGAACAAAAAGGTTGGGTGTAAAGGTGCGCCATGTAGATGCTCATGTGCCCAAGAATCGAGCTACTGAAGAACAGAAAAATAACCATCAGGTAGATCGAGCTGCCAGAATTGAGGTGTCTCAGATCGATTTGGACTGGCAGAACAAAGGAGAGCTATTTTTAGCTCGGTGGGCCCATGAGACCTCTGGCCATCAAGGAAGGGATGCGACCTATAAGTGGGCTAGAGACCGAGGGGTGGACTTAACTATGGATGCCGTTGCACAGGTTATCCATGACTGTGACACATGTGCCATAATTAAACAGGCCAAGAGGATGAAACCCCTCTGGCAGGAAGGGCGATGGGAAAAGTATAAATATGGGGAGGCGTGGCAGGTTGATTATATCACCTTGCCACGAACTCGCGATGGTAAGCGTTACGTGCTCACCATGGTGGAGGCGACCACTGGGTGGCTTGAGACATACGCAGTACCCCATGCTACCGCCCGAAACACCATCTTAGGGCTCGAGAGACAAGTCCTATGGAGACATGGCACTCCAGAGAGAATTGAGTCCGATAATGGGACTCATTTCAAAAATTCTCTTGTGGATATCTGGGCCAAAGAACACGGCATTGAATGGATCTACCATATCCCCTACCATGCACCAGCTGCTGGTAAGATCGAGCGCTACAACGGGTTGTTAAAAACCACGTTGAGAGCAATGGGTGGTGGGACATTCAAGCACTGGGAGAAGCATCTGGCAGAAACCACATGGCTGGTCAACACTAGGGGATCAGTCAACCGAGAGGGTCCTACACAGTCCGGCTCCCTACAGACCATAGAGGGAGATAAGGTCCCTGTGGTACATGTGAGGAGCATGTTGGGAAAAGCGGTGTGGGTCCTTCCAGCCTCTGGAAAGGGCAAAACCCTCCGTGGAACCGTTTTTGCGCAGGGACCTGGGTGCACCTGGTGGGTAATGGATAAAAATGGGGACGTCCAGTGTGTCCCACAAGGGAATTTGATGCTGGGGGAATGCAGTCTGTAATTACGTGTGTATGTATGTATATATATATATATATGTTTCTATGTAACTCATGTTATTACTGTTTGGTTATGTATAGATGTGTGTTAAGCATGATGTGATGATGTGGAATAAGGGGTGGAATGTTGTGGTTTTGTGGTTTTGATGCCGGTATTCCACATCAGAGCATCATGCAGCAGTTAAGGAGTTAATGCTGGGGGAGCAGCAGAGGGGAGGGGCGGAGCTCCGCACCGGATGCAGGCGGCGCTCGGGCTGGGCGCGTTGCTCTGGGCTGCCGTGGAGGTTCAGCACGTGTGCTTCCCCTGCGGGTCCTGCTTAGCGTAAGCTCATAGCTTTTGGTTTGAAACTTTTTCTCTCTCTTTCAATTGTTCAATTTTATTAGATTTAGTAAAGTTACCGTTCCTTCTCAAATCGTGCCGTTGTTTTCTTGTCGACCCATCCCTTCCCGCCGTTTCCCCCTCCCCCTCCCGGAGCGCGGCTCTGCTCGGGCGGCCGCGCGGCCACTGACGCAGTTTCTTTTTCTCTCCCCTCTCCCTTCTCGGTTTTCCCTTGGGTCACTGTCACGGACAACACCGTGACAAAATAGTATAGATGATGGTATATTTTGAGTTGTTCTATATAGATAGTGTACAAATAATACAAAAGAGAAGATGGCTCACCTTCAGGATTGTTATAGGTGTGAAGAACAATACACACCAATCGTTACCAACCGTAAAAGATTTATTGAGCAAGCAATTACCGAGCAAAACAGCGCTGGGCGGCTGGGAGTCTCTGCTCCACCAGAGGTGCGCAACGGCAGCCTCTCGATCCCACTATTTATTATTTCTTATCTCTACATTCATGTTTATCTTTCCCTTCCTGGGCTGCGCTGGCTGTTATGTGGGGGTCGTTCTCTGCCACCTGGTGATTGAGATGAAAAAGGCCGTAGGCCTCTTCAGCTTCGATCATGCACACTTAAGAGGAGATTTTCACTTATTTTTCTTTTTTCAGTTTCTTAGAAGGTCACTGCTATCTGTTGTTCATTGTCCAGTTGTTAGAACTAAGCGCTGTGGCTCCAATTTGCACAATTCCAAAGTTCTTAGACAAAACATTTATTCATGTATTTTGAGTCTTCTACAAACTACATAGTTTTCAGAAAGCAGAACACTGAAAAACACTGACACATCTGTCTCGAGTCGGTTTGATTAACAAATACAGCACTCATTTTTATCACAAGGATGATAAGGCTCGCAGGGGACTCCACGTGGAAGGGATCTCTGAGAAGAGATCCTTTCCTGGCGGTGGTCAGCCCTTAAATGGGTTTTGGGAGAGGTAGAGCCAGGCTCCCCCCATTCCAATCACACAGGTGTATCACCTCCACCTGTGCCCCCATGGCTGACTCGGTGCTCACCTCAGGTGACCAATCAGTGTTTCAGGCCATGATTCAGCAGTTCCCATACAGTTAGGGTAGGGTTAGGGTTAGATTTGGTGTTAGTGTTAGTGTTAGGGTTGGTGTAAGCTTTAAAGATTTAGTTTTACAGTAAGTTTGAGGTTATTGTATAGGGTTAGGTGTATGATTGGATTTAGTGTTAGGTTTAGGGTTAGGGCAAGGTTTAGGGTTAAAGATTTAGTCTTACAGTAAGTGTTAGGGAAGGATTTAGGTAATTTCAGCGGGTTTGGTGAAGACTGGCTTTGGTAGAAGGGTTATGTTTGATTTTGTATTAAGGTAAGGTTTTGGCTTAGGGTTAGGGTTAGGGTGCAGATTAGGGTTGGGGTTAGTGTTAGGGATAGGGTTAAGTTATATGGTTAGGGTTAGACTAAGATTTAGGGTTAGGGTGAGGGTTAGGGTTAGGTTTAAGGATAAGTATAAATATTTAGTTTTACAGTAAGTGTTAGGGTATGAGTCAGGCCGTGATTCAGCAGTTCCCATACAGTTAGGGTAGGGTTAGGCTTAGGGTTACGGTTAGGGTTATGTTTAGGATTATGTTTAGGGTTAGGTTTGGGGTTAGGGTTTGGGTTGGTGTTACTCTTAGGGTTATGTTAGTGTTAAGTTTTGGGTTAGGGTTAGGCTAAGATTTAGGGTTAATGTGAGGGTAAGGGTTAGGCTTAGGTTTAAGCTTAAGTTTAAAGCTTTAGTTTTACAGTAAGTGTTAGGGTATATTTTAGGTTACTGGATAGTCTATGATTGGATTTAGGGTTAGGGTTAGGGTATGTGATAGCTTTAGAATTAGTGTTAGGTTTAGAGTAAGGTTTAGGGTTAAAGATTTAGTCTTACAGTAAGTGTTAGGGAAGGATATAGGTAATTTCAGCGGGTTAGGTGAAGATTCGCTTTAGTAATATGGTTACGTTTTGATTTTGGATTTGTCTTAGTGTAAGGTTTTGGATTAGGTATAAGTTCAGGGTTAGGGTTGCGGTTAGGGTTAGGGTTTAGGTTAGGATTAGGGTAGGGTTAGGGTTAGGATTATGTTTAGTGTTACGGTTAGGGTTAGGGCTTGAGTTAGTTTTACGGTTAGGGTTAAGTTTTGGGTTTGGTTTGGGTTTGGGATGGTGTTAGGGTTAGGGTTTAGGGTTAGGGAACGGGTTAGGGTTACTGTTAGGGTTAGGGAACGCTTAAATTTAGGGTTAGGGAATGGTTAGGTTATTTTTAGGGTTAAGGTTAGGTTTAGAGATAGGCTTTGTGTTATTGTTAGGTTTATAGATTTAGATTTACAATAATTGTTAGGGTTAGGGCTTGAGTTAGGGTTAGTGTTAGTGTGGGGTAAATAACTCCAAAGGATGGTACTTCACAAAGAAGTAGTATAGATGATGGTATATTTTGAGTTGTTCTATAGATAGTTGTCACCGGTTTGCGGGACAGTTTGACCCAGTACCGTGACAATTGAGGCAGGGGACCCACGGGCCCACACCCTGGGGAAGGGGAAGGGGAAAAGGGAAAAAAAGGAGAAGGGAGATGGGCCTAGGAACAAAACAGCCGCAACGATCTGAGGAGGAAAGCTAATTTAGTAAATAAGATAGCAGAAAGAAAAATAACACAATATAATATAATATAATATAATTGGAATTGAGGCAAATGAATCAAATAAAATGAACAAGAGAGAGAGTGTCCGATAAACCGAAGGCCTTACGCTAACGCTGAAGGCGGACGGCTGCAACAAACACCCACTGCCGAGCTCGGTCCTGAAGGGAAGAGAGAGTCCCGTGACCGCAGACAGTTTTTATCTTTCCCTCTGGGCGGAAATATGTAAAAATGCAAAGCATCGCAAAGTCCTCTGGGGAATGTAGTTCTCTTCTGAAACAGGTACATCCAGAACTATCGACGATCCACAGAGCTGGAGCATTAACTCCTTAACTCCCAATACACCACGCGATGTCATGATGTGGAATATCAGTAATACAACAAAAATCATAAAACCATAACATTCCACCCCTTATTCAACATCATTTCATCATGCTTAATATATATATATATATATACACATAAAGAAACAATGATTCACAAGCATTATATAAAAACACATACGACATACATATATACATATATACATGCTAATAGAATTACTGAGGGCACTCTCCCCACATCAAATTCCCTTGTGGTAGAACACTGAACATCCCCATTCTTCTGTTTCACCCACCAGGTAGACCCAGGTCCCTGAGCAAAAACAGTCCCACGGAGAGTTTTGCCCTCTCCAGAAGCTGGAAGAACCCAAACCGCTTTTCCCAACAAGTTCTTCACATGTACTACAGGGACCTTATCTCCCTCTACAGTAGGTAGAGAGCTGGATTGGGCAGGACCATCGCGATTGATGGATCCTCTGGTGTTGACCAACCAGGTGGCTTCTGACAAATTCTTCTCCCAGTGCTTAAATGTCCCGCCACCCATTGCTTTCAACATTGTTTTTAACAACCCATTGTACCTTTCAATTTTACCAGAAGCTGGTGCATGATAGGGGATATGATAAATCCACTCGATGCCATGAGCTTTGGCCCAAGTATTTACAAGAGAATTTTTGAAATGAGTTCCATTATCGGACTCAATTCTTTCTGGAGTGCCATGTCACCATAGGACTTGTTTCTCGAGCCCTAAGATGGTGTTTCGGGCGGCAGCATGGGGTACCGCATATGTTTCAAGCCACCCAGTAGTTGCCTCCACCATGGTGAGCACATAACGCTTACCATTGCGAGATCGTGGCAAGGCAACCTGCCACGCCTCCCCATATTTATACTTTTGCCATTGTCCTTCCTCCCAAAGAGGTTTCATCCTCTTGGCTTGTTTAATTGTGGCGCATGTATCACAGTCATGGATAACCTGGTGCAATGGCATCCATAGTTAAGTCCACCCCTCGGTCTCTAGCCCACTTATATGTTGCATCTCTTCCTTGATGGCCCGAGGTCTCATGAGCCCACCGAGCTAGAAATAATTCACTCTTGTGTTGCCAAGTCCAAGTCTACTTGAGCCACCTTAACTTTGGCAGCTCGATCTACCTGATGGTTATTTTGTTGTTCTTCAGTTGCCCGGCTCTTAGGAACATGAGCATCTACATGGCGCATCTTTACAACCACATTCTTTATTCGGGCAGCAATGTTTCTCCACAGTTCAGCAGCCCAAATAGGTTTACCCCTCCGTTGCCAACCATTTTGTTCCCATTGCTGTAACCACCCCCATAAAGCATTTGCCACCATCCATGAGTCAGTGTAAAGATAAAGCACTGGCCACCTCTCTCATTCAGCAATATCTAAGGCCATCTGGACAGCCTTTACCTCTGCAAATTGACTTGATTCTCCTTCTCCTTCAGTGGCCTCTGCAACTTGTCGTGTGGGGCTCCACACAGCAGATTTCCATCTGCGGTGCTTACCCACAATGCAACATGATCCATCTGCGAACAGGGCATATCTCTTTTTGTTGTCTGGTAGTTCATTATATGGTGGGGCTTCTTTAGCACGTGACACCTCCTCTGCTGGCATTGTTCCAAACTTCTTAGCTTCAGGCCAGTCCATGATCACCTCCAGGATTCCTGGACGGTTGAGGTTCCCCATCCGAGCTCGCTTGTGTAATCAGTGCAGTCCATTTACTCCAAGTGGCATCAGTAGCATGATGGGTAGAGGGAGCTGTCCCTTTGAACATCCAGCTCAGCACTGGCAGCCGAGGTGCCAGGAGGAGCTGCATTTCAGTACCGATTACTTCGGAAGCAGCTCGAACCCCCTCGCACGCGGCTAAGATCTCCTTCTCAGTTGGAGTGTAGCGCTCCTCAGACCCCCTGTAGGCCCGACTCCAGAATCCGAAGGGTCGGCCTCGGGTCTTTCCAGGAGCTTTTTGCCACAAACTCCAAGTGGGACCTTCCTTTCCAGCAGCAGTGTAGAGGATGTTCTTTACATCCTGTCCCATCCGCAATGGCCCTGGCTATCAAAGCACGGGCTATCTCCTGCTTAATTTGCTCAAAAGCCTGCTGCTGCTCAGGGCCCCATACAAGATCATTCTTCTTCCGCGTCACCCGATAGAGAGGGCTCACAATGAGACCGTAGTTTGGAACATGCATTCTCCAAAAGCCCACTACACCCAGAAAAGCTTGGGTTTCTGTCTTACTGGTGGGTGGAGACATGGCAGTAATCTTGTCAATCACATCTGTTGGGATGTGACGACGTTCATCTTGCCACTTCATACCTAGGAGCTGAATTTCTTGTGCAGGCCCTTTCACTTTGCTTTGCTTGATAGCAAAGCCAGCTCGTAGGAGAATTTGGATAATCTGCTCTCCTTTCTCAAAGACTTCCTCTGCTGTATTGCCCCATACAACAATGTCATCAATGTATTGCAGATGCTCAGGAGCACCACCCTGTTCCAATGCAGTTTGGATCAACCCATGGCAAATGGTTGGACTGTGCTTCCACCCCTGGGGCAAACGGTTCCAGGTGTACTGAACGCCCCTCCAGGTGAAGGCAAACTGCAGCCTGCATTCTGTGGCCAGAGGAATTGAAAAGAAGGCATTGGCAATGTCAATGGTGGCATACCACTTGGCTGCTTGTGACTCCAGTTCGTACTGGAGTTGTAGCATGTCTGGCACAGCAGCACTCAGTGGGGGTGTGACTTCATTCAGGCCACGGTAATCTACCGTCAGCCTCCATTCTCCACTGGCTTTACGCACTGGCCATATGGGGCTGTTAAAAGGATACTTTGCATACTTTGATACCAACTGACTTTGATACCGGTGCTTTCTTTGGCTGGTCAGATGTGCCTGGGAGGTTTTCCTCTTTGGTCTGAGCCTCAGTTTGGACACTCTCTCTCTCCAGAACAGTACATATACCTCGGTAAGCATAAACCAAGCCCCAGATAAGCTGTTCCACCTCAGATCTTTCTGAGCCGCAACACCCATTACTCAGATACAGGCCTAGCTCCTCAGGATCCTGCAAGTGTTCAGGAGTAAAATCCCATGGCACCGGGGGACCCCATGCTTCTAATTTATTTCCTAAAACTCTCCACTTTCCCTGCCATTCAACATTCTCTGTTTCTGGGAAAAGCTTCCTCCACATGGTGTAAAGTGCTATTATAAGGGATGTATTCAACAGGTCTAATATCCCAAATGCTAACGTAGTCCCTAAACCCTATATAGGGTTAGGGCAAGGCTCAGGTTAAGATTTAGCATTACAGTAAGTGTTAAAGCAGGATTTATGTAATTTCAGCGGGTTTGGTGAAGATTGTCTTTAGCAATAGGGTTATGTTTAGATTCTGGATGAGTGTGTGGGTAAGGTTTTGGCTTAGGGTTAGGGTTAGGGTACGGATTAGGGTTGGGGTTAGCGTTAGGGTTAGGGTTAAGGTATAGGGTTAGCATTAGGCTAACATTTAGGGGATAGGGTTAGTGTTAGGTTTCGAGTTATCATTAGGTATAGGTTTCGGGTTAGGGTTAGTGTTAGGATTGGGTTAGGGGTTAGTTTGGGGTTTGGGGTTGGTGGATTTAGGGGTAGGATTAGGTTTAGGTTTAGGGTTAGGTTTAGGTTTCGGGTTAGGTTTAGTATTAGGGTTAAGGTTACGTTTATTGTTAGGGTTATGTTTAGGTTTAGGTTTTGGGTTAGGCTTAGGGTTACGGTTAGTTTTGGTTTAGGGTTAGGATTAGGGTTTAGGGTTCGGGTTAGGGATAGGTTTGTGTTTGGATCAGGATTAGGATTAGGGTTAAGGTAGTTATAGGGGTTGGTTTAGGGTTAGAGTTAGATTTAGTGTTAGGGTAAGGGTTAGTCTCAAGTTTAATGTTAGGGTTAGGGTTAGGATAAGGGTTCGGTTTAGGGTAAAATTAGGGTAGGGTTAGGGTTTGGGTTAGGGTTAGGGTTATGGTTAGGGTTTAATTTGGAGTTGGGTTTGGTTTAGGTTTAGGGTTAGGTTTATGGTTAGGGTTAGCTTTAGTGTTCGGGTTTGTGTTAGTTTTCGGGTTAGGGTTTAGGGGTTCGTTTGGTGTTGGGGTTTAGGGTTAGAGATAGGGTAAGGTTTAGTGTTAAGTTTAGGGTTAGTGTTAGTGTTAGTATAGCGGTTTGGTTTAGGGTAGGGTTAGGGTAGTGTTAGGTTTAGTGTTAGGGGAAGCGTTTGGGGTTAGGGTAAGTATATAGGGTTAGGGTTTAGGGTAGGGTTTTAGGTTTAGAATTTGTGTTAGTGTGAGGGGTTAGGGTTAGGGTTGGTGTTGGGTTTTGGGTTGGGGTTGGGTTTGCATTTGTTGTTGGGTTAGGGTCAGGGTTTGGGTTAGGGTTAGGGTGTAGTGTTACATTTTGTGTTAGTGTTAGGTATAGGGTTTGAGTAAGGGTTTGGGTTTGTTCTTAGGGGTTTGGGTTGGGGTTGGGTTTGGTGTTGAGGTTGCAGTTTGTGTTAGTGATAGTGTTAGGGCCAGGGTTTGGGTTAGTGTTAGGATTAGGGTTGGGGTTAGGGGTAGGGGTAGGAGTCAGGATATTTTTGGTCTAGGGTTGGAGTTTAGGGTTATTGTTGGGGTTAGGATTGGAGCTTGAGGTTGGGTTTTGGGTAAAGGTAGGGGTAAGGTTCGGATTAGGGTTAGGGTTAGTGTTAGTGTTAGGGTTAGGTTTAGGTTTAGGGTTAGGGTTAGGGTTACGATTTAGGGTAATGTTGAAGGTTAGGGTTTGGGTTGGGTTAGTGTTAGGGTTTATGGGTTTGGTTTTGGGTTTGGGGTTGGCGACGGGTTTGGGGTTGGGGATTGTGTTGGTGTTAAGGATAGGGTCAGGATTAGAGTTAGGGTTAGGCTCAGGGTTAGGTTTAGGGTTTAGGGTTATAGTTTAGGGTTAGGGTTAGGGTTAAGGTTAGGTTAAGGGCTTGTGGTTGGGTTTGGGGTAGGGGTAAGTGTAGTGGTAGGAGTAGGATTAGTTTTGGTTTAGTGTTAGGGTTAGGGTGAAGTTTTGGGTTAGGGTTTATGGTAATGGTTTAGGGTTAGATTTAGGGTTGGAGTTACGGTTAAGGGTAAGAGTTTAGATTTAGGGTTGCGTTTGGGATTGGGTTAGGATTAGGGTTAGGGTAAGGTTTAGGGTTAGGGTAAGAATGTAGGTTTAGGGTTAGGTTTAGGTTTAGGATTAGTGTTAGGTTTAGGGCTTGTTTTTGGGTTTGGGGTAGGGGCAGGGGTAAGTTTAGGGTTAGGGTTAGGGTTAAGTTATAGTGTTAGGGGTTAGGGTTAGGATAAAGGCTTATGGTTTACGTTAAGTGTTTAAGGTTAGGGATAGGGTTGAGGTTAGGGTTAGATTAAGGGTTAGGGTTATGGGTATGGGTTTGGGTTTGGGTTGGGGTTGTGGTTGGAGTTGGGGTTGGTGTTTGTGTTAGTGTTAAGGATGGGGTTAAGGTAAGGGTCAGGGTTAAGATTTGGGTTAGGGTTAGGTTTTGGGTGAGGATTAGTGTTAGGCTTAGGCTTAGGCTTTGGGTTTAGTGTTTAGTGTTCTTTAGAGTTAGGTTGAGGTTTAGAGTTAAGGGTTAGAGTAGGGTTAGGCTTACGCTTAGGGTTAGTGTTAGGTTTGGGGTTAGGGGTTAGTGTTCGGGTTCGGGTTGCTGTTGGATTTAGGCTTAGGGTTAGGTTTGGGTTTAGGGTTAGGTTTAGGGTTAGGTTCAGAGTTAGGGTTAGGGTTAGTGTTAGGGTTAGGGTAGGGTTAGGGTTAGGGTTAGGGTTAGGGTTAGGGTTAGGGTTAGGGTTAGGTTTAGGGCTAGGTTTAGTGTTTGGTTTAGGGTAGTGATAGGGGATGGTATAGGGTTAAGGTTAGGGTTAAGGTGTTTTTGTTTGTCTAAGGTTTGGGTTTGGTGTAGGAATTGGGTTTGTGGTAGGCTTAGTGATAGTGTTAGGGTTAATGGTTAGGGTAAGGATTTGAGTTAGATTTAAATTTAGGTTAAGGGTTAGTGTTAGGGTTAGTGTTAGTGTTAGGGATAGATTTAGGGTTAGAGTTAGGGTTAGGTATAGGTTTAGGTTTAGCATTAGTGTTAGGGTCAGGGTTCGGTTCAGGGTTAGGGTTTGATAGTGTTAGGGTTAGTTAGTGTTAGTGTTAGGTTTTGGTGTAGGGCTAGGGTTAGGGTTTGTGATTGGGTTAGGGTTAGGGCTTGGTATAGGGTTAGTGCACGAATAGGTGTAGGTTTAAGTTTAGGGGATGGTTGAGGATTAGTTTTAGGGTGTGGGTTAGGGTTACCGTTAGTTGTTAGGTGTTGTTGGCATTGGTTTTGGGTTTGGGGTTGGGGTTGCGATTGGGGTTGGGTTAGGATTAGGGTAGTGTTTGGGTTTGGGTTAGGTTTAGAATTAGGGTCAGGGTATGGGTTTGGGTTAGGGTTAGGTTTAGGGCTATGGGTTAGGGTTAGGGTTAGGGTATAGATAGGGGTATGTTTAATATTAGGGTTAAGGTTACAGTTAGTGTTACACTTAGGGTTTAGGTGTTGTTGGACTTGGGGTTGGGTTTGGGTTTGGGTTTGGGGCTGTGTTAGGGTTAGGTTTAAGTGTTTTAGAATTTGGGTTAGATTTAAGGTTAGGGTTAGGGTTATGATTAAGGATTAGTGTTAGGGCTAGGTTTAGGATTAGGTTTAGTGTTAGGGTTTTTTTAGGTTTAGGGTTAGATTTTGGGGTTGGGGTTGGGGTATGGGTAAGTGTTAGAGTTTGGTTTATTGGTAGCGTTACGTTTATTGTTCAGGGGTTAGTGTTTGGTTGGGGTTGTTGTTGAGGTTGGGTAAGTGTTGGAGCTGGGTTTGGGGTTGGGGTTGGGGTAGGGGTAGGGGTTGGGATTGGTTTAGAGTTAGGTTTAGGTTTAGTGTTAGGGTTAGGATTACAGTTAGGGTTAGATTTAGGTTTAGGGTTAGTGTTGGTGTTAGGGTAAGGTTAGTTTTAGGGTTAGGGTTATGGCTTGGGTTAGGTTTAGGCTTAAGCTTAGGGTTTGGGTTAGGGTTAAGGTTAATTTTAGCTTTAGGATAAGGGTTGGGGTTGGGGTTTGGGTTGCGTCTGGGGTTTGGGTTAGGTTTAGGGTTAGGGTTCTGGCTTGGGTTAGGGTTAGGTTTAGGTTTAGGTTAGGTTTAGGGTTAGGATTAATGTTGGGGTTGGGATTTTGGTTGGGGTTTGGGTTGGGGTTGGGGTTGGGGTTAGGGTTAGCGTTAGTTTTTAGATATTATTGTTTGGGTTTGGGTTGGTGTTAGTGATAGGGTGGGGCTGGTGTTGGGATAGTTGTTGGGATTGGTTAGAGTTAGGTTTAGGGTTAGGGTTACGGGGTTAGGGTTTGGCTTCTGGCTTGTGGTTGAGCTAGGGATAACAGTTGGGGTTTGGGTTGGGTTTGGGGTTGGTGTTGGGGTTAAGGTTAAAGTTAGGGTTAGGCTTATGGTTAGGGTAGGGTTAGGGTTACGGTTATTGTTTGGGTTAGTGTTAGGGTTAGTGTTAGGGGTTAGGGTTAGGGTTAGGATTTGGGTTATGTTTAGAGTTAGGGTTAGCATTAGGGTTGAGCTTAGGGTTAGTTTAAGTTATAGGGTAATAGGTATAGGGTTAGTGCTAGGTTTAAAGAATAGAGGTAGGGTTAAATTTCTTGTTAATTGTGGTGTAGGGTAAGTATGAGCGTTAGGGTGAAAGAAGGTTTAAGCCCTGGATTTGTTTTGTGATTGGATAAGGTTCAAAAATAGGAATAGAAATAGTGTTTTGAACACGTTTAGTGCTTGTATTTGGCATAGGGATAGACTTCGAGTTTAGTTGGTTTTTAGTCCTAGAGAAAGGGATAGGGTCTATCGTATGATCAGCTATAGTGCTCGGTTTAGAGTTTTGGTTTGTTGTAGTGTTTGGGTTAGGGTGTTAGTGTTATGGTTAAAGATAAGGTTACGTTTACGGTAAGGGTTAGGGTCTGGGATGATTTTATGTTAGGGTTAGGATTTGATTTAATATTTGCGTAAGAAACAGGGTTTGTTTGCATTTTATGAATAGATTTAGGATTAGGATGAGTTGGAATGTTATTGATATTGTTAAAATCAATTTTGAGTGTGGGCAAATACTGAGCTGCCAATTGACATATTGACCATGACATGACATTTTGTTTTTCTGCTTGAGATAAAGCTCTGCATAAGTGTTGTTCATTAAACACACTTGCAATAAATCCGTGGCTGTACTCATTTCTCTTGTTTTAAAAATCGCACGCGATCCGTCAAAGAAAGAAGCTATCGTGAAATGTATAAGATCCTGACAACGAATTTCAAACATATTTTGACTTTAGTCAACATTACAAAGTAGTACTGACAAATTTTAAAATGTTCAAAATTAAATAAAAATTAAAAATACTATTCCACGAAGTTTATAGGTGTTTTTTCCGTGCTATAAAAACTTCTCTAATTTATTCAGCTTAGCAGGTCAGAATCGGCTAAAGTGCAGGGCAGCCGGCTGATTCGCGTCTTTCTTCAGCGGCTGAGGCAGCAGAAAACGCGATTGATGCGTTTCAAGCGGATTCCGCGGTTAAGAGCGATTCGAGTTTGACGTTCGTCGCCGATTCGGCTCAGATTCGTCCAGACTCATCTTCGATGCTCCGGTGATTAATTTTACAGAGGAAATATTCGAACCGGTTGAACAGACACCAGAATCTGCGAGAGAAGCCAGCTTCACTCAAATTTCGCTTCTATACTGATATACGCTCAAAGAGCATTCAATTTCGGAAAAGTAATCAGTAATATCCGTGTGTATGAAAAATAAACGAGGAGATACGATGTTCCAGGGATAAGAGTAACAGACATCAAAAACGGTCAGAAAAATGTATGAAAACGAGGACGGAGGTGAACGTCTGATGCAGACATATATTGCAGACGGCAGCAGAGAAGAAAGGGAACACAATCTTTCCCCCAGCCTAACACCGGGGTCCTCCCCATCTCTATCGACAACGCCAGGAACGGATTCTGTCAAAAGGGTAATCGCTTTTATTTTGGAAACAGACCGCAGCAGGCTACGTTTTAAAGCCGCACATCAGTGAACGGCAGCCGTCTGAAACGCGTCTTTCTTCAGCGGCTCAAGCAGCAGAAAACTCGATTGATGCGTTTCAAGCGGATTCCGCGGTTAAGAGCGATTCGAGTTTGACGTTCGTCGCCGATTCGGCTCAGTTCCGTAAATGCTAATCTGCGATGCTCCGGTGATGAAGTTTGCTGGGAAATATTCGTTCCGGTTTGACAGACACCTGAATCTGCGAGAGGAGCTAGCTTCCCTCAAATTACCTCTACACTGGTAAGATCAGAACAGCATACAATTTTTAGAAAGGAATCAATAACGCTAGTGTGTGCGTAAAGGAAACGGAGATTGGCAAAGTTTCACGAAGAAAAAGACATTAATAACTTTCTAGAATAAAGTGTGAAAACGTGAACGGAGATGAACGACTGATGCAGACATATATTGCCGACCGCAGCAGAGCAGAAAGGGAACACAATCTTTCCCCCAGCCTAACACCGGGGTCCTCCCCATCTCTATCGACAACGCCAGGAACGGATTCTGTCAAAAGGGTAATCGCTTTTATTTTGGAAACAGACCGCAGCAGGCTACGTTTTAAAGCCGCACTTCAGTGCTGTGCAGCAGGCTGAAGCGCGTCTTTCTTCAGCGGCTCAAGCAGCAGAAAACTCGATTGATGCGTTTCAAGCGGATTCCGCGGTTAAGAGCGATTCGAGTTTGACGTTCGTCGCCGATTCGGCTCAGTTCCGTAAATGCTAATCTGCGATGCTCCGGTGATGAAGTTTGCTGGGAAATATTCGTTACGGTTTGACAGACACCAGAGGCTGCGAGAGGAGCCAGCTTCACTCAAATTTCGCCTCTACACTGGTAAGATCAGAACAGCATACAATTTTTAGAAAGGAATCAATAACGCTAGTGTGTGCGTAAAGGAAACGGAGGTTGGCAAAGTTTCACGAAGAAAAAGACATTAATAACTTTCTAGAATAAAGTGTGAAAACGTGAACGGAGATGAACGACTGATGAAGACATATATTGCAGACGACAGCAGAGCAGAAAGGGAACACAATCTTTCCCCCAGCCTAACACCGGGGACCTCCTCATCTCTATCGACAACGCCAGGAACGGAGTCTGTCAAATGGGTAATCGCTTTTATGTCGGAAAGAGACCGCAGCAGGCTACGTTTTAAAGCCGCACTTCAGTGCTGTGCAGCAGGCTGAGCGTCTTTCTTCAGCGGCTCAAGCAGCAGAAACCGCGGTTAATGTGTTTCAAGAGGAATCCGCGGTTAAGAGCGATTCGAGTTTGTCGTTCGTTGCCGATTCGGCTCAGTTTCGTACATGCTTATTTGCGATGCTCCGGTGATGAAGTTTGCTGGGAAATATTCGTTCCGGTTTGACAGACACCAGAGGCTGCGAGAGGAGCCAGCTTCACTCAAATTTCGCCTCTACACTGGTAAGATCAGAACAGCATACAATTTTTAGAAAGGAATCAATAACGCTAGTGTGTGCGTAAAGGAAACGGAGATTGACGAAGTTTCACGAAGAAAAAGACATTAATAACTTTCTAGAATAAAGTGTGAAAACGTGAACGGAGATGAACGACT
Organism: Cyrtonyx montezumae; assembly: GCF_038088225.1. Classification (NCBI taxonomy): domain Eukaryota; kingdom Metazoa; phylum Chordata; class Aves; order Galliformes; family Odontophoridae; genus Cyrtonyx; species Cyrtonyx montezumae. The sequence goes on from NW_027072067.1 coordinate 415,220, forward strand.
GATGCAGACATATATTGCAGACGGCAGCAGAGCAGAGAGGGAACACAATCTTTCCCCCAGCCTAACACCGGGGACCTCCTCATCTCTATCGACAACGCCAGGATCGGATTCTGTCAAAAGGGTAATCGCTTTTATTTTGGAAACAGACCGCAGCAGGCTACGTTTTAAAGCCGCACTTCAGTGCTGTGCAGCAGGCTGAAGAGCGTCTTTCTTCAGCGGCTCAAGCAGCAGAAACCGCGGTTAATGTGTTACAAGAGGAATCCGCGGTTAAGAGCGATTCGAGTTTGTCGTTCGTTGCCGATTCGGCTCAGTTTCGTACATGCTTATTTGCGATGCTCCGTTGATGAAGTTTGCTGGGAAATATTCGGTCCGGTTGGACAGACATCAGAATCTGCGAGAAGAGCCAGCTTCACTCAAATTTCGCCTCTACACTGGTAAGATCAGAACAGCATACAATTTCAGGAAGGGAATCAATAATGTCTGTGTGACAGAAAAATAAACGGGGAGATGCGATGATTCAGTGGTGAAAGAAAAAGGCATCGAGAAAATTCAGAAAAAAAGTGTGAATACGTGGACGAAAAAGATCGTCTGAGGCAGACATATATTGCCGACCGCAGCAGAGCAGAAAGGGAACAGAATCTTTCCCCCAGCTTAAAACCGGGGCCCCCTCCATCTCTATCGACAACGCCAGGAAAGGAGTCTGTCAAAAGGGTAATCGCTTTTATTTTGGAAACAGACCGCAGCAGGCTACGTTTTAAAGCCGCACATCAGTGAACGGCAGCCGGCTGAAACCCGTCTTTCTTCATCAGCTCAAAGAGCAGCAGAAACCACGGTTGATGTGTTTCAAGAGGAATCCGCGGTTAAGAGCGATTCGAGTTTGTCGTTCGTTGCCGACTCGGCTCAGTTTCGTTCAGGTTCATCTGCGATGCTCCGGTGATGAAGTTTGTTGGGAAATATTCGTTCCGGTTCGACAGACACCAGAGGCTGCGAGAGGAGCCAGCTTCACTCAAATTTCGCCTCTACACTGGTAAGATCAGAACAGCATACAGTTTTTAGAACGGAATCAATAACGCTAGTGTGTGCGTAAAGGAAACGGAGATTGACGAAGTTTCATGAAGAAAAAGATATTAATAACTTTCTAGAATAAAGTGTGAAAACGTGAACGGAGATGAACGACTGATGCAGACATATATTGCAGACGACAGCAGAGCAGAGAGGGAACACAATCTTTCCCCCAGCCTAACACCGGGGACCTCCTCATCTCTATCGACAACGCCAGGAACGGAGTCTGTCAAAAGGGTAATCACTTTTATGTCGGAAAGAGACCGCAGCAGGCTACGTTTTAAAACCGCACTTCAGTGAACGGCAGCCGTCTGAAACGCGTCTTTCTTCAGCGGCTCAAGCAGCAGAAAACTCGATTGATGCGTTTCAAGCGGATTCCGCGGTTAAGAGCGATTCGAGTTTGACGTTCGTCGCCGATTCGGCTCAGTTCCGTAAATGCTAATCTGCGATGCTCCGGTGATGAAGTTTGCTGGGAAATATTCGTTCCGGTTTGACAGACACCTGAATCTGCGAGAGGAGCTAGCTTCCCTCAAATTACCTCTACACTGGTAAGATCAGAACAGCATACAATTTTTAGAAAGGAATCAATAACGCTAGTGTGTGCGTAAAGGAAACGGAGATTGGCAAAGTTTCACGAAGAAAAAGACATTAATAACTTTCTAGAATAAAGTGTGAAAACGTGAACGGAGATGAACGACTGATGCAGACATATATTGCCGACCGCAGCAGAGCAGAAAGGGAACACAATCTTTCCCCCAGCCTAACACCGGGGTCCTCCCCATCTCTATCGACAACGCCAGGAACGGATTCTGTCAAAAGGGTAATCGCTTTTATTTTGGAAACAGACCGCAGCAGGCTACGTTTTAAAGCCGCACTTCAGTGCTGTGCAGCAGGCTGAAGCGCGTCTTTCTTCAGCGGCTCAAGCAGCAGAAAACTCGATTGATGCGTTTCAAGCGGATTCCGCGGTTAAGAGCGATTCGAGTTCACGTTCGTCGCCGATTCGGCTCAGTTCCGTAAATGCTAATCTGCGATGCTCCGGTGATGAAGTTTGCTGGGAAATATTCGTTACGGTTTGACAGACACCAGAGGCTGCGAGAGGAGCCAGCTTCACTCAAATTTCGCCTCTACACTGGTAAGATCAGAACAGCATACAATTTTTAGAAAGGAATCAATAACGCTAGTGTGTGCGTAAAGGAAACGGAGATTGGCAAAGTTTCACGAAGAAAAAGACATTAATAACTTTCTAGAATAAAGTGTGAAAACGTGAACGGAGATGAACGACTGATGCAGACATATATTGCAGACGGCAGCAGAGCAGAGAGGGAACACAATCTTTCCCCCAGCCTAACACCGGGGACCTCCTCATCTCTATCGACAACGCCAGGATCGGATTCTGTCAAAGGGGTAATCGCTTTTGTTTTGGAAACAGACCGCAGCAGGCTACGTTTTAAAGCCGCACTTCAGTGCTGTGCAGCAGGCTGAAGAGCGTCTTTCTTCAGCGGCTCAAGCAGCAGAAACCGCGGTTAATGTGTTTCAAGAGGAATCCGCGGTTAAGAGCGATTCGAGTTTGTCGTTCGTTGCCGATTCGGCTCAGTTTCGTACATGCTTATTTGCGATGCTCCGGTGATGAAGTTTGCTGGGAAATATTCGGTCCGGTTGGACAGACATCAGAATCTGCGAGAGGAGCCAGCTTCACTCAAATTTCGCCTCTACACTGGTAAGATCAGAACAGCATACAATTTCAGGAAGGGAATCAATAATGTCTGTGTGACAGAAAAATAAACGGGGAGATGCGATGATTCAGTGGTGAAAGAAAAAGGCATCGAGAAAATTCAGAAAAAAAGTGTGAATACGTGGACGGAAAAGATCGTCTGAGGCAGACATATATTGCCGACCGCAGCAGAGCAGAAAGGGAACAGAATCTTTCCCCCAGCTTAAAACCGGGGCCCCCTCCATCTCTATCGACAACGCCAGGAAAGGAGTCTGTCAAAAGGGTAATCGCTTTTATTTTGGAAACAGACCGCAGCAGGCTACGTTTTAAAGCCGCACATCAGTGAACGGCAGCCGGCTGAAACCCGTCTTTCTTCATCAGCTCAAAGAGCAGCAGAAACCACGGTTGATGTGTTTCAAGAGGAATCCGCGGTTAAGAGCGATTCGAGTTTGTCGTTCGTTGCCGACTCGGCTCAGTTTCGTTCAGGTTCATCTGCGATGCTCCGGTGATGAAGTTTGTTGGGAAATATTCGTTCCGGTTCGACAGACACCAGAGGCTGCGAGAGGAGCCAGCTTCGCTCAAATTTCGCCTCTACACTGGTAAGATCAGAACAGCATACAGTTTTTAGAAAGGAATCAATAACGCTAGTGTGTGCGTAAAGGAAACGGAGATTGGCGAAGTTACACGAAGAAAAAGACATTAATAACTTTCTAGAATAAAGTGTGAAGACGTGAACTGAGATGAACGACTGATGCAGACATATATTGCCGACCGCAGCAGAGCAGAAAGGGAATAGAATCTTTCCCCCAGCTTAAAACCGGGGTCCTCTCCATCTCTATCGACAACGCCAGGAACGGATTCTGTCAAAGGGGTAATCGCTTTTATTTTGGAAACAGACCGCAGCAGGCTACGTTTTAAAGCCGCACTTCAGTGCTGTGCAGCAGGCTGAAGCGCGTCTTTCTTCAGCGGCTCAAGCAGCAGAAAACTCGATTGATGCGTTTCAAGCGGATTCCGCGGTTAAGAGCGATTCGAGTTTGACGTTCGTCGCCGATTCGGCTCAGTTCCGTAAATGCTAATCTGCGATGCTCCGGTGATGAAGTTTGCTGGGAAATATTCGTTACGGTTTGACAGACACCAGAGGCTGCGAGAGGAGCCAGCTTCACTCAAATTTCGCCTCTACACTGGTAAGATCAGAACAGCATACAATTTCAGGAAGGGAATCAATAATGTCTGTGTGACAGAAAAATAAACGGGGAGATGCGATGATTCAGTGGTGAAAGAAAAAGGCATCGAGAAAATTCAGAAAAAAAGTGTGAATACGTGGACGGAAAAGATCGTCTGAGGCAGACATATATTGCCGACCGCAGCAGAGCAGAAAGGGAACAGAATCTTTCCCCCAGCTTAAAACCGGGGCCCCCTCCATCTCTATCGACAACGCCAGGAAAGGAGTCTGTCAAAAGGGTAATCGCTTTTATTTTGGAAACAGACCGCAGCAGGCTACGTTTTAAAGCCGCACATCAGTGAACGGCAGCCGGCTGAAACCCGTCTTTCTTCATCAGCTCAAAGAGCAGCAGAAACCACGGTTGATGTGTTTCAAGAGGAATCCGCGGTTAAGAGCGATTCGAGTTTGTCGTTCGTTGCCGACTCGGCTCAGTTTCGTTCAGGTTCATCTGCGATGCTCCGGTGATGAAGTTTGTTGGGAAATATTCGTTCCGGTTCGACAGACACCAGAGGCTGCGAGAGGAGCCAGCTTCGCTCAAATTTCGCCTCTACACTGGTAAGATCAGAACAGCATACGTTTTTAGAAAGGAATCAATAACGCTAGTGTGTGCGTAAAGGAAACGGAGATTGACGAAGTTTCACGAAGAAAAAGATATTAATAACTTTCTAGAATAAAGTGTGAAAACGTGAACGGAGATGAACGACTGATGCAGACATAAATTGCCGACCGCAGCAGAGCAGAAAGGGAACACAATCTTTCCCCCAGCCTAACACCGGGGACCTCCTCATCTCTATCGACAACGCCAGGAACGGAGTCTGTCAAAAGGGTAATCACTTTTATGTCGGAAAGAGACCGCAGCAGGCTACGTTTTAAAACCGCACTTCAGTGAACGGCAGCCGTCTGAAACGCGTCTTTCTTCAGCGGCTCAAGCAGCAGAAAACTCGATTGATGCGTTTCAAGCGGATTCCGCGGTTAAGAGCGATTCGAGTTTGACGTTCGTCGCCGATTCGGCTCAGTTCCGTAAATGCTAATCTGCGATGCTCCGGTGATGAAGTCTGTTGGGAAATATTCGTTCCGGTTTGACAGACACCAGAATCTGCGAGAGGAGCCAGCTTCACTCAAATTGCCTCTACACTGGTAAGATCAGAACAGCATACAATTTTTAGAAAGGAATCAATAACGCTAGTATGTGCGTAAAGGAAACGGAGATTGACGAAGTTTCATGAAGAAAAAGATATTAATAACTTTCTAGAATAAAGTGTGAAAACGTGAACGGAGATGAACGACGGATGAAGACATATATTGCAGACGACAGCAGAGCAGAAAGGGAACACAATCTTTCCCCCAGCCTAACACCGGGGACCTCCTCATCTCTATCGACAACGCCAGGAACGGAGTCTGTCAAATGGGTAATCGCTTTTATGTCGGAAAGAGACCGCAGCAGGCTACGTTTTAAAACCGCACTGCAGTGAACGGCAGCCGTCTGAAACGCGTCTTTCTTCAGCGGCTCAAGCAGCAGAAAACTCGATTGATGCGTTTCAAGCGGATTCCGCGGTTAAGAGCGATTCGAGTTTGACGTTCGTCGCCGATTCGGCTCAGTTCCGTAAATGCTAATCTGCGATGCTCCGGTGATGAAGTCTGTTGGGAAATATTCGTTCCGGTTTGACAGACACCAGAATCTGCGAGAGGAGCCAGCTTCACTCAAATTGCCTCTACACTGGTAAGATCAGAACAGCATACAATTTTTAGAAAGGAATCAATAACGCTAGTGTGTGCGTAAAGGAAACGGAGATTGGCAAAGTTTCACGAAGAAAAAGACATTAATAACTTTCTAGAATAAAGTGTGAAGACGTGAACGGAGATGAACGACTGATGCAGACATATATTGCCGACCGCAGCAGAGCAGAAAGGGAATAGAATCTTTCCCCCAGCTTAAAACCGGGGTCCTCTCCATCTCTATCGACAACGCCAGGAACGGCTTCTGTCAAAGGGGTAATCGCTTTTATTTTGGAAACAGACCGCAGCAGGCTACGTTTTAAAGCCGCTCTTCAAAGAACGAGAGCCGGCTGAAGCGCTTCTTTCTTCATCGGCTCAAAGAGCAGAAACCGCGATTGATGTGTTTCAAGAGGAATCCGCTGTTAAGAGCGATTCGAGTTTGACGTTTGTTGCCGTTTCAGCTAAGTTTCGTACATGCTTATCTGCGATGCTCCGGTGATGAAGTTTGTTGGGAAATATTCGGTCCGGTTGGACAGACATCAGAGGCTGCGAGAGGAGCCAGCTTCACTCAAATTTCGCCTCTACACTGGTAAGATCAGAACAGCATACAATTTTGGGAAAGGAATCAATAATGTCCGTTTGTATGAAAAGGAAAAATTGAGAGAAGTTTTGTTTCTTAGGAATATGAAAGGTCATCAAAAAATGTTAAAGAAAAAATGTGAAAATGTGTACTGAAATGAAGGTCTGATGCTATCATTCTCTGCGAGTGCTTGCTGAGCCTGCAGAGAACAGAAAATCCCCCCTGGCTAACATAGGGGGCATCCCATCTTTTCTAAAAACACCATGAACGAAGTCTGATATAAGAGTAAACTGCGTAGTGTTGGAATCAGACCTCAGCTGGCAGTGGATATAAGCCGCTATACAGTCCAAGGCAGCCGACTGATTAGCATTCTGCCTTCTGAACTGTAGGAGACACAAACTTTTTCAAGCCTAATCCACAGTTAGGAGCGATTACAGCCAGACTTTTCCACTCCATTCGGACCTGATTATTTGAAAAGATTTGAAAGCGTTTAGGGTTAGAGTTTGGTTTAGGGGTATGGTTAGGGTTAGGGTTAGGGTTAGGATTAGGGTTAGGGTTGCTTTTGGGGTAGGTTAAAATTTACGGATTGTTGTGGTTGCTTTTGGGGTAGGTTAAAATTTACCGATAGGATTAGTGTTAGCGCTTGTGCCTGGTTTTGGAGTACGGGTAGGCTAAGGTTTAGGGATAGGATTATGGTTTGTGCTTGTGGTTGCATTTGGGGTAGGCGTAGTACCAGTGTTAGGATTAGGGTTAGGGTTAGTGTTAGGGTTAGGGTTCGTTTTAGTGTTATGGAAAAGGGTAAGTGATTAAGGTTAGGGTTAGGGTTCGTTTTAAGGTTAGGGTTTGTGCTTGTGGTTGCTTTTGGGGAAGGGTTAGTGTTAAGGTTAAGGTTAGGGTTAGGAGTTACGGGTATGGGTTTCGTTTAAGGTTCCCGTAGAGATTGGAGTTAGTGTTAATGTTAAGGATAAGGTTAGGTTTAGTGTTAGGGTTAGGGTTAGGATTTGGGTTAGAGTTTGGTTTTGGGTCAGGATTAGGGCTAGGGTTAGGCTAAGGGTTAGGGTAAGGCTTCAGGTTTAGGGTCATAGATTAGGTTTAGGGTTAGGGTTAGGTTTAGGTTTAGTGTTAGGGTTACGTTTGGGTTAGGTTTTAGGGTTGGGGTTGTGTTTGGGGTTTTGGTAAGGGTTAGGGTTACGGTTAGGATAAGGGTAAGGTTATGGGTTAAGGTTAGGGTTAGGGATAGGGATTACGCGTTTGTTTGGGGTTGGTGTTGGTGTTTCGGTTGTTTATAAAGGATATGGTTAGGGTAGAGGTTAGGGTTAGTATTAGGGTTAGGGTGAGAGTAAAATTTTGGGTTCGGTTTGGGTTTGGGATAGGGTTAGGGTTAAGCTTTGGTTACTGTTAGGGTTAGGGTCGGGTTAAGGTTAGGGTTAGGGTTAGGTTTAGGGTTAAGGTTTGGGTTTGTGCTAGCGTTAAGGTTAGGTTTAGGGTTAGTGTTAAGTATATAGTTTTAGATTTACAGTAATTGTTAGGGTTAGGGTTAGGGCTTGAGTTAGGGTTAGGGTTAATGTGTTGTAAATAACTCCCAAGGATGATACTTCAGAAATAAATATGTTGTGGTTTTGTGGTTTTGATGCCGGTATTCCACATCAGAGCATCATGCAGCAGTTAAGGAGTTAATGCTGGGGGAGCAGCAGAGGGGAGGGGCGGAGCTCCGCACCGGATGCAGGCGGCGCTCGGGCTGGGCGCGTTGCTCTGGGCTGCCGTGGAGGTTCAGCACGTGTGCTTCCCCTGCGGGTCCTCCTTAGCGTAAGCTCATAGCTTTTGGTTTGAAACTTTTTCTCTCTCTTTCAATTGTTCAATTTTATTAGATTTAGTAAAGTTACCGTTCCTTCTCAAATCGTGCCGTTGTTTTCTTGTCGACCCATCCCTTCCCGCCGTTTCCCCCTCCCCCTCCCGGAGCGCGGCTCTGCTCGGGCGGCCGCGCGGCCACTGACGCAGTTTCTTTTTCTCTCCCCTCTCCCTTCTCGGTTTTCCCTTGGGTCACTGTCACGGACAACACCGTGACAATTATTGGTGGAGGATGCGGGCAGTGCAGTATTGGCACTCCATTGTAAATCTGGTGCAGAGTGGACTAAGGTTTTTCATGTACCTCATAGCATGCTGGCGTCTTTTTAAGCTCCTCGCGTTCAGCACCGGAGTAATGTGGATATACAGCTACTTTAGTGTGCTGAGGGGGTTACATGCCTCCTACCTAAACACCCTGGCTAACGTGACAGATTATGCGGCATTTGGAACGGTTTCCAATTACTCTTTTCAGGTCTTTACCTATATTCAAGATGTCAGCCCGGCAACTGTGTTATCTGTTTTTCTGAATGCACTCTCTGCAATAGTAATTTACATCATGTGGAGGGAGCGTTCCTCAAAACCAGAGAGTGTTGAATGGCAGGGAAGGTGGAAAAAATTAGGAAAGAAATTGGAAGCGTGGGGACCCCCGGTGTTATGCAATTTTGATCTTGAGCACCTGTGGGACCCTGAGAAATTCAGTGAGTGTTTAGGTAAGGAGTCATGTGACTCAGGACGATCTGAGAAGGAATGTATTGTTTGGGGTCTGGCTTGTGCTTATCGAGCCATAATTGATGTTCTGGAGAGAAATGGTTTCCAAACCAAGGTCCAAAGCAAAAATGAAAACCTCGAAGTTAGACCTGACCAATCACAGGAAGCACCGGTATCAGTGTCGGTTGCCCCTGTGGAAGGCCAGAAATGGACACGGCCGTCCTCGCGCCTAGAACGGAAAGAAGAAGAAGCAGAGAAAAAAAAGGAAGATCCAGGCGAGGGGCCCTCCTCAGCACCACCACCACCACCACCACCTAAAAAGGCCACTAAGAAAAGTGAGAGACATGGAGAAGACAGCGATGATGATGGAGTCACTGTTACCACTACTCGGAGAGGACATGAGGAAGTGGCATAAAAAACCCACTCCTGTACTGCGAGCACGGGTGAGAGAACTACAGCAGAGATCAGCCACCAATGAAATTGCTCCCGTCACTGCAGGTAACCAATAGAGGGGCCCTGCCCTCAGCCAGGGGAGGGAAAGGGATAACAGAGTGTATTGGACTGTGTGGATTCAATGGCCTGGCACATTAGAGCCACAAAGATATAAGGCACTGGTGGACACTGGTGCACAGTGCACTCTGATGCCCTCGAGTTATAAAGGGACAGAATTGATTCATATTTCTGGAGTGACTGGGGGTTCTCAGGAACTGTCTGTGTTGGAGGCAGAAATAAGCCTCACCGGTAAAACCTGGCAGAAGCATCCCATAGTGACTGGACAGGGGGCTCCATGCATACTCGGTATTGACTATCTCAGAAGGGGACATTTCAAGGATCCCAAGGGATACCGATGGGCTTTTGGAATAGCTGCTGTAGATGCAGACAACATTCAGCAGCTGTCTGTTTTACCTGGCCTGTCAGAAGATCCGTCTGTTGTGGGGGTACTGAAAGTGAAAGAGCAGCAGGTACCTATCGCTACAAAAACAGTGCACAGACGGCAGTACCGCACCAACAGGGATTCCTTGCTCCCCATTCATAACTTGATCCGTCAGCTAGAGAGCCAGGGAGTGATCAGCAAGACTCACTCACCTTTTAACAGCCCCATATGGCCGGTGCGTAAAGCCAGTGGAGAATGGAGGCTGACGGTAGATTACCGTGGCCTAAATGAAGTCACACCCCCACTGAGTGCTGCTGTGCCAGATATGTTGGAGCTGCAGTATGAACTGGAGTCAAAAGCAGCCAAGTGGTATGCCACTATAGACATTGCCAATGCATTCTTTTCTATTCCTTTGGCCACAGAGTGCAGACCACAGTTTGCTTTCACCTGGAGGGGCGTTCAGTACACCTGGAACCGTTTGCCCCAGGGGTGGAAACACAGCCCAACCATCTGCCATGGGCTGATTCAAACCACACTGGAACAGGGTGGGGCACCTGAGCACCTCCAGTATATTGATGACATTGTTGTGTGGGGTGATACAGCAGAGGAAGTTTTTAAAAAAGGAGAGCAAATAATCCAAATTCTTCTGGGTGCTGGTTTTGCTATTAAACGGAACAAAGTGAAGGGACCTGCCCAAGAAATTCAGTTCCTAGGAGTAAAATGGCAAGATGGACGTCGTCACATTCCAGGAGATGTGATTGACAAAATCACCAGTATGTCACCACCCACTAGCAAGAAAGAGACACAGTCTTTTCTGGGTGTAGTAGGTTTTTGGAGGATGCACATCCCAAACTACAGCCTCATAGTAAGCCCCCTCTATCAAGTGACTCGGAAGAAGAATAATTTTGCATGGGGTCCTGAACAGCAGCAGGCCTTTGAGCAAATCAAGCAGGAGATAGCCCGTGCTGTGGCCCTGGGGCCAGTTCGGTTGGGACAGGATGTGAAAAACATCCTCTACACTGCTGCTGGAGAGAAAGGTCCCACTTGGAGTCTGTGGCAAAGAGCCTCTGGGGAGACCCGAGGCCGACCCCTTGGATTTTGGAGCAGAGCGTACAGGGGTTCAGAGGAGTGCTACACTCCAACTGAGAAGGAGATTTTGGCCGCATACGAGGGGGTTTGGGCTGCCTCTGAAGTAATTGGTACTGAGACACAGCTCCTCCTGGCACCTCGACTGCCAGTGCTGAATTGGATGTTCAAAGGAAAGGTTCCCCCCACCCATCATGCTACCGATGCCACCTGGAGTAAGTGGATTGCACTGATTACACAGCGAGCTCGGATGGGGAACCTCAACCGTCCAGGAATCCTGGAGGTGATCATGGACTGGCCTGAAGGCAAGAAATTTGGAACATCCCCATCAGAGGAGATACCACGTGCTAAAGAGGCCCCACCATATAACGAACTACTAGAGAATGAAAAGACGTATGCCCTCTTCACTGATGGATCGTGTCGTATTGTTGGGAAGCATCGCAGATGGAAGGCTGCTGTGTGGAGCCCCACACGACGAGTTGCAGAGGCCACCGAAGGAGAAGGAGAGTCAAGCCAATTTGCGGAGGTAAAGGCCGTCCAGCTGGCCTTAGATGTGGCTGAACGGGAGAGGTGGCCCATGCTATATCTTTATACTGACTCTTGGATGGTGGCAAATGCTTTATGGGGGTGGTTGCAGCAGTGGGAACAGGACAACTGGCAACGGAAGGGTAAACCTATTTGGGCTGCTGAACTGTGGAAAGACATTGCTGCCCGAACAAAAAGGTTGGGTGTAAAGGTGCGCCATGTAGATGCTCATGTGCCCAAGAATCGAGCTACTGAAGAACAGAAAAATAACCATCAGGTAGATCGAGCTGCCAGAATTGAGGTGTCTCAGATCGATTTGGACTGGCAGAACAAAGGAGAGCTATTTTTAGCTCGGTGGGCCCATGAGACCTCTGGCCATCAAGGAAGGGATGCGACCTATAAGTGGGCTAGAGACCGAGGGGTGGACTTAACTATGGATGCCGTTGCACAGGTTATCCATGACTGTGACACATGTGCCATAATTAAACAGGCCAAGAGGATGAAACCCCTCTGGCAGGAAGGGCGATGGGAAAAGTATAAATATGGGGAGGCGTGGCAGGTTGATTATATCACCTTGCCACGAACTCGCGATGGTAAGCGTTACGTGCTCACCATGGTGGAGGCGACCACTGGGTGGCTTGAGACATACGCAGTACCCCATGCTACCGCCCGAAACACCATCTTAGGGCTCGAGAGACAAGTCCTATGGAGACATGGCACTCCAGAGAGAATTGAGTCCGATAATGGGACTCATTTCAAAAATTCTCTTGTGGATATCTGGGCCAAAGAACACGGCATTGAATGGATCTACCATATCCCCTACCATGCACCAGCTGCTGGTAAGATCGAGCGCTACAACGGGTTGTTAAAAACCACGTTGAGAGCAATGGGTGGTGGGACATTCAAGCACTGGGAGAAGCATCTGGCAGAAACCACATGGCTGGTCAACACTAGGGGATCAGTCAACCGAGAGGGTCCTACACAGTCCGGCTCCCTACAGACCATAGAGGGAGATAAGGTCCCTGTGGTACATGTGAGGAGCATGTTGGGAAAAGCGGTGTGGGTCCTTCCAGCCTCTGGAAAGGGCAAAACCCTCCGTGGAACCGTTTTTGCGCAGGGACCTGGGTGCACCTGGTGGGTAATGGATAAAAATGGGGACGTCCAGTGTGTCCCACAAGGGAATTTGATGCTGGGGGAATGCAGTCTGTAATTACGTGTGTATGTATGTATATATATATATATATGTTTCTATGTAACTCATGTTATTACTGTTTGGTTATGTATAGATGTGTGTTAAGCATGATGTGATGATGTGGAATAAGGGGTGGAATGTTGTGGTTTTGTGGTTTTGATGCCGGTATTCCACATCAGAGCATCATGCAGCAGTTAAGGAGTTAATGCTGGGGGAGCAGCAGAGGGGAGGGGCGGAGCTCCGCACCGGATGCAGGCGGCGCTCGGGCTGGGCGCGTTGCTCTGGGCTGCCGTGGAGGTTCAGCACGTGTGCTTCCCCTGCGGGTCCTGCTTAGCGTAAGCTCATAGCTTTTGGTTTGAAACTTTTTCTCTCTCTTTCAATTGTTCAATTTTATTAGATTTAGTAAAGTTACCGTTCCTTCTCAAATCGTGCCGTTGTTTTCTTGTCGACCCATCCCTTCCCGCCGTTTCCCCCTCCCCCTCCCGGAGCGCGGCTCTGCTCGGGCGGCCGCGCGGCCACTGACGCAGTTTCTTTTTCTCTCCCCTCTCCCTTCTCGGTTTTCCCTTGGGTCACTGTCACGGACAACACCGTGACAAAATAGTATAGATGATGGTATATTTTGAGTTGTTCTATATAGATAGTGTACAAATAATACAAAAGAGAAGATGGCTCACCTTCAGGATTGTTATAGGTGTGAAGAACAATACACACCAATCGTTACCAACCGTAAAAGATTTATTGAGCAAGCAATTACCGAGCAAAACAGCGCTGGGCGGCTGGGAGTCTCTGCTCCACCAGAGGTGCGCAACGGCAGCCTCTCGATCCCACTATTTATTATTTCTTATCTCTACATTCATGTTTATCTTTCCCTTCCTGGGCTGCGCTGGCTGTTATGTGGGGGTCGTTCTCTGCCACCTGGTGATTGAGATGAAAAAGGCCGTAGGCCTCTTCAGCTTCGATCATGCACACTTAAGAGGAGATTTTCACTTATTTTTCTTTTTTCAGTTTCTTAGAAGGTCACTGCTATCTGTTGTTCATTGTCCAGTTGTTAGAACTAAGCGCTGTGGCTCCAATTTGCACAATTCCAAAGTTCTTAGACAAAACATTTATTCATGTATTTTGAGTCTTCTACAAACTACATAGTTTTCAGAAAGCAGAACACTGAAAAACACTGACACATCTGTCTCGAGTCGGTTTGATTAACAAATACAGCACTCATTTTTATCACAAGGATGATAAGGCTCGCAGGGGACTCCACGTGGAAGGGATCTCTGAGAAGAGATCCTTTCCTGGCGGTGGTCAGCCCTTAAATGGGTTTTGGGAGAGGTAGAGCCAGGCTCCCCCCATTCCAATCACACAGGTGTATCACCTCCACCTGTGCCCCCATGGCTGACTCGGTGCTCACCTCAGGTGACCAATCAGTGTTTCAGGCCATGATTCAGCAGTTCCCATACAGTTAGGGTAGGGTTAGGGTTAGATTTGGTGTTAGTGTTAGTGTTAGGGTTGGTGTAAGCTTTAAAGATTTAGTTTTACAGTAAGTTTGAGGTTATTGTATAGGGTTAGGTGTATGATTGGATTTAGTGTTAGGTTTAGGGTTAGGGCAAGGTTTAGGGTTAAAGATTTAGTCTTACAGTAAGTGTTAGGGAAGGATTTAGGTAATTTCAGCGGGTTTGGTGAAGACTGGCTTTGGTAGAAGGGTTATGTTTGATTTTGTATTAAGGTAAGGTTTTGGCTTAGGGTTAGGGTTAGGGTGCAGATTAGGGTTGGGGTTAGTGTTAGGGATAGGGTTAAGTTATATGGTTAGGGTTAGACTAAGATTTAGGGTTAGGGTGAGGGTTAGGGTTAGGTTTAAGGATAAGTATAAATATTTAGTTTTACAGTAAGTGTTAGGGTATGAGTCAGGCCGTGATTCAGCAGTTCCCATACAGTTAGGGTAGGGTTAGGCTTAGGGTTACGGTTAGGGTTATGTTTAGGATTATGTTTAGGGTTAGGTTTGGGGTTAGGGTTTGGGTTGGTGTTACTCTTAGGGTTATGTTAGTGTTAAGTTTTGGGTTAGGGTTAGGCTAAGATTTAGGGTTAATGTGAGGGTAAGGGTTAGGCTTAGGTTTAAGCTTAAGTTTAAAGCTTTAGTTTTACAGTAAGTGTTAGGGTATATTTTAGGTTACTGGATAGTCTATGATTGGATTTAGGGTTAGGGTTAGGGTATGTGATAGCTTTAGAATTAGTGTTAGGTTTAGAGTAAGGTTTAGGGTTAAAGATTTAGTCTTACAGTAAGTGTTAGGGAAGGATATAGGTAATTTCAGCGGGTTAGGTGAAGATTCGCTTTAGTAATATGGTTACGTTTTGATTTTGGATTTGTCTTAGTGTAAGGTTTTGGATTAGGTATAAGTTCAGGGTTAGGGTTGCGGTTAGGGTTAGGGTTTAGGTTAGGATTAGGGTAGGGTTAGGGTTAGGATTATGTTTAGTGTTACGGTTAGGGTTAGGGCTTGAGTTAGTTTTACGGTTAGGGTTAAGTTTTGGGTTTGGTTTGGGTTTGGGATGGTGTTAGGGTTAGGGTTTAGGGTTAGGGAACGGGTTAGGGTTACTGTTAGGGTTAGGGAACGCTTAAATTTAGGGTTAGGGAATGGTTAGGTTATTTTTAGGGTTAAGGTTAGGTTTAGAGATAGGCTTTGTGTTATTGTTAGGTTTATAGATTTAGATTTACAATAATTGTTAGGGTTAGGGCTTGAGTTAGGGTTAGTGTTAGTGTGGGGTAAATAACTCCAAAGGATGGTACTTCACAAAGAAGTAGTATAGATGATGGTATATTTTGAGTTGTTCTATAGATAGTTGTCACCGGTTTGCGGGACAGTTTGACCCAGTACCGTGACAATTGAGGCAGGGGACCCACGGGCCCACACCCTGGGGAAGGGGAAGGGGAAAAGGGAAAAAAAGGAGAAGGGAGATGGGCCTAGGAACAAAACAGCCGCAACGATCTGAGGAGGAAAGCTAATTTAGTAAATAAGATAGCAGAAAGAAAAATAACACAATATAATATAATATAATATAATTGGAATTGAGGCAAATGAATCAAATAAAATGAACAAGAGAGAGAGTGTCCGATAAACCGAAGGCCTTACGCTAACGCTGAAGGCGGACGGCTGCAACAAACACCCACTGCCGAGCTCGGTCCTGAAGGGAAGAGAGAGTCCCGTGACCGCAGACAGTTTTTATCTTTCCCTCTGGGCGGAAATATGTAAAAATGCAAAGCATCGCAAAGTCCTCTGGGGAATGTAGTTCTCTTCTGAAACAGGTACATCCAGAACTATCGACGATCCACAGAGCTGGAGCATTAACTCCTTAACTCCCAATACACCACGCGATGTCATGATGTGGAATATCAGTAATACAACAAAAATCATAAAACCATAACATTCCACCCCTTATTCAACATCATTTCATCATGCTTAATATATATATATATATACACATAAAGAAACAATGATTCACAAGCATTATATAAAAACACATACGACATACATATATACATATATACATGCTAATAGAATTACTGAGGGCACTCTCCCCACATCAAATTCCCTTGTGGTAGAACACTGAACATCCCCATTCTTCTGTTTCACCCACCAGGTAGACCCAGGTCCCTGAGCAAAAACAGTCCCACGGAGAGTTTTGCCCTCTCCAGAAGCTGGAAGAACCCAAACCGCTTTTCCCAACAAGTTCTTCACATGTACTACAGGGACCTTATCTCCCTCTACAGTAGGTAGAGAGCTGGATTGGGCAGGACCATCGCGATTGATGGATCCTCTGGTGTTGACCAACCAGGTGGCTTCTGACAAATTCTTCTCCCAGTGCTTAAATGTCCCGCCACCCATTGCTTTCAACATTGTTTTTAACAACCCATTGTACCTTTCAATTTTACCAGAAGCTGGTGCATGATAGGGGATATGATAAATCCACTCGATGCCATGAGCTTTGGCCCAAGTATTTACAAGAGAATTTTTGAAATGAGTTCCATTATCGGACTCAATTCTTTCTGGAGTGCCATGTCACCATAGGACTTGTTTCTCGAGCCCTAAGATGGTGTTTCGGGCGGCAGCATGGGGTACCGCATATGTTTCAAGCCACCCAGTAGTTGCCTCCACCATGGTGAGCACATAACGCTTACCATTGCGAGATCGTGGCAAGGCAACCTGCCACGCCTCCCCATATTTATACTTTTGCCATCGTCCTTCCTCCCAAAGTGGTTTCATCCTCTTGGCTTGTTTAATTGTGGCGCATGTATCACAGTCATGGATAACCTGGTGCAATGGCATCCATAGTTAAGTCCACCCCTCGGTCTCTAGCCCACTTATATGTTGCATCTCTTCCTTGATGGCCCGAGGTCTCATGGGCCCACCGAGCTAGAAATAATTCACTCTTGTGTTGCCAAGTCCAAGTCTACTTGAGCCACCTTAACTTTGGCAGCTCGATCTACCTGATGGTTATTTTGTTGTTCTTCAGTTGCCCGGCTCTTAGGAACATGAGCATCTACATGGCGCATCTTTACAACCACATTCTTTATTCGGGCAGCAATGTTTCTCCACAGTTCAGCAGCCCAAATAGGTTTACCCCTCCGTTGCCAACCATTTTGTTCCCATTGCTGTAACCACCCCCATAAAGCATTTGCCACCATCCATGAGTCAGTGTAAAGATAAAGCACTGGCCACCTCTCTCATTCAGCAATATCTAAGGCCATCTGGACAGCCTTTACCTCTGCAAATTGACTTGATTCTCCTTCTCCTTCAGTGGCCTCTGCAACTTGTCGTGTGGGGCTCCACACAGCAGATTTCCATCTGCGGTGCTTACCCACAATGCAACATGATCCATCTGCGAACAGGGCATATCTCTTTTTGTTGTCTGGTAGTTCATTATATGGTGGGGCTTCTTTAGCACGTGACACCTCCTCTGCTGGCATTGTTCCAAACTTCTTAGCTTCAGGCCAGTCCATGATCACCTCCAGGATTCCTGGACGGTTGAGGTTCCCCATCCGAGCTCGCTTGTGTAATCAGTGCAGTCCATTTACTCCAAGTGGCATCAGTAGCATGATGGGTAGAGGGAGCTGTCCCTTTGAACATCCAGCTCAGCACTGGCAGCCGAGGTGCCAGGAGGAGCTGCATTTCAGTACCGATTACTTCGGAAGCAGCTCGAACCCCCTCGCACGCGGCTAAGATCTCCTTCTCAGTTGGAGTGTAGCGCTCCTCAGACCCCCTGTAGGCCCGACTCCAGAATCCGAAGGGTCGGCCTCGGGTCTTTCCAGGAGCTTTTTGCCACAAACTCCAAGTGGGACCTTCCTTTCCAGCAGCAGTGTAGAGGATGTTCTTTACATCCTGTCCCATCCGCAATGGCCCTGGCTATCAAAGCACGGGCTATCTCCTGCTTAATTTGCTCAAAAGCCTGCTGCTGCTCAGGGCCCCATACAAGATCATTCTTCTTCCGCGTCACCCGATAGAGAGGGCTCACAATGAGACCGTAGTTTGGAACATGCATTCTCCAAAAGCCCACTACACCCAGAAAAGCTTGGGTTTCTGTCTTACTGGTGGGTGGAGACATGGCAGTAATCTTGTCAATCACATCTGTTGGGATGTGACGACGTTCATCTTGCCACTTCATACCTAGGAGCTGAATTTCTTGTGCAGGCCCTTTCACTTTGCTTTGCTTGATAGCAAAGCCAGCTCGTAGGAGAATTTGGATAATCTGCTCTCCTTTCTCAAAGACTTCCTCTGCTGTATTGCCCCATACAACAATGTCATCAATGTATTGCAGATGCTCAGGAGCACCACCCTGTTCCAATGCAGTTTGGATCAACCCATGGCAAATGGTTGGACTGTGCTTCCACCCCTGGGGCAAACGGTTCCAGGTGTACTGAACGCCCCTCCAGGTGAAGGCAAACTGCAGCCTGCATTCTGTGGCCAGAGGAATTGAAAAGAAGGCATTGGCAATGTCAATGGTGGCATACCACTTGGCTGCTTGTGACTCCAGTTCGTACTGGAGTTGTAGCATGTCTGGCACAGCAGCACTCAGTGGGGGTGTGACTTCATTCAGGCCACGGTAATCTACCGTCAGCCTCCATTCTCCACTGGCTTTACGCACTGGCCATATGGGGCTGTTAAAAGGATACTTTGCATACTTTGATACCAACTGACTTTGATACCGGTGCTTTCTTTGGCTGGTCAGATGTGCCTGGGAGGTTTTCCTCTTTGGTCTGAGCCTCAGTTTGGACACTCTCTCTCTCCAGAACAGTACATATACCTCGGTAAGCATAAACCAAGCCCCAGATAAGCTGTTCCACCTCAGATCTTTCTGAGCCGCAACACCCATTACTCAGATACAGGCCTAGCTCCTCAGGATCCTGCAAGTGTTCAGGAGTAAAATCCCATGGCACCGGGGGACCCCATGCTTCTAATTTATTTCCTAAAACTCTCCACTTTCCCTGCCATTCAACATTCTCTGTTTCTGGGAAAAGCTTCCTCCACATGGTGTAAAGTGCTATTATAAGGGATGTATTCAACAGGTCTAATATCCCAAATGCTAACGTAGTCCCTAAACCCTATATAGGGTTAGGGCAAGGCTCAGGTTAAGATTTAGCATTACAGTAAGTGTTAAAGCAGGATTTATGTAATTTCAGCGGGTTTGGTGAAGATTGTCTTTAGCAATAGGGTTATGTTTAGATTCTGGATGAGTGTGTGGGTAAGGTTTTGGCTTAGGGTTAGGGTTAGGGTACGGATTAGGGTTGGGGTTAGCGTTAGGGTTAGGGTTAAGGTATAGGGTTAGCATTAGGCTAACATTTAGGGGATAGGGTTAGTGTTAGGTTTCGAGTTATCATTAGGTATAGGTTTCGGGTTAGGGTTAGTGTTAGGATTGGGTTAGGGGTTAGTTTGGGGTTTGGGGTTGGTGGATTTAGGGGTAGGATTAGGTTTAGGTTTAGGGTTAGGTTTAGGTTTCGGGTTAGGTTTAGTATTAGGGTTAAGGTTACGTTTATTGTTAGGGTTATGTTTAGGTTTAGGTTTTGGGTTAGGCTTAGGGTTACGGTTAGTTTTGGTTTAGGGTTAGGATTAGGGTTTAGGGTTCGGGTTAGGGATAGGTTTGTGTTTGGATCAGGATTAGGATTAGGGTTAAGGTAGTTATAGGGGTTGGTTTAGGGTTAGAGTTAGATTTAGTGTTAGGGTAAGGGTTAGTCTCAAGTTTAATGTTAGGGTTAGGGTTAGGATAAGGGTTCGGTTTAGGGTAAAATTAGGGTAGGGTTAGGGTTTGGGTTAGGGTTAGGGTTATGGTTAGGGTTTAATTTGGAGTTGGGTTTGGTTTAGGTTTAGGGTTAGGTTTATGGTTAGGGTTAGCTTTAGTGTTCGGGTTTGTGTTAGTTTTCGGGTTAGGGTTTAGGGGTTCGTTTGGTGTTGGGGTTTAGGGTTAGAGATAGGGTAAGGTTTAGTGTTAAGTTTAGGGTTAGTGTTAGTGTTAGTATAGCGGTTTGGTTTAGGGTAGGGTTAGGGTAGTGTTAGGTTTAGTGTTAGGGGAAGCGTTTGGGGTTAGGGTAAGTATATAGGGTTAGGGTTTAGGGTAGGGTTTTAGGTTTAGAATTTGTGTTAGTGTGAGGGGTTAGGGTTAGGGTTGGTGTTGGGTTTTGGGTTGGGGTTGGGTTTGCATTTGTTGTTGGGTTAGGGTCAGGGTTTGGGTTAGGGTTAGGGTGTAGTGTTACATTTTGTGTTAGTGTTAGGTATAGGGTTTGAGTAAGGGTTTGGGTTTGTTCTTAGGGGTTTGGGTTGGGGTTGGGTTTGGTGTTGAGGTTGCAGTTTGTGTTAGTGATAGTGTTAGGGCCAGGGTTTGGGTTAGTGTTAGGATTAGGGTTGGGGTTAGGGGTAGGGGTAGGAGTCAGGATATTTTTGGTCTAGGGTTGGAGTTTAGGGTTATTGTTGGGGTTAGGATTGGAGCTTGAGGTTGGGTTTTGGGTAAAGGTAGGGGTAAGGTTCGGATTAGGGTTAGGGTTAGTGTTAGTGTTAGGGTTAGGTTTAGGTTTAGGGTTAGGGTTAGGGTTACGATTTAGGGTAATGTTGAAGGTTAGGGTTTGGGTTGGGTTAGTGTTAGGGTTTATGGGTTTGGTTTTGGGTTTGGGGTTGGCGACGGGTTTGGGGTTGGGGATTGTGTTGGTGTTAAGGATAGGGTCAGGATTAGAGTTAGGGTTAGGCTCAGGGTTAGGTTTAGGGTTTAGGGTTATAGTTTAGGGTTAGGGTTAGGGTTAAGGTTAGGTTAAGGGCTTGTGGTTGGGTTTGGGGTAGGGGTAAGTGTAGTGGTAGGAGTAGGATTAGTTTTGGTTTAGTGTTAGGGTTAGGGTGAAGTTTTGGGTTAGGGTTTATGGTAATGGTTTAGGGTTAGATTTAGGGTTGGAGTTACGGTTAAGGGTAAGAGTTTAGATTTAGGGTTGCGTTTGGGATTGGGTTAGGATTAGGGTTAGGGTAAGGTTTAGGGTTAGGGTAAGAATGTAGGTTTAGGGTTAGGTTTAGGTTTAGGATTAGTGTTAGGTTTAGGGCTTGTTTTTGGGTTTGGGGTAGGGGCAGGGGTAAGTTTAGGGTTAGGGTTAGGGTTAAGTTATAGTGTTAGGGGTTAGGGTTAGGATAAAGACTTATGGTTTACGTTAAGTGTTTAAGGTTAGGGATAGGGTTGAGGTTAGGGTTAGATTAAGGGTTAGGGTTATGGGTATGGGTTTGGGTTTGGGTTGGGGTTGTGGTTGGAGTTGGGGTTGGTGTTTGTGTTAGTGTTAAGGATGGGGTTAAGGTAAGGGTCAGGGTTAAGATTTGGGTTAGGGTTAGGTTTTGGGTGAGGATTAGTGTTAGGCTTAGGCTTAGGCTTTGGGTTTAGTGTTTAGTGTTCTTTAGAGTTAGGTTGAGGTTTAGAGTTAAGGGTTAGAGTAGGGTTAGGCTTACGCTTAGGGTTAGTGTTAGGTTTGGGGTTAGGGGTTAGTGTTCGGGTTCGGGTTGCTGTTGGATTTAGGCTTAGGGTTAGGTTTGGGTTTAGGGTTAGGTTTAGGGTTAGGTTCAGAGTTAGGGTTAGGGTTAGTGTTAGGGTTAGGGTAGGGTTAGGGTTAGGGTTAGGGTTAGGGTTAGGGTTAGGGTTAGGGTTAGGTTTAGGGCTAGGTTTAGTGTTTGGTTTAGGGTAGTGATAGGGGATGGTATAGGGTTAAGGTTAGGGTTAAGGTGTTTTTGTTTGTCTAGGGTTTGGGTTTGGTGTAGGAATTGGGTTTGTGGTAGGCTTAGTGATAGTGTTAGGGTTAATGGTTAGGGTAAGGATTTGAGTTAGATTTAAATTTAGGTTAAGGGTTAGTGTTAGGGTTAGTGTTAGTGTTAGGGATAGATTTAGGGTTAGAGTTAGGGTTAGGTATAGGTTTAGGTTTAGCATTAGTGTTAGGGTCAGGGTTCGGTTCAGGGTTAGGGTTTGATAGTGTTAGGGTTAGTTAGTGTTAGTGTTAGGTTTTGGTGTAGGGCTAGGGTTAGGGTTTGTGATTGGGTTAGGGTTAGGGCTTGGTATAGGGTTAGTGCACGAATAGGTGTAGGTTTAAGTTTAGGGGATGGTTGAGGATTAGTTTTAGGGTGTGGGTTAGGGTTACCGTTAGTTGTTAGGTGTTGTTGGCATTGGTTTTGGGTTTGGGGTTGGGGTTGCGATTGGGGTTGGGTTAGGATTAGGGTAGTGTTTGGGTTTGGGTTAGGTTTAGAATTAGGGTCAGGGTATGGGTTTGGGTTAGGGTTAGGTTTAGGGCTATGGGTTAGGATTAGGGTTAGGGTATAGATAGGGGTATGTTTAATATTAGGGTTAAGGTTACAGTTAGTGTTACACTTAGGGTTTAGGTGTTGTTGGACTTGGGGTTGGGTTTGGGTTTGGGTTTGGGGCTGTGTTAGGGTTAGGTTTAAGTGTTTTAGAATTTGGGTTAGATTTAAGGTTAGGGTTAGGGTTATGATTAAGGATTAGTGTTAGGGCTAGGTTTAGGATTAGGTTTAGTGTTAGGGTTTTTTTAGGTTTAGGGTTAGATTTTGGGGTTGGGGTTGGGGTATGGGTAAGTGTTAGAGTTTGGTTTATTGGTAGCGTTACGTTTATTGTTCAGGGGTTAGTGTTTGGTTGGGGTTGTTGTTGAGGTTGGGTAAGTGTTGGAGCTGGGTTTGGGGTTGGGGTTGGGGTAGGGGTAGGGGTTGGGATTGGTTTAGAGTTAGGTTTAGGTTTAGTGTTAGGGTTAGGATTACAGTTAGGGTTAGATTTAGGTTTAGGGTTAGTGTTGGTGTTAGGGTAAGGTTAGTTTTAGGGTTAGGGTTATGGCTTGGGTTAGGTTTAGGCTTAAGCTTAGGGTTTGGGTTAGGGTTAAGGTTAATTTTAGCTTTAGGATAAGGGTTGGGGTTGGGGTTTGGGTTGCGTCTGGGGTTTGGGTTAGGTTTAGGGTTAGGGTTCTGGCTTGGGTTAGGGTTAGGTTTAGGTTTAGGTTAGGTTTAGGGTTAGGATTAATGTTGGGGTTGGGATTTTGGTTGGGGTTTGGGTTGGGGTTGGGGTTGGGGTTAGGGTTAGCGTTAGTTTTTAGATATTATTGTTTGGGTTTGGGTTGGTGTTAGTGATAGGGTGGGGCTGGTGTTGGGATAGTTGTTGGGATTGGTTAGAGTTAGGTT
This sequence comes from Cyrtonyx montezumae, assembly GCF_038088225.1. Taxonomy (NCBI): domain Eukaryota; kingdom Metazoa; phylum Chordata; class Aves; order Galliformes; family Odontophoridae; genus Cyrtonyx; species Cyrtonyx montezumae. The sequence goes on from NW_027072067.1 coordinate 438,417, forward strand.
TAGGGTTAGGGTTACGGGGTTAGGGTTTGGCTTCTGGCTTGTGGTTGAGCTAGGGATAACAGTTGGGGTTTGGGTTGGGTTTGGGGTTGGTGTTGGGGTTAAGGTTAAAGTTAGGGTTAGGCTTATGGTTAGGGTAGGGTTAGGGTTACGGTTATTGTTTGGGTTAGTGTTAGGGTTAGTGTTAGGGGTTAGGGTTAGGGTTAGGATTTGGGTTATGTTTAGAGTTAGGGTTAGCATTAGGGTTGAGCTTAGGGTTAGTTTAAGTTATAGGGTAATAGGTATAGGGTTAGTGCTAGGTTTAAAGAATAGAGGTAGGGTTAAATTTCTTGTTAATTGTGGTGTAGGGTAAGTATGAGCGTTAGGGTGAAAGAAGGTTTAAGCCCTGGATTTGTTTTGTGATTGGATAAGGTTCAAAAATAGGAATAGAAATAGTGTTTTGAACACGTTTAGTGCTTGTATTTGGCATAGGGATAGACTTCGAGTTTAGTTGGTTTTTAGTCCTAGAGAAAGGGATAGGGTCTATCGTATGATCAGCTATAGTGCTCGGTTTAGAGTTTTGGTTTGTTGTAGTGTTTGGGTTAGGGTGTTAGTGTTATGGTTAAAGATAAGGTTACGTTTACGGTAAGGGTTAGGGTCTGGGATGATTTTATGTTAGGGTTAGGATTTGATTTAATATTTGCGTAAGAAACAGGGTTTGTTTGCATTTTATGAATAGATTTAGGATTAGGATGAGTTGGAATGTTATTGATATTGTTAAAATCAATTTTGAGTGTGGGCAAATACTGAGCTGCCAATTGACATATTGACCATGACATGACATTTTGTTTTTCTGCTTGAGATAAAGCTCTGCATAAGTGTTGTTCATTAAACACACTTGCAATAAATCCGTGGCTGTACTCATTTCTCTTGTTTTAAAAATCGCACGCGATCCGTCAAAGAAAGAAGCTATCGTGAAATGTATAAGATCCTGACAACGAATTTCAAACATATTTTGACTTTAGTCAACATTACAAAGTAGTACTGACAAATTTTAAAATGTTCAAAATTAAATAAAAATTAAAAATACTATTCCACGAAGTTTATAGGTGTTTTTTCCGTGCTATAAAAACTTCTCTAATTTATTCAGCTTAGCAGGTCAGAATCGGCTAAAGTGCAGGGCAGCCGGCTGATTCGCGTCTTTCTTCAGCGGCTGAGGCAGCAGAAAACGCGATTGATGCGTTTCAAGCGGATTCCGCGGTTAAGAGCGATTCGAGTTTGACGTTCGTCGCCGATTCGGCTCAGATTCGTCCAGACTCATCTTCGATGCTCCGGTGATTAATTTTACAGAGGAAATATTCGAACCGGTTGAACAGACACCAGAATCTGCGAGAGAAGCCAGCTTCACTCAAATTTCGCTTCTATACTGATATACGCTCAAAGAGCATTCAATTTCGGAAAAGTAATCAGTAATATCCGTGTGTATGAAAAATAAACGAGGAGATACGATGTTCCAGGGATAAGAGTAACAGACATCAAAAACGGTCAGAAAAATGTATGAAAACGAGGACGGAGGTGAACGTCTGATGCAGACATATATTGCAGACGGCAGCAGAGAAGAAAGGGAACACAATCTTTCCCCCAGCCTAACACCGGGGTCCTCCCCATCTCTATCGACAACGCCAGGAACGGATTCTGTCAAAAGGGTAATCGCTTTTATTTTGGAAACAGACCGCAGCAGGCTACGTTTTAAAGCCGCACATCAGTGAACGGCAGCCGGCTGAAACGCGTCTTTCTTCAGCGGCTCAAAAAGCAGCAGAAACCGCGGTTGATGTGTTTCAAGAGGAATCCGCGGTTAAGAGCGATTCGAGTTTGTCGTTCGTTGCCGATTCGGCTCAGTTTCGTACATGCTTATTTGCGATGCTCCGGTGATGAAGTTTGCTGGGAAATATTCGTTCCGGTTCGACAGACACCAGAGGCTGCGAGAGGAGCCAGCTTCACTCAAATTTCGCCTCTACACTGGTAAGATCAGAACAGCATACAATTTTTAGAAAGGAATCAATAACGCTAGTGTGTGCGTAAAGGAAACGGAGATTGACGAAGTTTCACGAAGAAAAAGACATTAATAACTTTCTAGAATAAAGTGTGAAAACGTGAACGGAGATGAACGACTGATGCAGACATATATTGCCGACCGCAGCAGAGCAGAAAGGGAACACAATCTTTCCCCCAGCCTAAAACCGGGGCCCCCTCCATCTCTATCGACAACGCCAGGAAAGGAGTCTGTCAAAAGGGTAATCGCTTTTATTTTGGAAACAGACCGCAGCAGGCTACGTTTTAAAACCGCACTTCAGTGAACGGCAGCCGGCTGAAACCCGTCTTTCTTCATCGGCTCAAAGAGCAGCAGAAAACTCGATTGATGCGTTTCAAGCGGATTCCGCGGTTAAGAGCGATTCGAGTTTGTCGTTCGTTGCCGACTCGGCTCAGTTTCGTTCAGGTTCATCTGCGATGCTCCGGTGATGAAGTTTGTTGGGAAATATTCGTTCCGGTTCGACAGACACCAGAGGCTGCGAGAGGAGCCAGCTTCACTCAAATTTCGCCTCTACACTGGTAAGATCAGAACAGCATACAGTTTTTAGAACGGAATCAATAACGCTAGTGTGTGCGTAAAGGAAACGGAGATTGACGAAGTTTCATGAAGAAAAAGATATTAATAACTTTCTAGAATAAAGTGTGAAAACGTGAACGGAGATGAACGACTGATGCAGACATATATTGCAGACGACAGCAGAGCAGAGAGGGAACACAATCTTTCCCCCAGCCTAACACCGGGGACCTCCTCATCTCTATCGACAACGCCAGGATCGGATTCTGTCAAAAGGGTAATCGCTTTTATTTTGGATACAGACCGCAGCAGGCAACGTTTTAAAACCGCACTTCAGTGAACGGCACCCGTCTGAAACGCGTCTTTCTTCAGCGGCTCAAGCAGCAGAAAACTCGATTGATGCGTTTCAAGCGGATTCCGCGGTTAAGAGCGATTCGAGTTTGACGTTCGTCGCCGATTCGGCTCAGTTCCGTAAATGCTAATCTGCGATGCTCCGGTGATGAAGTTTGCTGGGAAATATTCGTTCCGGTTTGACAGACACCTGAATCTGCGAGAGGAGCTAGCTTCCCTCAAATTACCTCTACACTGGTAAGATCAGAACAGCATACAATTTTTAGAAAGGAATCAATAACGCTAGTGTGTGCGTAAAGGAAACGGAGATTGGCAAAGTTTCACGAAGAAAAAGACATTAATAACTTTCTAGAATAAAGTGTGAAAACGTGAACGGAGATGAACGACTGATGCAGACATATATTGCCGACCGCAGCAGAGCAGAAAGGGAACACAATCTTTCCCCCAGCCTAACACCGGGGTCCTCCCCATCTCTATCGACAACGCCAGGAACGGATTCTGTCAAAAGGGTAATCGCTTTTATTTTGGAAACAGACCGCAGCAGGCTACGTTTTAAAGCCGCACTTCAGTGCTGTGCAGCAGGCTGAAGCGCGTCTTTCTTCAGCGGCTCAAGCAGCAGAAAACTCGATTGATGCGTTTCAAGCGGATTCCGCGGTTAAGAGCGATTCGAGTTTGACGTTCGTCGCCGATTCGGCTCAGTTCCGTAAATGCTAATCTGCGATGCTCCGGTGATGAAGTTTGCTGGGAAATATTCGTTACGGTTTGACAGACACCAGAGGCTGCGAGAGGAGCCAGCTTCACTCAAATTTCGCCTCTACACTGGTAAGATCAGAACAGCATACAATTTTTAGAAAGGAATCAATAACGCTAGTGTGTGCGTAAAGGAAACGGAGGTTGGCAAAGTTTCACGAAGAAAAAGACATTAATAACTTTCTAGAATAAAGTGTGAAAACGTGAACGGAGATGAACGACTGATGAAGACATATATTGCAGACGACAGCAGAGCAGAAAGGGAACACAATCTTTCCCCCAGCCTAACACCGGGGACCTCCTCATCTCTATCGACAACGCCAGGAACGGAGTCTGTCAAATGGGTAATCGCTTTTATGTCGGAAAGAGACCGCAGCAGGCTACGTTTTAAAGCCGCACTTCAGTGCTGTGCAGCAGGCTGAGCGTCTTTCTTCAGCGGCTCAAGCAGCAGAAACCGCGGTTAATGTGTTTCAAGAGGAATCCGCGGTTAAGAGCGATTCGAGTTTGTCGTTCGTTGCCGATTCGGCTCAGTTTCGTACATGCTTATTTGCGATGCTCCGGTGATGAAGTTTGCTGGGAAATATTCGTTCCGGTTTGACAGACACCAGAGGCTGCGAGAGGAGCCAGCTTCGCTCAAATTTCGCCTCTACACTGGTAAGATCAGAACAGCATACAGTTTTTAGAAAGGAATCAATAACGCTAGTGTGTGCGTAAAGGAAACGGAGATTGACGAAGTTTCACGAAGAAAAAGACATTAATAACTTTCTAGAATAAAGTGTGAAAACGTGAACGGAGATGAACGACTGATGCAGACATATATTGCAGACGGCAGCAGAGCAGAGAGGGAACACAATCTTTCCCCCAGCCTAACACCGGGGACCTCCTCATCTCTATCGACAACGCCAGGATCGGATTCTGTCAAAAGGGTAATCGCTTTTATTTTGGAAACAGACCGCAGCAGGCTACGTTTTAAAGCCGCACTTCAGTGCTGTGCAGCAGGCTGAAGAGCGTCTTTCTTCAGCGGCTCAAGCAGCAGAAACCGCGGTTAATGTGTTACAAGAGGAATCCGCGGTTAAGAGCGATTCGAGTTTGTCGTTCGTTGCCGATTCGGCTCAGTTTCGTACATGCTTATTTGCGATGCTCCGTTGATGAAGTTTGCTGGGAAATATTCGGTCCGGTTGGACAGACATCAGAATCTGCGAGAAGAGCCAGCTTCACTCAAATTTCGCCTCTACACTGGTAAGATCAGAACAGCATACAATTTCAGGAAGGGAATCAATAATGTCTGTGTGACAGAAAAATAAACGGGGAGATGCGATGATTCAGTGGTGAAAGAAAAAGGCATCGAGAAAATTCAGAAAAAAAGTGTGAATACGTGGACGGAAAAGATCGTCTGAGGCAGACATATATTGCCGACCGCAGCAGAGCAGAAAGGGAACAGAATCTTTCCCCCAGCTTAAAACCGGGGTCCTCCCCATCTCTATCGACAACGCCAGGAACGGATTCTGTCAAAGGGGTAATCGCTTTTATGTTGGAAACAGACAGCAGCAGGCTACGTTTTAATGCCGCTCTTCAGAGAACGAGAGCCGGCTGAAACGCGTCTTTCTTCAGCGGCTCAAGCAGCAGAAACCGCGGTTGATGTGTTTCAAGAGGAATCCGCGGTTAAGAGCGATTCGAGTTTGACGTTTGTTGCCGTTTCAGCTAAGTTTCGTACATGCTTATTTGCGATGCTCCGGTGATGAAGTTTGCTGGGAAATATTCGGTCCGGTTGGACAGACACCAGAATCTGTGAGAGGAGCCAGCTTCACTCACAGTTCGTCTTTATTAACCTCAGAAGAACATACAATTTTGGGGAAGGAATCAGTACTGTCCCGGTGTATGAATAGGAAAAATTGAAAGAAGTTGTGTTTCTGAGGAATCTAAATGTCATCAAGAAATATTAAAGAAAAACTGTGAAAATGTGTACTGAAATGAAGGTCTGTTGCTACCATTCTTTGCATATGCTTGCGGAGCCGGCAGAGAACAGAAAATTCCCCCTCACTAACATAGGGGGTAGCCCGTCTTTTCTTAAAACACCGTGAACGGAGTCTGTTATAAGAGTGAACTTCGTAATGTTGGAATCAGACCTCAGTGGAGATAAGCCGCTTTACAGCGCAAGGCATTAGCGCAAGCTGATTAGAGTTCTGCCTTCGGAACTGTAGAAGACACAAATTTTTTCAAGCTTAATCCACGGATATGAGCCAGACTTTCGCCCTCCATTCAGACCTGATTATTTGGAAAGATTTGAAAGCTTTTAGAAGCAGTATAAATATTTTTAGAAAGTTCTAGGATTAGGTTAAGTGTTATGGTTATAGTTGAGGGTAATAGATTAGGTTTAGGGTGAAGATTCGTGGAAGGTATTAAGTTTAACGTAACGTATTAAGTTTAGGGATTCATGTAACGTATTAAGTTTAGGGTTGGGGTTGCGATTAGGGTTAGGATTAGGTTTACGGTTACCTTGAGGGTCTAGGGTTAGTTTTTGGGGTATGGTGAGGGGTATGGTAGTGTTGGTTGTAGTTTTGGAGTTGCTCTTGGAGTTTGGGTTTGGGCTTATGGTTGGGTTTGTTGTAGGAGTAAGTTTTGTTTCGGATTTGGGTTATGATTAGCGTTCAAGTTAGGGTTAAAGTAAGAGTTTAGTTTTAGATTTAGGGTTAATGTTAGTGTTAGAGTTAGGGTTTAAGAGATATGTTTGGAGTTGGGGTTTGGATTAGATTTGTGTTTGTTTTTGGGTTAGTGTTAGGGTTAGGGTAGAGTTAGGGTTAGGTTTTAGGGTTATGGTATAGGCTAAGTGAATAAGGGTTAGGTTACTTTTGGGGTTAGGGTTAGGATTCGGTTTGAGGTTTAGGTGTTACGGGTGTTGGTTTGGTTGGGATTGCCGTTGGGTTTGAGGTTAAGGTTCGTGGTCAGGATAGTGTTAGTGTTAGGGTTAGGATTACTGTTAGAGTTTGGTTCTGGGTCCTGACAAAAAATTCGCAAGGAGAAGAGGGAATATTCCTTGGGCAGAGAATGCGCTTCAACCTAACCAGATGAGACCCAGAGATATAAGGACAGTAGAATGCTTCTACTGTCAAAAAAAGGGACACATGAAGGACTGTAGAAAGAGAATTCAGGACGAGAGAATGTTTAAGAAGGACTGAGCGGGTTTTATGTGCTGGGAACTCGGGAAAGGAAAGAACCCTTGATAAAATTGAAATTGGGTCATCAGCATCAGGAAATTGAATTTTTGGTAGACCCTGGGGCAGAAAGATCGATTGTTCAATATTTACCTCGAGGATGTTCTGTATCCTCGGAAAAGCTACTAGTATACGGAGCAAAAGGGAACCTTTTATGGTACCTGTTATAAAACAGATGGAAATAGAATCACCTAGCACCTATGGAATTGGGTCTTTTTATTGGTACCTGAAGCAGAATATAATTTGCTAGGGAGAGATTTAATTGTGGAGTTAAGAATAAATTTGGAAGTAAAAGATAGAGAATTAATTGTTAAGCTATGATAAGCTACTCTAATGATAGAAGATGAGGCTAGAATTAACCCAGAAGTTTGGTATACTCCAGAATCAGTAGGGAAATTAGACATAGAATCGTCTGAAGTGACTATAAAGGAACAAGAGATCCCGGTTAGGATAAAACAATACCCCATTTCACAGGAAGGTAAATTTGAGCTACAACCTGAAATTGAGAGATTAATATCTAAAGGGCTATTAGAACCCTGTATTTCTCCCTATAATAATCCTATACTCCCTGTAAAGAAACCTGATGGCACATATAGATTGGTCCACGACTTAAGGGAAATTGATAAAAGAAGTTACCCGTTTCCCAGTAGTGGCAAACCTCTATACCCTGCTCAGTCAATTAAACCCAGAATCAAAGTGGTATAGATTTAAAGGATGATTTTTGGACCTTCGGATTTTTGGACCCAAAGGCAGAATGCAGAGACTAATTTGCCTTCGGGTGGGAAGAGCCAAACTCCCATAGAAAACAACTCAGATGGACAGTGCTTCCACAGGGATTCACAGAATCCCTTAACTTGTTTGGACAAGCCCTTGAAAAAGTACTAAAAACTTACGAATCAAACCCACAGGTAACGTTAGTACAATATGTAGATGACTTAATATTAGCAGGAACAGACAAGGAAACAGATAGACAGGGTAGCATTAAATTATTAAATTTCTTCTTACAAGTCTTACGAGGAGCGGCTGAGGGAGCTGGGATTGTTTAGTCTGGAGAAGAGGAGGCTCAGAGGAGACCTTATTGCACTCTACCACTTCCTGAAGGGGGGTTGTGGTGAGGAGGGGGTGGGCCTCTTCTCCCTGATAAATAATGACAGGACGAGAGGGAATGTCCAGAAGTTGCGCCGGGGAAGATTTAGATTAGACCTGAGGAAACATTTTTTTTCTGAAAGAGTGGTCAGGCACTGGGATGGCCTGCCTAGGGAGGTGGTTGAGGCACCATCCCTAGCGCTGTTCAAGAAGCGTTTAGATGAGGTGCTAAAGAATTTGATTTAGTAGTTGGGTAGGGATAGTGATAGGAGGATGGTTGGACTAGATGATCTTGTAGGTCCTTTCCAACCTTATGAACCTATGAACCTTATGTTCAAAGGGGTTGTAAGTTTCAAAGGCAAAATCACAATTTACAGAAGAAGAAGTGAAATATTTTGGGACATTGGTTAATGACCCCTAACACCATCACTCACCTTAAACAAAAACATAACACTAACTATTGTAGTAGGCGTGGTTGGGACATTGGGATGTTATGGGACAGGACCTCCCCAGCTCTGAGACTGATTAATGACGCGGGGCTTAGACGATAATAGACATATAGACACACGGAGCTGCCGTGCTTTATTAAACGCCATTTTCTACTTCTCCATACTGGTGTTTATGTTAAAGTGACCCTACCGTGGAAAATCACTAGCCCTCAGCAGTCCAACCTTCAAGAATGGAGACAACAGCTAACCCTAACCATAAAACCTAACCCTAACCTTAAACCTAACTCTAACCCTTACCTTAAACCTAACCCTAATGGTAAACCTAACCCTAACCCTAAAACTAAAGGTAACACTAACCCTGAACTGAACACTAACTTCAAACCTAACCATAACACTAACCCTAACCCAAAACATAATGCTAACACTAACCATAAACCATAACCATAACCCTAACTACAGCCCTAACCCTGACCTTAAATCAAAACCTAACATTAAACCTATACATTACCCTAACCCTAACCCTAACCCTAGCTGAACCCAAAAACTAATCCTAACCCTAACACTCAAGCAAACCCTAAGACTAACTCACTGTAAACCTACACTAAACCTAAAATTAAAACTAACACTAACCCTAAACCTAATGTTAACCCTAACTCAAACCCTAACCCAAATCCTAACCCTAACATCTAAACCTAACCCTAAACCAAAAACCCTAAATATCACCCAAACCCTAACGCACTCCGTAACCCTAAACCTAACCTTAACCCTAACCCAAACACTAAAGCTTGCCCTAACACTAACACGAACACTAACCCTAACCCTACCCTAAACCTGATACTGAACTCGAACGCTAACCCTAATTCTAACCCTAACCCTAACGCTAACATTAATGCTAACCCTAACTATAAAACAAAACCCAACCCTAACTCTAATGCTAATACAAAACCAAACTCTAACCCTACCCTAAATGTAACACTAACCCTAACCCTAAACCTAAACCTAACACTAAACATAACGCTAACAATAACAAAAAATCTAACCCTAACCATAAATCTAACCATTACACTAAACCTAAACCTAAGGCTAACCTTAACGCTAACCCTAACCATAACCCTAAACCTAATTGGAAACCTAAACCTAACCCTAACACTAAACCTTACCCTAACACTAACCATAACCCTAAAACGAACAGAAAACCTAAACATAATCCTAAACGTAACCCTAATACTAAACCTAATCCTAACATTAACCCTAACCCAAAACCTAACCCTAACCCTAACCCTAACCCTATTACTAGATAAGTCCTTATACCTAACCCTATCCCATAACTTGAAACTAACCTTAACACCTACTGTAAAACTAAATCTTACCTTAATTCTAACCTTAAAGATAGGTTTTGTACTATGGTAAGGTTATCTTTAACATTACCCCTAACACTAACCAACAAACTTATCTAAACCTTAGCCCAAACCCTAACTCTAAACCCACCTCTAACTGAAAATCTAACACCTTCCCTTTCCCTAAACATAACTCTAAGCATTACCCTAATCCTAACTCTATCTCTACCTTAACCCTAACCCAAACTCTGAACCTACCACAAAACCCAAGTTAAACCCAATTATAAACCTAGGCCAAAGGATCAGATATCCACAACCCTCTCCTTAATATATCATCAAAACTATTCCTAACACTAACCCTAATTATAATTCATGCACCAACCCTATTCCTATTACTAAATCTTGCCTTAACCAAAATCCATACCCTAGGCCTACCCCTTCTCTCACTCTGACACTCAAACCAAACCTACACCTAAACCTAACCCTAAATATAAACCTAACCCTAAGCCTTACAATTGCCCTTGCCCTAACACTAATGCTTTCCCTATTACCTAACCGTAACCCTAACACCAATCCCAGGCCTAACCCTAACACTAACCCCTTAAGGTAATTTTAATCCATATCCTATTCCTAAACTTAACCCTAACCCAAGGCCAAACACTACTCTGACCCTAAAACAAAAATAAACCCTACCCCTTGCCCTAAAAGTAAATCTACACCAAAACCAATCCCTTAACTTAAACTTATTATCCTAAATGTAACACTAACACTTTACTTATCCCTAGCCCAACACATATTATTCTCGCTAACTCTAACCCTACACTTAAAATATCTCTAAACCTAAAATTAATCTGAAACCTAACATTAATCTGAAACCTTAAGCTAACACTAATCCTAAACATAATCCTAACCCTATTCCAAACCCAAATCCTATTTCTAATGATATCCATAACCATAAACCTAACACTAGCCCTAACCCAAACCCTAACCATAACACAATATCCCTAAATCTAATTCTAACTCTAATCTACCCCTACCCAATCCCTTACCATGACTCTTACCCTAACACTAACACTAACTCTAACAATAACTGAAACCCTAACACTAAACATCACATCAAACGAAACCCTAACCCTAAATCTAACAATAAACTCTAACCGTAACCCTAGCCCAAACAATAAACCTAACCCTAACCCTAACCCTACCCTAACCCTAACCCTAACCCTAACCCTACCCTAACCCTAACCCTAACCCTAACCCTAACCCTAACCCTAACGCTTACCCTAACCGTAACCCTAACTGTAATCCTTACCCTAACCCTAACCCTAACCCCAACCTAAACCCTCACCCAAAACCTCACCCTAATGCTAAGGTAAAACTACTCCTAACCCAAACCCTAAACCTACACTAAGCCTAACTGTAACCTTTAGCATAAACTTTACCCTTAACATAACCCTAATCCTAGTCCTAACCCTAAACCTAACCCTAAACCTAACCCTTACCCTAACCCTAACCACCCTATCCCTATTCCTAACTTTAACCCTAACCCTACCTTAAAACTAACTTTAACCCTAACCATAAACCTAACCCTAACCTAACCCTAATTGTAACCCTTACTGTAACCCTAACCCTAACCCTAATCCGATTCCTAGCCCTAGTCCTATCCCTCTTCCTAACTCTATTCCTATCCCTATTCCTAACCTAACCTTAACCCTAACCCTCACCTTAACCCCAACCCTAACCCAAACCCTTACCCTAACCCAAAACACTAACCCTATTCCAGTTCCTAAACCTAACACTCACCCAAAACCAAAACAGAGGCCTAAACTTTCTCTCAGCCTAACACTCAAAGAAAATGCACACCTATTCCTAATCTAATCCTTACTCTTACCCTAGCTGTTTTGGCAGCTTGTGGTAGCAATGATAATGTGTGGATGGCTGGACTAGATGATCTTGTTGGTCCTTTCCTACCTTGTGATTCTTTGATTCTATAGGCAACATTGTATGGAAAGTAATGTCAGTGACCTGAGTGATAGGTGATGTGCTGTTCCACATGGGGCCATTTTGGAAAGTTCACTATCAGGCTTCCTTAATAAAATCTCCCTAGGTTGTTTTATCCTATTTTTATACTTCCTTTGTTTCTAGTACTCTGCAGTGAAAAGCCTTGTGGAGAAGAGGTGTGTCAGTCCTCCTCTAGACCTTCTCCATCAACTTTATGTCCTTCTTGTACTGTGGGCTCCAGAACTGGATGCAGTTTTCCAGGTGGAGTTATATGAAAGCCAAGTAGAGGGGCAGAATCACCTCCCTTGACCTGGCGCTCCCTTGTGCTGGTCACATTTCTCTTAGTGCAACCCAGAATATTGCTGGCCATCTGGGCTCCAAGTGCACATTGCAGACTTCCATCACATTGAGTCTTCCATCAACCAACATTCCCATATTCTTTTCCTCATGAATGCTCTCAAACCATCCTCTGCCCAACCTGTGTCTGTGCTTGAGATTGCCCTGACCAAGATGCAGGACCTTACACTTGGCCTAGCTGAACTTCATAAGGTTGGCACATCTCAAACTTGACAGGTCCCTCTGGATAGCATCTCTTCCTCTAGCATGTCAACTCCACCACTCAGCTTGTTGTCATCTGCAAACTGCTGAGAGTGCACTTGGTCCCATTGTCCATGTTGCTTATAAAGACATTAAATCACACCAGTCCAAGGATTGTTGTTGAATCCTTGAGGAATGCCACTCATCAGCAGACTCCACTTGGACATTTTACTGCTGACCACAGCTCTCTGAGTGTGATCATCCAGCCAACGCTATATCTAGCAAATGGTCCATCCATCAAGTCAATTTTTTTCCAGTTTGGTGAGCAGGATGTCATGCAGGACAGTGTCAAACACTTTGCACAAGTCCAGGCAGATGACGTCAGTTGCTCTCACTGATGCTGTAACTCCATCATACAAGGCCAACATGTTTGTCAGGCATGACTTGCCCTCGGTGAAGCCACATTGGCTACCACCAATCACCTCATCTTCATTTTCCTTAAGCCTCAGTAGGACCTTCAGGAGGATCTGCTCCATGATTTTGCCAGACAAGAGGAGAGACTGACTGGCCTGTGGTCCCCTGGATCTTCTTTTCCCGCCCTCTTGCAAATGAAGGTTATGTTTCCCCTTTTCAAGGTAAACTGGCCTTGGGGCCAAAGTGTTGTGGACTACTTGCAGCATGGGGGAGAATATTAGAAGGGGGAGGAATGGTAACAACTCCAGTAATTAGCACATGGCCATCAGAAATTATAATAAACACTCCAAATTTCATCATGAAGGGGACTCTAATTATCTCTCTCTGTCAGATCAGACCCCTTTGGTACCTGATGTAATTATCCAACCACCACTATCAGCCAAAGGGTGTGGTATAAAAGGCCCATGTGAGAAAGTAATGTTTTTGTTCGTGGTAAGAGGGAAGGAACCTGTAAATAAGTAACTGTAGTTTGTGATTTAGCATGTAACGTATAAAGAAGCTTAGCTTGTGAAAACACTTGCCACAAAGGATAGACACTACTATAAAGAAGCCTAGCTTGTGAAAACACAAAACTTGCACAAAAACCGGGAGCTAGCCTAAACACGCTCAAGTGCTCAAGGACTAGTGATTATGCAATTAACCAATGAGATTTGTTCATATGAATAACATACCAGAGAAGGAAAAACCACCAGACAAGGTCAAGAGGAAGATATGGAGGAAGAATACTTACTTCAACCCATACGACCACCGGGAGGCAGAAGAAGACCCTCTAACAACAACTGGATCAAGGACACATATACGGAAGACGGACTGTATAAAAGGATCGGGTATTGGTTCAATTGTTGCGACAGTTGGTGGAACGCAGAGTCCCCTGTCGCCCAGCGCTGCATTGCCTCTTTGCTCTTTGCTCAATTTGATTAATAAAATTCAATAGTTGAATTTTTGATTCCTAGTCCGTTGAATCTATTTATAACAATTGGTGCCGTGACTCGGATAGGAATAATGGCCGGGTTCTGAGGGTTGGGGAGGCGCCCCGCCGGAATTGGCGGCCCCACTCTTGATTCCCTGCCTCACTCCTACCGACGATCCGAAATTTATGAGCAAAAAGGCAAGACAGGACCGGTCGACCCCATAAATTTTGTGCACAGAAGTCCGGACGAAGACGCAGGACGCGTAAGTAACTGCCGTTTTGGCAGGGGTTTTCCGTTCGGTCGGGGTCGGGTTTCCCGGAGTGTGACGAGTGGTGTGTGTGTGTGAGAGGGGGCCGGTAGCTCGGACTAACCCAAGCGAGTGTGGACCCTCTAGTAGTGCGGTTCTCATTGCCTGTGAAGGCGTGAGCCACGAACGAGGGGAAGCGAGTGGAACGCACACACGGCTGAGTGAAGGCACTCCGGAAGATGGGACAGGGAAAAAGCAAGGTTCCTGTAGCCATGAAACGTCCTCCAGTCCCGAAGGATTCTCCTCTAGCATTCAGGTTAGAAATGTGGAGGTATTATCCTGGGACAGGAAATAAGAGTAAAACCAAGATGATTTATTATTGTGTAGAAGACTAGGGAGGTCAGGGGCTTTACCTTTTGGGGACCCAGAAACACCATGAGCCCTTGATAAAATTAAAGATAGGTCTCCAACAAGAAGAAATAGAATTTTTAGTGGACTCGGGGGCTGAGAAATCCACCATACAACAACTACCCTCTGGATGTAAATTGTCCAGAGAAACAGCCCTAGTAGTAGGAGCTAAGGGAGAACCCTTTAAGGTAGGGGTTGTTAAAAATGTAAAAATAGAAACAGAATCTAAGATAGGATTGGGAGATTTTCTAATTGTACCAGAAGCTGAATTCAATTTGTTGGGACGAGATCTAATTATAGAACTGGGGATAAGCTTGGAAGTAAAGAACAGAGAAATAAGGATTAATGTCACGTAATTCCGGGTCCGGATTGATTGCTCTCTAGCGGGGAAGCATGACAAAAAAAATATGAGTGATCAAGCTTTCATTTATTACCCGGACAGCCTTATTCTTATAGTGTTTAAGACAGGGGCGTACAGAGAATGGCACACAATCATTGGCTGAGAGCCTCAGAGAAAAAAAAAAAACAACTTTAAGCAGTTCCCAACAATTAACAGCAGTGAGAAACCATCCCGAGGGAGGTAACTCTTGATATCATCCTAATCCTAAGAAATCCAAACAGGAATGCGTCGGCAGAGAGAGTGAAAGGCAGTACTGGCAGGGCATCCCCTGTTCAAAGTGCACTTTTCCTCTCCCACTCGCCACAGACCATCTCCTGCTTCTGCTTTTCTCTAGGTTCACACAGTGTACTTTCCCCTGAGTGCCGTATCAGCGTGGCCAGCGCATAACACAGTGCCCAAAGGAAAGCTAAACAGACTAGACTACCAAGGACAGCTTATTCTAAAAATACCTATAGTTACAATTATCAGCAACCCTGTGAAGCCTTCTTCACTGAAAGCAGGGTGAATAACATAATCACAGAAGTTTCCCATAGATGTCTTGGCAGCTTGGGTTGCTCAGCTGCAGCAGTTCTTGTCCGCCCTGAGCTGTTTATCACTTGGCCCAGGGGCATCGTGACCTCCTATCAACATCTAGTACTTTTCCATGAATATGTAGTCTGTGCTACCATGCAAGCTATGCTCATACATATTGCCAGGACCTCCGTGCTCCTGAAGCCATTCCCCAACAGATTAAACTTTGCCCTTTAAGGGTGGAGGATGAAGAGAGGATTAACCCTGAAGTATGGTATACAATCGAAAGTGTGGGGCGTTTGGAAATACCTCCTTTTTCAGTTAAACTTAGAGACCCTGAAATTCCTATAAAAGTAAAACAGTACCCCATTTCATTGAAGGGAAGGAGAGGCCTAAAACCAGAAATAGAGAGACTTATAAAGCAGAGGTTATTGGAACCTTGCATGTCCCCATTCAACACTCCCATATTGCCAGTAAAGAAACCTAATGGTACCTATCGTTTGGTACATGATTTACGGGAAATAAATAAGAGGACAATATCTCGCTTTCCTGTAGTTGCTAATCCTTATACCTTATTGAGTAAATTAAGCCCTGAAAACCTATGGTATAGTGTAATTGATTTGAAAGATGCATTTTGGACTTGCCCTCTAGATGAGTCTTGCCGGGATTATTTCGCATTTGAATGGGAAGACCCGGACACTGGGAGAAAACAGCAGCTGAGGTAGACAGTACTACCACAGGGCTTTACCGAGTCCCCAAATCTGTTCGGGCAGGCCCTAGAACAAATTTTGCAAGAATATCAACCAGCTCCAGAAATTACTCTTATCCAGTATGTTGATGATCTGTTGGTTGCGGGAAAAGAGGAGGAACAGGTTAGGGGAGAAAGTGTTAAACTCCTTAATTTTCTAGGGTCAAAAGGCCTCAAAGTTTCAAAGACAAAATTACAGTTTGTAGAAGAAGAAGTCAGATATTTAGGTCACTATATTGCTAAGGGGGAAAAGAAGATAGATCCAGAAAGAATAAGAGGAATATCGTCCCTGCCACCCCCCCAGAGTAAAAGACAAATAAGGCAGATTTTAGGATTAGTGGGATATTGTAGGCAATGGATTGAGAACTATAGTAAGAAAGTAAAATTTTTATATCAAAAGTTAACCCTCGAGGGAAGGATAACTTGGGGTGAAGATGACGAGGGAAAGTGGCAGGCATTGCGAGAAGATCTAGTCAATGCCCCGGTTTTAAGTTTCCCTGATCTTAAGAGACCTTTCTATTTGTTTGTCAATATAGACGATGATACAGTATATGGAGTCCTGACTCAGGAATGGGCTGGAAAGAAAAAGCCCATAGGGTACTTTTCAAAATTATTAGATCCAGTGAGTAGGGGATGGCCCACTTGCCTGCAGGCAATAGTAGGATGTGCTTTATTGGTAGAAGAGGCCAGAAAAATTACCTTTAACAGCGACATAAGGGTGTTGTCCCCCCATAATATCCGGAATGTTTTACAACAGAAAGCTGAAAAGTGGATCTCAGATTCTCGTTTACTGAAATATGAGGGTATTTTGCTAGAAGCACCAAATTTAACCCTAGAAACTACTAATTTACAAAATCCTGCACAATTTTTATATGGCAGACCCGAGGAATCACAATTATTACATAATTGCCTTCAAACTATTGAGAATCAGACGAAGATTAGACCGGACTTAGAGGAGGAAGAATTAGATGAGGGAGAAAGGATCTTTGTAGACGGGTCCTCCAGGGTGATAGACGGAAAAAGGAAATCAGGATATGCACTAATAAACGGGAGAACCTTAAAGGTACTGAAATCTGGACCATTGAGCCCCTCCTGGTCGGCACAGGTCTGTGAGCTATATGCGGTTCTGCAAGCCTTAAGAAGATTGGAGGGAAAATCAGGAACAATATATACCGATTCTAAATATAGCTATGGAGTAGTACATACTTTTGGAGAAATCCGGGAAGAAAGAGGATTAATTAACTCCCAGGGAAAAGACTTAGTACATCAGGAGCTAATAAGGGAAGTTTTGCAGGCATTAAGGGGACCGCTTAAAATAGCTGTAGTACACGTAAGGGGGCATCCAAAAGGAATTAACTATAAAACGCGGGGAAACAACATGGCAGACCAAGAGGCTAAACAAGCTGCATTGCGTGTATTAGTACTAACAAAAGATAAACCACAATATACAGAATCAAAGATAGCACCTTTCGTGTTCACTCCTAAGGAAGAACAGAAACTTACTCAAATGGAAGTAACTAAGAGCGAGGAAGGGAAATGGTATCTATCAGATGGAAGAGAAGTTCTACCAAAATCGATAGCTTTTAATATCCTAACTAACTTACATAAAAAACTCACTGGGGAAGCCAGGGTCTGGTAGACCACTTCGCCACCAAGTATATGGCTATAGGTCTCCACGACTTAGCAAAGAAAATTACCCAAGGATGCCCTACATGCCTAAAGATCAATAGAGCTGTACAAAGACGGGTACCTATGGGTGGAAGACCCCTAGCGGTAAGACCATTTTCTCGAGTCCAAATTGACTTTACAGAACTCCCCAAAGTAGGACATTACAAATATATTTTAGTTATTATAGACCACCTCACTCATTTCATTGAGGCTTTCCCTACCTCTAGAGCGACTGCACAGACTGTTGCGAAGATCCTTTTAGAACAAATAATCCCTAGATACGGAGTCACTGAGGTCATTGACTCTGATCAAGGTCCCCACTTTACATCTAAAATTATAAAGAACTTGACGGAAGCCCTGAGAATAAAGTGGGAAGAACACACTCCTTGGCATCCCCAAAGCTCGGGGCGTGTGGAACGGATGAATGGAGAGTTGAAAAAGCAATTGGCAAAACTGACACTAGAAACTAAACTCTCATGGATAAAATGTATCCCTTTAGCATTGTTAAATATTAGGGCACAACCTAGGGCCGATATTGGAATATCTCCTTTCGAAATGTTATATGGAATGCCTTATGATGCAGGAGTTCCTAATGATCATCCAAATATCTTGGATAAGACCATTAATACCTATATCAGTGAATTAATGAAATATAGACAAGAGTTGTGGGAAAGAGGTCAAATAACCCAAAGACCTCCTCTTGATATTAAACTACATCAGATTAAACCAGGAGATTGGGTTCTTATAAAATCATGGAAAGAAGCCACTTTACAACCCCGTTGGGAGGGATCCTATTTAGTACTCTTAACCACTAATACGGCAGTTCGAACTGCAGAAAAAGGATGGACACACGCCAGTCGTGTTAAAGGTCCAGTAGAAAACAATGAATGGGAAGTCACTAGCCCAGCAGGGGATCTGAAGATAAAGTTGTCCAGAAAATCGAAATAAACAAAACTTAATCTGGGGAATTTGTTTCATCACAGGGACCTCTGTGAACAATCGAAGAAGACCAATATAATCTCTTTGATGAAGAAATCTCAATCTACCTGAAGAAGCAAAATGATTGGGGCATGGGTTGAACACCTACCCTTCGCTGTACAGTGTTTAATAGGGTTTGTGATAGCATTAATTTTGTCATTAATTGTGTATTACTTATGGAAAGTCGTTAAGTGTGGGAAAGGAATTTGTGTTTATGTATAGAGAAGAATGAAAGTCATTTCCTAAAACTTGAAGGACAAATGTTTGATGGAACTTTAAGTGAGATCAGTCTACCAAATTTGCCCTGAATATAACTGATGCACAGCTGTAGGGATTGACTGAGTAAATATCTAGAAGGGTTTGCATGTTAACCCTATAGGGAAAACTAAAATAACGCAAGACATAATGATATAGGGGTGATCTGTAAATGACTAAATTGCAATTGTCACTTATTGCTTGCTCCTGTTGTGAAATTTGTAAAGAGTTGTGGTAAGTTCACTGCTGGAAAAGGGAGGGCTCCTAGGCGTATGTGTCAGCCCTGTTGGGAGGGGCAGCGCGAGCTGACTGCTCCGGTCCTGAACCGGAAGGCGGCAGCTCGAAAGCTAAAAGTGGGATCCCCGATTTAGTGATAGATATAGTTCAAAGAAATAAATTCTGAATTTTACCATCATCACCCCGACGAGCCTCCGGGTCCATCCAACATAAGTACCGAGAGTGAACGAAGGAGCCCCGGTGTAATACCTCACCGCCAGAAGGTGGGAGAGAGGAGTGACACCCGCCCCTGAAATCCTTGCTGCCGTGAAGATGGGCTACCCCGCAGCCAGCAGCAACCTGGTTGGCGGGCGAGGCAGAGGGATAAAAGGTGGGAACAGGGAACTCCCATGGAACATAAATACTAAGGTGGCTCCAGGATCTTTGGAAACCCAAGGCCGGACGGGGAACAGTATTGGGAATTAAAAAAAAAAAAAAATGGCGAAAGGTTAAATAAATCCAGCAGTGGACTTCTCCTAGCTCTCACATTATGTATGATTAAAGGACTTATAGGACCCCCTATTGTAACAGCAGAGAATCATGAAAAAAAAAAGCCATGAACCTTTCAAATGGTCATTAATAAGATGGAAAGATCATCAGGTCCTTCATACAGTGATAACCTCAGGAAGTCCCTCGTTTAGATGCAACCCCTGCGATACTACTGATCTTAGTGTTAACCTTTGGGCCCTGTATTTTCAGTAAACTAATCTCTATAGTGAAAGGGAGATTGGAGGCTGTCCATTTGATGCTCATGAGGGCCAAATATGAGTCCCTTCACGAAACAGGGACAGAGGATTATCTGGAGCTTAATGAAAGAGGGGTACTGAGATACCACGAACAAAAAAATAGTAATAAAAGAAAAAGGAGGGAATTGTGAGAAAGTAATGTTTTTGTTCGTGGTAAGAGGGAAGGAACCTGTAAATAAGTAACTGTAGTTTGTGATTTAGCATGTAACGTATAAAGAAGCTTAGCTTGTGAAAACACTTGCCACAAAGGATAGACACTACTATAAAGAAGCCTAGTTTGTGAAAACACAAAACTTGCACAAAAACCGGGAGCTAGCCTAAACACGCTCAAGTGCTCAAGGACTAGTGATTATGCAATTAACCAATGAGATTTGTTCATATGAATAACATACCAGAGAAGGAAAAACCACCAGACAAGGTCAAGAGGAAGATATGGAGGAAGAATACTTACTTCAACCCATACGACCACCGGGAGGCAGAAGAAGACCCTCTAACAACAACTGGATCAAGGACACATATACGGAAGACGGACTGTATAAAAGGATCGGGTATTGGTTCAATTGTTGCGACAGTTGGTGGAACGCAGAGTCCCCTGTCGCCCAGCGCTGCATTGCCTCTTTGCTCTTTGCTCAATTTGATTAATAAAATTCAATAGTTGAATTTTTGATTCCTAGTCCGTTGAATCTATTTATAACAGCCCATATATGTCCCTGTCCAAGCAGAGACTGATGAGAACAAGAATATGGCATGTAGTCTGCCTTGGAGGGCAGATCTGCCCCTCAGTGCAAATAAAACATCCCTTCTGCTCCCCTGAGATCCACGGCCCTCCAGGATGGCCAACAGAGGCAGAAGCAGCAGGACATTAAGTGTCACTGAAGAATTACCGGGACATCTTCTTCAGTGGCTTTTAATGATGGACTTCTTGAACACCTTTCACAAAAGAAGGACAGAGAACTGAAACTATAGACTCCTTATGTCACTATGGGAAAAACTGTATCTATGTCAACACATATCAGTGCATGTTATATCTGTTGTTTCAGTAAACCACCTATTTAAATGTTTTAGAATCTGTCCAGTACAAGTGTGGTGGTCTCTGGTGGTCAAAATCACAACTATATTTTCAGTGTGACATCCAAATAATAAAGCATTACGCCGTAGAACTGACAGCCTGGACCATAAAACTGAGGGTGTCAGCAGTAAAATCTGGATCCAAATGGAGTTTCAGAGCCCTGACAATAAGAATTTGGTACCCATGGCCAAAACTTAGAGTTTAGGTAGTCAAAAGAAAACTGAATTAAAAGGATAGGCTCTGGAACCTGAAAAGGTGGCTTTGGAGCCTGCAAAAGCAACACTGGTACGTAATAATGAGGCTTCGGGCCCTCAACAAGGGCAAACCAGTCCTTCAAATGATGCTTTGAACCTTTAATCTGGGGCTTTGGATTCTCCAGCTTGGTGGATGGAACATGAAAGGATGCTGTGATCCCCCAAATCAGATGTTTGGACAAAAAACCAAGGCTTTGGACCTTAAAATTCAGGCCTTAGCCCCTAAAATGAATCTTTGAGCACTACAAAGATGGGTATGTGACAGCGGTTTGCAGGCTGGTTTGACTCGGTACCATGACAATTGAGGCAGGGGACCCACAGGCCCACACTCCAGGGAAGAGGAATAGGGAAAGGGAAAAAGGGAGAAGGGAGATGGGCCTAGGAACAAAACAGTGGCAATGATCTGAGAAGGAAAGCTAATTTACTAAGTAAGATATCAGAAAGCAAATTAACACAGTGTAATACATATAATAATAACACAATATAATACAATATAATAAATATAATTGGAATTGAGGCTAATGAATCAGATAAAATGAGCAAGAGAGAGTGTCTGATAAACTGAAGGCCTTACGCTAGCGCTGAATGTAGATGGCTGCAACAAACACCCACTGCTGAGCTCGATCCTGAAGGGAAGAGGGATGGTCCCGTGACCACAGACAGTTTTTATCTTTCCCTCTGAGCGGAAACACGTAAAAACGCAAAGCATTGCACAGTCCTCTGGGGAATGTAGTTCTTCTCTTCTGAGACAGGCATATCTGTAACTATCGATGATCCATGCAGCTGGAGCATTAACTCTTTAACCTCCAATACACTACATGATGTTATGATGTGTATCAATAATATAACAGAAATCATAAAACCATGACAGTATGCCTTCTCAGTCTTTGGAGCCCCCAAGAGGTGGTTTTGTCATATAAGAACTAGGCTTTGGACCCTGAGAATGTCACACTGAGCCTGAAAAGTGGCCTTGCATCCTCACTGCAGGCTCTGGGTCCTGAAGACAAGGATTTGGAGCCTAACAATGAGGCTCTGATCTACCAAAAAGACCTTTTTGACCCTGTTACTATGTTTTCTAACTACAAAAAGAACTCAGAACTTTGAGTTTGTGTCCTAAAAATGAAGGTTAATACCTCCAAATGAGGCCATAGAGCCTGAAATGAGGCTTTGGGCCCCTAGATTGGTTATTTGATTATTTTTTTTTTTCAGTATAAAGTGGAGCTCTGACAGTGAATAAAAAAATGGTTTGGGAGCCTGAAATTGTGAGTTTTTACAGCCTGAAAATGAGGTCCCTGGGCTCAAACCTGTGACTCTGGGCACTGAGAATGATTCTTTATGTCAAAAACAGTTGCTGTGCATCTTAAGTGAACTTAAGATACGAAGTAGAGAAACTTAACAGCCAAGTTTGGTTATCATTCAGTCAAGTATTCTTCACTGGCACCAGAAAGCACTTTTCACCATAAACACTTCAAAGATTAAATGATTCAGAGTCTGTTATATTTCCACAGATATATTCTACAGATATTCACTGATGAGATAATTAGCATGTACACGCATATCTCAAGTAGTGGTTTATGAGGTTTCCAATCCTCTATTCCATGGTTTCTTCTACCATCTAGTGTCCTTTTAGCATCAACACCTTTTTCCTTCATCCAGGGGTCTTCCTTGCTCGCCTTCTAGATGAGATTTCTTCATTGACACATTCCTATTGATGCCGGGAAATCTGACAAAGTAACTTGACACAACAATGCAATATGTTAAGCAGGTATTCCCTTTATTACAGCGCTGGGTGCATGGAGGATCTCTCCACCAAACATGCACACCAAAGAGAGAAACGAATACATATTTAAAGGTATAGCATATGCATATTCATCACTTTCCAAACTCTGGTTATCGAGGGAATCAAACTTAAGGGTCAACTTTGAAAGGGAAGAGCTCCTCATTATTCCTGAAGAGAGACATCTGTTCGGTTAGCTTGTTGGGATAACAGGATGCCCATCCTGCTTTCTTATCTATTTATTCTTATTTATTTATTCTTATTTATGCCCATCCAACACATCTGGCTCAACAGATAAATCAACAGGGAGTAGCACCTTTGTATCTGGATGGTTTACAGTTGTCTTTACTGTAGAGAAACTGTTCTCATGATTCACTATTGTAAGTAATTTATATGTACCAAAATTGTAATATTTGCTTACTAAGCACTCGGCCATTATTACCGAACATCTGCTCATCCCTGGGTAGACATGAGATTAGCAACCTGTCTTTTAATAGTATACACTGTGGTGTTGGAAAATAAAGATAGGGGGGAGTACCTGTTCTGTTAAAACAGAATAGCCTTACAACATGCTTTCTAGTCTATAATGATACATCCATAACTACCTGCAACATCTAAAAGCTATTAGTTTTGCAAGCAAGAACTAATCACATAATACAACAATTCAACTGCTATACTTCTAAAAATACTAAAATATATTGTGTACTTCTCTTTTCAAATCACAAGAAAAGAGACATAGGGCAGTAAAACAGAAACAGGGACAGCACCTCCCAGTGCCAGCCCAGCGCATTGCTCCACAGCGGCCGGAAGAAACGATGAACGGTCGAACACGCCCGCAGCCTGCGGGCGCTGGCTGAGCTAGCGGCGCAGATAACCGCGCCCTGAGGAGGCGGTGCCCCGGAGGCGGAGCGGGGTGGGGTCGGGGGCCACGTGCGGCGGCAGCATGGCGGCGGCAGGGCAGCGGGCGAGAGTGCCGTGCGGGATTGCGGCGGGGCGGCGCTGGAGGATGGGGGTGGCGGTGAGCGTGGGGACGGGACGGGGCGGAGGGGCCGGTTCCGAGCGCGGCCCGGTGCTGACGGTACCGGTACATCCCCCAGGGCACAGGCGCCGAAGGGAAGCCCCGGCCGGCGCCGCCCTGGAGCCGCGACGAGGAGGTGTCCAGCGAAGAGGAGGCGGAGAGGTGAGTGTTGCTCCCGGCGCTGCCGGCGTTCCCGGGACTCGGCGCGGAGCTGACGTGACTCCGGCAGCGCGGCGGCGGGGAGGCGGGAGGAGGAGGCGGCGGCCGAGGAGGAGGTGGCGGAGACGCCGCAGGAGAAAAAGCTGCGCCTGGCCAAGCTCTATCTGGAGGAACTGCGGCGGTACGGTAAGCGTGGGCGGCGGCGGCGGCGGCGGCGGGGGTGGGGGGGCGGAAGCCCTGACGCCCGTACCTGTCGCAGAGGAAGAGCAGGCGGAAGAGGAGGAGAAGGCTGCGGCCTTCCTCGGGGATCTCGTTGGCGAGCGCTTGGAGGAGGCCGTGGTGAGTGAGGGGGCGGTGGTGCGGTGGCGCGGCGGCCTGGGGGCCCTCCCATAACTCGCTGTGTGCCCCCAGCTCGAGCAGCAAGGCCGACTGCGACGCCCCGCGGCCCAGGACGTGAGTATGCGACCTGCGGGCCCTGCACCTCGGACATGGCCGGGCTGAGCCAATGCTGCCCTGCTCACGGCCCCACTCCCGCTAGGTTTGCCCTCCGGCCCCAGCCACTGTCCGAGTGCTGCGTGGGCACCGGCAGCCTGTCACCTGTCTCGTTGTCTCTCCGGATGACAAGTTCATCTTTTCAGCTGATAAGGATGGCACCATCATCAAATGCAAGTGCTTCTGCTTCTCCTGCATGCTGCAGTCAGCTGTTGCGGCGCCAGGGGCCTGGCAGGAGTGGAGCTGTGGGTGGAGGTGGCTGGCTCTGCCCATTCCTCTAGCATGGAAGTGGCTGCAGAGCACAAGAGGTGTACTTGTTCAGCAAGGAGGAAGTTTCAGGGAGACCCTGTTGTGGCCACCCAGGACTTCAAGGGAGTCAATAAACAGGGAGAGGGACTTCTTACACTGGGGGATAGTGATAAGGCATAGGAGTGGTTTTACACGAAAAGGGAAGAAATACAGATTAAGTGTGAGGAGGAAATTCTTTTGTCAGAGGATAGTGAAGCCCTGACACAAGCTGCCCACAGAAGCTGTGGGTACCCCATGAAGCTTGGAGGTGCCCATGGGCACGCTGGATGGGGCTCTGCACAGCCTGATCTGGTGGGGGGCAGCTGGCCAATGGCAGGGGAGTCGGAACTAGATGGTCTTTAAGACTTTCCAACCCAAGCTATTCTATGATTAGTCTGTGGGCAGGGCAGGTTGTATTGCTCTGGGCTTTGTGCACAGCTTGCTTGCGCTTCCTGGGACAAGGGAGGCTTCTGTGGGTGATGGTGCTGCCTGTCCTACAGGGGAAGTGGAAAGTGGGAAGAGACTCTGTGTGGTGCCTGGAGGCAAGAAGAGCACGAAGGGGCAGCCCATGGGACATACAGCCCACGTTCTCTGCATTGCCATCTCTTCGGACGGCAAGTATCTGGTATGGTAACTGGTTGCTGGTCTGCCCTGTGGTGCCACACACTGTCACCAGTAGCACTTAGCCTTGCTCCCATGTTGTGAACTTCTGAAGGAAAAGGCCAGGTGGGGAGGTCCTTTCCCAGTATCCTGGAGAATAGCTCCTCATACCTAGCTTTATCTTGCTGGTGAAGCTGGGTTGAAACAGTCCCTGCTTCAGCCATCACCAGGATTGTTCCTGGATACCTCCCCACTAACGAAACACATGGAATGGGAGTTGTGGGTCTGTTGGGGCAGGTGTTGGGCATCCCCTCTTTTCTGCCAGGCTACAGGAGATAGGAACAAACTGATTCTGATCTGGGAGGCAGCCACCTGCAAGCGCCTTTATACATTCACTGGTCATCGTGATGCTGTGTCGGTGAGTAAGGATGTTGGCTGCAATGGGGAGGAATGCTCCTGCTGGTGAGCAGAGCGTGCTGCTTTCTCCCACTGAGCCTGGGATCTTGGTGACCTGAGACCAGTGGGGCCACCCTATAGTGGAGGCCCACTTCTGAGACTGCCCTTGGGGACGCTTGGGCAGGGCACTGTTGCAGTCTGTTGGTCTTGCCTCTCCACAGGGCCTGTCCTTTCGGAAGGGCACATACCAGCTGTACAGTGCATCCCATGACCGCTCTGTCAAGGTCTGGAATGTGGAGGAGAATGCTTATGTGGAGACCCTGTAAGGTCCTGGTGGAACAAGGATTTGTCACCATGTCCCCAGGAGAAGGGAAGAAGAATGAGGGTGCAGGGTCAAGGCCCCTGCAGCTCCTCCTCATCTCCCCTGCCAGCTTTGGGCACCAGGATGTCATCACAGGGATGGACAGCCTGAGTCGGGAGTGCTGCGTGACCTCAGGTGGACGGGATGGCACTGTGCGTTTCTGGAAGATCCCTGAGGAGTCACAGCTCATTTTCTATGGGCATCAGTAGGTCTGGGACAGGAGGAGGGTGTGCTTCAGCTGGAGGCTCCAGTGTATGTGCCTCTGTGTGTGCTCAGCATCACCAGGAGCCTGTTGGTAATCTGGGGACTCCATCAAGTCCTTTGTGCTTGGAGCTCTATCCTACAGGATCCCACAGTGTACTTGTGATTACTGTTAATTGTCTGCTCTTGCAGGGGCTCCATTGACTGCATCCAGCTCATCAATGAGGAGTACATGGTGTCAGGTGCCGATGATGGGTGAGTGCAGAGCTGGGAGTGTGCACAGTCTTGCCAACCCTTTTGCTCCCAGCGCCTTCAGCCCCTTCCCTGCAGGTCGGTGGCCCTGTGGGGACTGGCAAAGAAGAAACCACTGGCACTGGTGAGGCAATCACATGGGATGCAGGGTTCTACCCAGGACCTGCAGCAGCCGTACTGGGTGTCGGCAGTGGCTGCCTTGCTCAACAGCGACCTTGTGGCTACAGGTGCCTGGTGCTGGGAGAGCTGTGTTCTCTTTGGGCAGTGCAGGATGGGGGATTCTGTGCCCTTGCCGGTGCTAGGGTATGTGTTCTCTCTGCTCCAGGTTCCCACAGTGGCTGTGTAAAGTTGTGGAAGTGCGCCGAGGGATTTCAGAAGCTGGAGCCTCTCTGTGATATCCCATTGGTACAGATGGGGGGAGGCCCATGTCAAGCTCCTCAGGGTGGGAGCAGGCCTGGGGCAGTTGCAGTGTGCTGGTGATGATACCTGCTATTTCCTCCAGAATGGTTTTGTCAACAGCCTCAAGTTCTCATCAGCTGGAGACTTCCTGGTGGCTGGCATTGGGCAGGAGCACCGGTACCGTCTCTGCGCCCCATTTTCCAGGGCTTAGACATTCCCTCCTTGCACCTGGTTGGACCAGGACAGGCACAGTTAGACACACTTTTCACCTGCAGGTTTGGCCGATGGTGGAGAGTAAAAGAAGCCAAGAACTGCATCTGCATCATCCCCCTTAAGCACAGAGCTGGAGCCCCTGGTACCATAGCAGCTGACAGCGCATAGCCTTCAAGCACTGCTCCAAGAGCTGCAGGATCTGGATCATTAAAGCCTGTGTAGTACAGAGTACAACAGCTCCAGTGTTGTCAGTGCTGCTTGGGTTTGCGGTGGTAACACAGTAACACAGTGCAACAGGCTTGTTCTGGGCTGAGGGCTGACCTGGTTTGTGTAGCCACCAGGCTTGAGCTGCTGCTTCCTGTGAGGAGGTGCAGGCAGGTTAAAGCACAATCTCTCCTGGCCATCTCAAGGATAATGTTGCAGAGTCTGCCAATTCGTAGCTGTTGCAGACTGTGGGACTTTACTGCTAGGCTATGCCTGGAGGGGAAGGCAAATGAGTGGGGGTGGTCAAGCAGCAGCATACTCCTGGGCTGTCCCAGGGAGGTAGCAGTGAGTGCCTAAGAACAGCACCTGTGGTATGGCTGTCCCCATAGGGCAGTGATAGGTTCCAGGAGCAGCTCGGAGTTTCAGCTACATGTGTGGCAGAGGAGGGCTTGGGACAGGGTGGCCAGTCCTTTGGGCACTGCAGTACCTACTGTGCTACCCAATCCCCTTGTAGCAGTCAAGTCAAGCAACACTCTTGGTGTTTGCTGGCCTGAACAGAGATGGAGGGAGGAGGAGATAGACACTGCTTGGAGAGCTGCTCCATACTACCATGAGGCAGGAGTACACTCCTGCATAGGGTAAGGAGGGTGCTGAAAAGTCACAAACCTCTATGGCTAAGAGATTATTTCCAACCTGCTCCCTGTCTTTGTGTATGTAATGTAGCAGTAGTTGCTGTCTGTGTGTGCTTTGGGATCATTAAAATAACAGTGGAGCACGATCTCCCCATGTTTGGTGGAATCTGAAACTGAAGTCAGAAAGGGGGTTGGTGTTCCAGAAATTATGGTTTGCACCTCAGCATGGGGCTTTGGACTTTCCAGTTCAGGGGCTGCTAGATCCCTAAATGATGATTTCATCCCTCAAAATGGGTATTTGGATCATTAAAGGATACTCTGGGCCCTAATTTTCAGGCCTTGACTGATATAATGAGGATTAGGGAACTTAAAAAGACAGGTCTTTTCTCTCAAGCAAGGCTTTGGACCCTAAAAAGGTCACTTTGCAGCTTAAAATGAAACTGGGGCCAGGAACTTAACACACTACACTCCGAAAATGATGGCCTAGGCTGTAGAGCTGAGCGTATAAGCAAAGTAACCACAGCTTTTGGTTCAGAAGGAGTCTCAGAGCACCAGCAGCAAGGGCTTGGTCACTAAGACTTGAGGGTTCAGGCAAACAAAAGACTTGCTATCACAGATAGAGGCTTGGGACCCTGGAAACATGGTTTGGAATCTGAAAATGAGACATTGGCTGTGGAAATAAGTGAGCTTTGGGAGTTCAGACATGGAGTATCTAGAACCTAAAACAGGCCTTACGACACTGAAAATTATTATTTGTAAGTGAAACTGAGGATCTAGGTTTCAAAGAGGAGCCTCTGGGAACTACGAACCGTAGAATCGTTTCGTTTGGAAAAATTTGCTTAAAGCCTGTGCGGCTTGGGGTCCCCAGCCCAATCCAAGACCCACAGACGCTTTATGCTCTAGACAGCCCCATCCCGCTGCCCCGCTGAGCCATGAGCAACGGCGGGCCCGGGGCCGCCCTTCCCGCGAGGAGGCGCCAGGGGGCGTTCGATGCAGCGCCGTTGCTTACCCGGTCGCAGAGGAGCCGAAAACGAGCGAGAGCGCGCGGGAGGGCGGCATGGCTGCTGCGACCGTGGTGAGGGCTGGCGGCTCGTGTTCAGGCCGCTGAGGCCGGGCCGGAGGAGCCCTGGTGGTGGGCGGGGACCAGCTCCGCTTCTGCTGGGGCCTTGGCGCTGCTGAGGGCGGGCTGCACAGGGGCCTGTGTTTGGGTGGAGGTGGGGAGCAGCGAGACGTGACTGCACAGGACTTGGGGTAGTAGGGATAGAGTTGGGCTTGGTGGGGCTTAGTGCGGCTGGGTGAGGGGAGCAGATCTTGGGCTTGAGATCCTACTGTAGCTGCGGCCGGTTTTGGTGCGCGGGATCACTTGGGGGTCTGGTGCAGGTGGTGCTGAGGAGCTCACATTATGAACCTGTGGGCCTGCGGCCTTGCGCTGGAAGGGGCAAGGCGTAGGAGGGGCTGCTGATAACCTGGGGGTAGGGAAGCAGGCTGATCCTTGTGCGTGAGCGTCGTTATGGAAGCAGGGGCTATGTGTGTAGGAGCAGGGATTGAAGGCTGATAAACTTCTTTTGAAGTCTGAACTACTTTAATTTTGATTTTTTTTTTCAGTGATTTTGTTGGTTATTTTTTATTTTCCTCAAATTCTATGCTTTTTCTTGTCCGTTACAGCACAGTATGGTGTAGAGGAGTGCTGTGTACCCCATCTATAGGGGAATGATAGTGGTCAGTCTTTTTTGTTGCAGTGCCTTTTACATTTCACTATTTTGGCAGGTGTGCTGACTTGCAAGGTTGCCCCTTCTATGCAGAGAGTGAGCTCCTGTCTACACCTGGTTTGAAATGAGCAGCTTTTAGAGCAAAGCTGTACCTGATAGCTTGCTCAAGTGACTGACATTCCAGGGTCAGCTGTGGGTACTCCACACCGGTAGCAGTAAGAAGTGTATTGCAAAAATGCACAGGTGGTTTGCACAAGTCCTGCACGTAAGACCAGGAGTGATTATCAGTGTGGAATAACCTGCCCTTTCAAGAACTTAATGATATATGGGGAAATATATGTTTTGCATTGTATAACATTTGAACCACTAACTGACTTGTGAAGTGAATATGTGGCTTGGTTAGCTTGCCATGAAAATAAAATGTTTTTATTGTGTGAAGATGATTCTTAATCTATCCTGTCTGAACATTATTGTTTTCTAGGAAGATCCGTCCCTAGAGAGACATTTCAAAGGCCACAGAGATGCCATCACTACTGTGGACTTCAGTCTTAATAAGAAACAATTGGGTAAATCATCATTTCTGTATTCTGGTGTCCTACAGATAAAAAAGGATTTCTCTCCTTAAGTTATATGAGAGGAGCTATGGAGGTCCTGAACTATAAAATAATTAACTTATTTTTGCAATGAAAAGATTGCTGAGGTTTTGGGATGTTTTATGTGACTAGAAGAATCACAGAACCACAGAAGTGGTTGAGGTGGGAAGGGACCTGTGGAATTTGTCTGGTCCAGTCTCCTTACTCTTGCAGGGTTCCTGAGAGTGCAGGACTGTGTGCATATGGCTTTTAAACAATTCCAGGGAAAGAGTCCACGGGCAATGTATTCTGGTGCTGAGTTGTCCTCTCGAGGAAGAAGTTCTTCCTCATATTCATTTACATTTTTCTATCCACAAATTTTCTGTTTGTGCCCAGTGCTTCTTGTCCTGTTTTTGAACCAGGGTCACACTTCATGAACATCCTGCTGGAGCATCAGACATGTCTATTTTTTCCTAAAGCTACCTTGCTCTACAGTGCAGTAAACACAAAGTTAAAACCATGCTGCTTTTGTTTTTTTTTTCCATCTTTCATTTCTCCTGTTTTGTCATTTGCATGTGGCTGCATCAAGGCTTGTGTCATAGCTACTGTTAGTTTGTCTTGTATACTTGGAACCAGCAGGAGTTTTGGCTCTTGATGAAGCTGTTGTTCGATCTGTGAGAACGTTGCTTGGGTTCACAAGGAAGATCAGGCAGAAACGGTTCTTTGAGGCAACATGTCTGATTGGCTGCAGATGCAGATATGATTAAACAGAAATATAACATTCTACCAGGTTTTGTAATAATCCTGTTCTTGGTCTTAAAACCTGCAACACTGTAGCTCTGGAAGATGCCAGGAAATGAAAATCAAACCTGTCTTGTACCACCCTTCTTGCTGACGCTGTTTGAATTGTTTTCTACCGTCTTTCATCCTGCTCCTTAAGTCTTTGTTTGTGGAGTGAGATTTCATTGTGCTCTGTATCCATGATTGTTTGCCTATCCCTAAAAATGAATCTAGTCAGTGCAAGTCTCTTCTCAACAAGGATGCTCTTAAGTATAATTTAGCATTGCATTTGACTGACCTCTCAGAAGTAGCATGTGAGTCTTTACTTCCTCCAACCAGACCTTGATAGAAGTACTCTTGATATTTTTAATTGACATGATCATGTGAGAAAGGCAATGAGTTCTAAGAGTGTTTCTTTTTTAGGCATGGTTTGGTCAATCGCATCTACTCGTGTGAGATCTCCGAGTTCTTTTTTTCTCCACATAATTCCTTTTTCTAGTCCAAAATCAGCCAACCAAGCCTAAAGGAGTAAATTTTTTTATTCTGTTAGATTGTTTGCCTAATCCAGTAGGGATGGTAGTTTTTGCTAGCAAGTCCCAAATTGCATCCTACACTTAAATGACATGGCAGAGCATTATTTCATTATTTTCCTTTTTTTAATATCACTTCTGTAAAAACGATGGTATTTACATTAGTATTTTTAACACACAGTGTCTTAGTAGAACAGTGATTAAAGTGTAAATCTCTTTCTGCTTGGCCATGTACTCAATCTTTTGTTATATAGTTGTCTTCCTTTAAATTCCTAAGGGACTGAATCCCTGAATGAGATACAAAACCAACAGACAAATATGTGAAGTTGTGTTTTTGTTTTTTGTTTCTCCATCAAGGGCATGTGTAATCATAGAATAATTAAGGCTGGAAAAGGCCACTACAATCGTAAAGTCCAGCCATCAGCCCATCCCCACCTGCCCACTGACCTCATCCCTCAGTGCCACATCCCCATGGCTCTGCAACACCTCCATGGATGGTGACCTCCCTGGGTAGCCTGTACCAATGTATTACTGCTCTTTCTTGGAAAAATTCTTCCTAATTTGCAACCTGAACCTCCCTTGCAGAAGGCCTCCACACGTGCCAGCCTCAAAGCTCAACACTCCTCAGCCCCATTGCTTCTGCACCAGTGCCTGCTTTGCAAGTGACCTGGTATGAAATGAACATATCCTGAACCGATACCAGAAAAATGTAGTTATTTTTCTGTTTAAGTGACTGTAAAATAACATTTCTAGCAGAAGCTATTTTTTTTTGTTTGGCATAATGCTAATGAACTGAAATCTTGTTGTAATTAGGATACTGCCATATTGGAACTTAATGTCAAACTGATCTTTATTCCTAGAAGAGTCTTAAGAACTTGGTGCAGGTATGGCCCACTTCCCATTTAGGAAGAGAAAGACTCCTATGGTTTCTTGGTAGACAAAGACATGCACATTCTGTACTTTGCCTGTGGAAAGTCTAATTTTCCATTATTTGGGTGTTAAAGTGCTTTAGGACGCTATCTATTGGCACAGATTCTGAGACTTGCCATCTGCTACTTTTTCTCTTTGCTAACTTGATGGCAGTATATATTTGCTCTTTACCAATAACCAGGGGCCCTGTGCAGGAGATTGCATGCAGCATGGTGGGCTTCAGGGTGGGTGAACATGTTTTCAATTTTCAGTTTGCTGAGTTGGCAGTGAGACCTGAGGAGGGCAGTTCTAGGTTGAAGTGGAATTCCCAACATATAGGGAAGAGCAATGGATTGTATAAATTTCAGCACCATAGGGATGTGTAAAGAAAACAAAGGTGTTAACATAGCCTTTAGTTGAGATGAGAGAGGCTGGATGGATCTGGGCTCTTCTGCTCTGGTCACTCAGTTGCTCATTTACTGGTTCAGACTGTGACCTGGCAATTCCGTTGCAGGATGTCTGGGAGCTTTCATTTGAGATATGCTTTTGTGAAGTTGGAGCTGGCCACTCCTTATAGCAAGCAGTGCATCCTGGAAGGCAAACAACGCAAAGAAAGGAGTGTTTCTTGAAGATGGGGTCAGTTTTATTTGCTGTGGTTGCAGTGTGCACACATCTGAATTCTGCCTCCTATTTGCATGCTCTTGCTGATGAGGAAGGTCTTAGAAAAAGCAGCATCTGACTGTCACGGAGTTATCTCTAGATCTGAGTCCGTGACAGGGACACACACACAAAAAATAATAATAAAAAGAGAGGGAAAGAAAAAAAAAACTGCCCCGCCTTTTGCAGCGGGGCTGGACCGCTCCGGGAAAAGGTGAGAGGGGGAGGGGGAGGGGTACGAAGATAGCAGATGGGTATAAAAAAAAAAAGAGAACGGCAACGATCTGAGGTGGAACAGTAATTTACTAATTCCAATAAAATCAAATAAAATGAGAGAGACAGTAGTATCCATAAATAGAAGGTCTTACGCTAGTAAACTGCAGGGAAGGCACACAAGTTTTTCTCCGCGGCAAAACAGAGAGGAAGCATGACAGAGCGCCGCTCTCCGGCTGGGAGCTCCAACCCTCTTCCTCTGCCGCCCAAGTTGAATGACGCTCCTTCCCCTCCCATCCCAGAACACTGACTCTTTAACTCCCATTGTTTTACATGATGTTCTGGTGTGGAATACTGACAACAAAAATCGCAACACCACAACACTGACCAGCGTGGGGGGAGAGAATGAGTCAGAGAATGGAATGGGTTGAAAAGGACCTCAAAGATCATCTAGTGTCAATGCCTCTGCCATAGGCAGGGTTGCCACCCACTATACCAGGCTGCCCAGAGCCACATCAACCTTGCCCTGAATGGCTCCAGGGTGTCATAAATGCTCGGAGTCCAATTGGAGTTTTTGCAATATTTTGTTACAATCAAAAGGCAAAAACAATAAGCAAGCACTGGGTATGCTGGGGAGTCTCTGCTCCACCAACGGCACACATGGAGAAGACCAATCCCCCGTTTTTTCTACACAGTTCTACCTGGTTCCCCCCGAAATCTCCTCCTTCCTTTATTACCCATAACTGTCCTGTGCTTGCATGGCCTGTTGCTAGGGGGTTGTATTCTTCCCTCTGGGGGTTGTGAGGAGGAAGATCAGTCGTCTTCCTCAATGTCCTTTCATTCACCCTTGGTTCCATGCATGCGCACATTGAATTAGTTGTATAAGTGTCATGGTTTTATGATTTTTGGTACTGGTATTCCACATCATAACATCATGTAGTGCATTTAGAGTTAAAGAGTCAATGCTTCAGCTCCGTGGATCATCAATAGTTCCAGGTATACCTGTCTCAGAAGAGAAGAACTACATTCCCCAGATGACTGTGCGATGCCTTGCGTTCTTACGTGTTTACGCTCAGAGGGAAAGATAAAAACTGTCTGTGGTCACAGGACACTCTCTTTCCTTGAGGATTGACTCAGCAGTGGGTACTCACTGCCGTCTCGCCTTCAGCGTTAGCGTAAGGCCTTCGGTTAATTG
Source organism: Cyrtonyx montezumae (assembly GCF_038088225.1). Taxonomy (NCBI): domain Eukaryota; kingdom Metazoa; phylum Chordata; class Aves; order Galliformes; family Odontophoridae; genus Cyrtonyx; species Cyrtonyx montezumae. The sequence goes on from NW_027072067.1 coordinate 473,222, forward strand.
GACACTCTCTCTTGCTCATTTTATTTATTAGCTTTAATTCCAATTATATTGTATTATATTGTGTTATTTTGCTTTCTGATATCTATTTAGTAAATTAGCTTTCCTCCTCAGATCGTTGCTGCTGGTTTGTTCCTACGCCCATCCCTTTTCCCTTTCCCCCTTCCCCTTTCCTGGGGCGTGGGTCTGTGTGTCCCCCGCACCAATCGTCACGGAACTGGGCTGAACCTGCCCGTAAACCGTTGACAATAAGGTTAATTGCTCAAGGTTCAAGTTAGTTAAAATATGCTGATACAATAATTCTTTCTGGATTATCGGGTGCCTACATATGCATCCTGTTCTCTGTTTAAAAGCGAGTGTTGGGGTTTGTGGTTAATGTCCGTGTTATCTCTAGTACAGCATCATCCTTGAGTCTGTCCCCCTTCCTCACCCTACTGACACAAATCATCTGTCATATTTCACAAGGGCAACCTGTTCCAGTGCGTCCACCACCCTCTGAGTGAAAAACTTAATCCTTATATCTAACCTGAATCTCCCCTTTCTTACTTTAAAACCATTCCCCCTTGTCCTGTCACTATCAACCCATGTAAATAATAATTCCCCTCTTGTTTATATGCTCCCTTCAAGTATGATAAGGCCACAGTGAGGTCTCCAGCCCTCTGATCACCTTAGTGACCCTCCTCTGGACCCATTCCAAGAGCTCTGTGTCTTTCTTGTGCTGGTAGCCCCAGGCCTGGACACAGAACTCCAGGTTGGGCCTCACAAGAGCTGAGTAGAGGGGGACAGTCACCTTCCTCTCCCTGCTGGCCACTCCTTTTTTAATCCAGTGCAGAATGTAAAAAATAAAAGGAAGACTAGGAAAACTGCATTTCAGTGAAAGGAAGACTAGAGAGAATGTGGGCCCCCTATTAGGTGAGGAGGTTGTTCTGGTTACAGGGGATGCTGAGAAAGTGGAGATACTGAACGCCTTCTTTGCTTCTGTCTTCAGTGAAAAAGCTCTCCCTCAGGAATCCCAGACCCTGGAGGTTAGTGGGAGGGTCTGGGGAATGAGAGACTTTCCTTTAGTCAGGGAAGAGATGGTTCGTGAGTGCCTAGGCAATGCTAATGTTCATAAATCCATGGGACCTGATGGGGTGCATCCACGGGTGCTGAGGGAGCTGGCAGAGGTGATTGCTGAACCACTCTCTATCATCTTTGAGAGGTCTTGGAGAATGGGGGATGTGCCTGATGACTGGAGGATAGCCAGTGTCACTCCGGTCTTCAGAAAGGGCAAGAAGGAAGATCCTGATAATTATAGGCCAGTCAGCCTCACCTCTGTCCCTGGAAAGATGATGGAACAGCTTGTTCTGGATGCCATCTCCAGACAATTGGAAGAAAAGGAGGTTATCAGGAGTAGCCAGCACGGGTTCACCAAGGGGAGGTCATGCTCGACCAGCCTGGTGGCCTTCTATGATGTTGTCACTGGCTGGGTGGATGGGGTGAGGGCAGTGGATGTAGTCTGCGTTGATTTCAGCAAGGCATTTGATACTGTCTCCCATGACATCCTTATAACAAAGCTAAGAATGTGTGGGATAGATGAGTGGAATGAAGAAAGGCTAAGTGAACTGGATCTCTTTAGCCTTGAGAAAAGAGGACTGAGAGGGGACCTGATCCAGTTTTATAAATATCTGAGGTGTGGGGGACAAAGTGGCAAGGCCAGACTCTTTTCAGAAATGTGTGGAGACAGGACAAGGGGAAACGGACAGAAACTGCAGCACAGGAGGTTCTGCACGAATGTGCGCAAGAACTTCTTTACGGTGAGGGTGACGGAGCACTGGCACAGCTGCACAGGGGGGTTGTGGAATCTCCTTCTCTGGAGATAGTCAAGACCTGCCTGGACGCCTAGCTGTGCGACCTGGTGTAGGGAACCTACTTTGGCAGGGAGCTTGGATTCTCTTGAGATCCCTTCCAACCCCTGTGATTCTATGATATGGTTGACCTTCTGGATTGCAAGCGCACTGCTAACTCATATCCAGCTTCTCATCCACCAGGACCCCACAAGTCCTTCTGCTTTCCAGGAGTTTTTTTCCCCAGTCTGTATAAATATACCTGGGATTGCCCTGGCTTAAGTGCAACACCTTGCACTTGGCCTTGTCAAACCTCATTGGGTTCACACAGGCCCAAGGGGATGAACATTCTTTACTCACATTTACTGTGAGTAAAGTGCCTGTTTCCTACAGTGTCCCTGCACACCCTTCTTGATGTTGGAGCATGCATTTCACCCCTTCTGCGGAAGCCAAGGTGTAAAGACAAGTTGCATTTTGTGGTGGTTGCTTTTTTTTCTTCTTTTTTTCTTTTAACAGGTGAGTATAGATGGTAGACTTGAGAATGAAGAAGTGGGCTGAGTGGGTACGGGTAGGTGGAGGTACCTGAGTCTCTACCCACAGTCCCTTAAAGCTTCTCGTTGCAGCGTCTGAGGCGCCGACTGGGATGTGAATGATCCAAATCATTTATTACAGTTTCTAACATTCGTTATATACATTCACAAATTTTCTCTTTTGACTTTCCTAACTACCTTTACACGTCAACTAGACATTCCACAAACACTCCTTGTCATTCAAAACTACACACTCTTCCTCCAGTCAGGGTCATGATCACACAGAGTCAATGGTTTATGGGCTGGTTCGGTGTGGTTCTGTGACGGTGTGGGGGACCCACAGAAAGAGGAAAGCTAATTTACTGAATAAGATATCAGAAAGCAAAATAGCACAATATAATACAGTATAATTGCAATTGAAGTTAATAAATCTAATAAAATGAGCAAGAGAGAGTGTCCGATAAACCGAAGGCCTTATGCTAAATGCTGAAGGCGAGACAGCAGCGAGCATCCACTGCTGAGTTGATCCCGAAGGAAAGAGAGCGTCCCGTGACTGCAGACAGTTTTTATCTTTCCCACTGAGCAGAAACACGAAAAAGGAAAACCATCGCACAGTCATCTGGGGAATGTAGTTCTTCTCTTCTGAGATAGGTATACCCGGAACTATCAATGATCCATGGAGCTGGAGCATTAACTCTTTAACTCTTAATGCACTACATGATGTTATGATGTGGAATACCTATACCAAAAATCATAAAACAGTGACACACAGCCATCATGCAGCTTACTTGACTTTGTTTTTCTTCTGGAGTGTCCTTGGTTTTCAGCTTTGCTTTCTCATGCTGTTTATCTTGCTCCGCAGCTTCTGCTCTGAATATTCTTTCTTGTATTCCCTCATCTCATGACTGCCCTGAAGTCCCACTGACTCCTCCTGTTGCAAAATGAGCTCTGCTTTAACTTTACTGCAAGATTGAATTTTTCTTAAGTGCTGAGCTGTGTTTGAACAACATTTTGCTACAAGAAAACAGCTAGGTATTGGGGATGAAATGTCTTTGGGTTGCCTTTGAGTCACTAGCTCACAGGGCTTTTCTGCTTAATTGATATTCAGTCTGCCTCTATTTTCAAATAAAAAGTGATGAGATGAGCTTCCTCTGTAGAACTTCTATGCATTTCCTTAGTGCACATTTTTTGGGGGTAGGAGGCTTTTGCCTTTCCCTCTGCAGCTATTGCATTATCTTGGGAACTGAAATGTTAGTTCAACCTAGTGCACAAGTATGAATTGCTGATTCAATATAGAGTATATATAAGCAAAATGTAAAAGTATGCGTGAAGCTGTTGGAAGCTGTGTTGGCAAATGGAGAGTGGAAGTAGCTCCATTTTAATTGGAGGAGAATTAATGCAAATTGCCTTTTTTCTTCTCAACACAGCAAGTGGCTCAATGGATTCATGCCTGATGATCTGGAGTATGAGACCTCAGATGAGAGCCTATCACCTTGTGGGCCACAGAGATGCAGTGATGTGTGTTCAGTTTTCTCCTTCTGGCCACCTTGTAGCTTCAGGATCCAGAGACAAAACGGTCTGCCTATGGGTTCCGAGTGTGTAAGTATCTGTTCCCTCTGCATCTCTTTTTGTGTTTAAATCTGGTGTGGGATACTTGCTTCCTTCTTGAGAGCAGTTCTGCAGGTCTGGGACTGAGGAAAGAGCAGTTTTATGCAGCGGCTCAGACATAGAAGAGGTAATTCAGTCTTGAAATGCCACTGGAAATGAGATTGAATCCCCTTTCAAAGCTTAAAGTTAGGTATTAACTTCTAATATATGCTAATATACTAAGTCACTTATGTAATTCCTCCTACCCCACTCTTGTCAGTCTCTTGGAGCAAACCAATCCTTTGCTTCTCTGCCAATCTAAAGCAATGTACTTAAACTCAAGGTGGAGTATAGTGATTGAGATAACCATCACCCTGCTCACAGAACAGTTACTAGCTTTCATGCCAGTTTAGTCCATCTACTATTAGATGGTTTCTAATCTTTATTTCCTGATCTTAATCTAGTAATTTTCCTCCATGGGTTCTAAATGATGGCATAGTACTAAAAGATGATTTTTGGGTTGTGCGCTGACTTTTTGGTGAGCTTTAAGGTGATTAACTAGAATTTACTTACTCTTTCAATACGTTACTTGCCTCTTCCCATAAAGATTTCAATTTTTGAGTAGAGGGCTTAGTTCCCTTAATTTATGGCTGTCCAAGCTGTCGGCTTGCCTTGGCTTTGTTGAGTGAAGAGGAATTGTCTTGAGCTGCATATAAAATGTATAGTTAATATATATAGTTAATGTATGTAAACAACAAAAACATAACATTAGATTTTTAACCTTAGTTTAGAGGAACTAACACATCAGTCTGGTTTGATGAAAATAATAACAGTTCTTACTGAGTTCTCAAGGTGTTCAGCACAGATTTTTGGTGAGATTTTACTCTTCCTGTATTTTATCCTTGAAAACAGTTGTTCACAAGTCTGTGTATTGCCAAAAAGCCATGACATGAGTAAGGTGGATTGTATAAGCCAGGGACATCTTCCTCTCGTAATGATGGAGCTTCTAAAAGTCTGGTAAAGATACATAATAAGATTTTTCTTTAAGTTGAATATCGGATGGCAACCCTATACATTTGAATTTAAAATTTGCAGATAATGTATATTATGTCAACTGAAAATGGAGTCACAGATATCCAAAAAAATTGATGATTCTTTCAGCAATCTTGAAACCTGTTCTCAAATTCCTTTATCAAAATGAAAAGCAAGGCTGCACATTTTTTTGCTGTTCACAGGAATGTGTTTAGCTAATGTATCAAAATGCATACATTTATTAACTGGAGTCAGCTCTGCGCTGTGCTTACCCCATGCCCTAGTTCAGCCTGGACAGTGTTAATAACACACCTGAACTCATTAATACTTGTCAAGTCCTTGGCAGTTATTGGTTGAGAGTCTTCATAACTTCTTTTGATTCACTGTTATGCATTGTTTTATGTGATATACAAGAACACAAGCAGGAGAGAGCAGAGCTTCTGCTTCAAAACTTAATTTTGCTGCAAATGATCAGAAGCTTTTGTGTCTGAAATGCAGAAAAAGAACTGCCAGTTTTTCCTCTAGCTTCTTGTGGAATTGTTTTTATTTGTGGATGTACGGATATACAAAAAAATGCTTGAGGTCCTTTTGCTTCTGAGCTTGTTGAGTGATGTTATTAAGGACTAAAGGATTGTTTCCAGAACCCAGGAAAGCAGACCTGAAGTCTGTGGTGGTAAAGTAAAAGATGCGATGTAGAGCTGGGAAAATAAAAATCAAGGTACTCCCATACCAGGATGATGCATGGAGTGGATGAAGTAAGCTCTGGATCCAACTCCCACACCCAAAAATCCATTTAATGTGAAGTCCTCTCCTAGAGGAGGTATCAGATATTAAGCAGATAAGAGCAGATACTACACTTGGTCTTAGCCAAAAGTCCAAGAGACAGTCATGATGCTCACCTGAAACTGATGCCTGAACTCTTATTAAAATTCTTTTTACATCCGAGTCAGATGTGACATTTTCAGTTGACAAAAGCGTAATCCTTTCTTTTAGTGTAAATCTCAGTGTATCTTTTAACTACAGAATTGTAACAGTGATTTCATAATGATGGAATGACTATACAATAAATATGGTAGAAATTTCATGCAGTTAAAACTTAATTCATAGTAAAAAAGAAATGAAATGTACACATTAATTGAAATTATAGTTAATTTCAGCTTAGTTAAACTTTCCTGGAATAAATGATCACAATTACATGTCAACCTGTATGTTATTAAAAGACACTAGGTTAATTATGTTTAATAAAATGTTAAACCTTGCGACTCATCAATCTGGAGTAATAGAAGAGACTGACAGTGTCATTCTGCTATCTCCAGAGCTGCACTGCTTGCTTGTTTGTAATACTGGAGAGGAATATTAGTGTAGAGTAGTTCAGTTAGAAAGGACCTACAAAGATAATTGAGTCTATTGCCTGATCCCTTGAGGCTATTTGTAGCTTTCTTAGATGTGCTGGGTCACAGCTGTCTGGCTTCCAGTCACCAGGGTCCTCCCCATACTTTCAGGATGTCTGGTAAATTGTTGAGAGAGTTCTGGCTACAACATCCACTAGCTGCTTCAGACAGTCAGGTAAATTCCATCAGAGCTGATGGACTTATATTCAGCTGATACCACTGGTCCCATACAGTTTTGGTGACCACAGATGAAAAGTCATTGCTCTGCCAGCCATGGTCCTCCAACTCAGCACCCCATACTCTATCATTAGTATTAAAAATGGAGGCAAAAAAAACACATTAAAGGCCTCTGCCTTTTCCTCATCCTTACTTGTTAGGTGACCATCTTCATCAATTTTCAATCCTGTTTTCCTCTTTCTCTTGCTGTTAACGTATATTAAAGGTGTTTTTTTGTTTTGTTTTATTCTAACATATCCTAGCCAATGTGAGCTTTTGTTTTTTCCCCACAAATGTGAACCGACACTCTGTTATCTCCATGTGAAGCCTGACTGTGCTTCATGAGTTGATATATTTTCTTTTCTGACAAAGTTCTGGAAAGAATTCCCTGTGCAACCATGCCAGCCTTCTGCATTGCTTGCTTGACTCCAGGCAAAGTGGGACTGTCTGCTTCTAGAAGGTGGTACTTAAAAAGTGACCAAATCATAGGCACACTTCAGCCTTCTGGAGAGCCAGTTTCCAGCGGACCCTGATTGCTACCTCCCTTAGTATCTTCAAGTTTGTTCTCTTAAAATCCAGGTGGCAACTCTTCTGACTATCTTCTCATTACACTAAAAATATTGAACTTGATTTCATTTCATGATCACAGTGGCTAAAACAGCAACCTGCTGTCATGTCACCAACCAGGCCTTCTCTGTTTTGAAACAGACCGAGGAGGGTGCCTTTCATAGTTGTCTTTCTCAGTACTTTTCAGAGGACGTTATCTTTAGTATGCTTCAGGAATTTCCTAGATGTATTTGTTGTGGCAGTACAGTGGTCCCAGCTGAAGGGAGATTTCAACTTCTAAGGACGACTGGACAACTATCTCAAACTTGTTAGATTTCTAGGAAGCTAAAATAAAAAAAGTGGGAGTGTAATGGGAGAACTGAACTTCAGTGATGCTGTCTTAGTAATTTAGGGATGACCTCTGTGGTCTAAACTATATCTATGGTTGTAGTGTCAGAAAAGGGCTAGTGTGGAATACAAATTAGTGCTGTATCAGTTGTGAAATATCTTGGTGTGTGGCAGCTTTAACATGTTTATTTAGGGTTCTTTGCTAGCTTACTTTCTTTAGGCATAGCTGAAACAAGGGATGTTGAGATAAGTAAGGTTTGTGACTTGTTTGTTTGCCAGTTTTGTAGAGTTGTTAAAGGGGAGGGAGAAACCTTAGTCTGTTTGCAGGTCGGGACTTTGTTTCTGAAGAATTTGAAGCCTTGTAGTTGCTTTTGAGGAGGATAGGTTACTAAGTTAATGCTACTTTGGTTGTGGATTTCTCTTGTGAGTTTTATTGAGGGGAAGCTGTGTTATTGAATTCTATAATTAAATGTCCATGCTATGAAATTTTCTCAGATGTTGGAATCTTTTGTGCTTTTGTACAAAAAGAAAACTTCACTAAGAAACCTTTACTGTTCTTTGCTTTCTGGCAATTAAGGATTAAATAAAACTTGGAATCTTTGACCTTTCTGAAGAGGATGTGAGGGTATTGCTGGAAAGCATATAGTATGATTTTCTGCTTTTTAGTTTCAGTAGTGCCATGGACCTCAGCATATGGCAATAACCCAGTTTTCCAGAAGACTCAGTAGAATGCTAGGCTGCTAAAGAGAATCAGAGTAAAACATGTCTCTGTTGTCCTTTTCTGTCTGTGGACATTGCATTAATGATGATGCAGAATATATTGTGCATAAACAGGACTCTTGGTCCAAAATGACTTGTTGAATCTCTAAATATGTTGTGCTCTGTCTAACGTTTATTTGCCAGAAGAATGCCTCTTGCATTTCTTTGGAAATGTTGGAGAAATAAGATTTAGGTGTACCTTATCTTTTGTCTAGCCCAACTGCATTAATACTAATATTTCTCAGCGCTGTACAACAGGAGGCATTCTGGATTCAGTTGTGATGTTTCTCCTATGAATCTGTCAGCTGGAGTTTTGGCCACTGCAGTAATGAATGTCAGGTAGTTGCTTTCTTGACTTTACATAGATTAGCTGTAAAAACTTACCTCTCTTTTCATATGCATTGAAGTGAAGGCTCTGGTTAGTAGTACCAAGTCACAGCTGCTCCTCTTATATTGATGATCCTGAATATGTTTTAAATAGTTGCACAAATTAACAACAGCATTTTTGCCCCTTTCTGGGCCATGCGTTTCAAGGTGGACTGGGCTACGGTACTGTAGTAGAACTGGATTTAGCTTTGTGTTCTGTACAGTTTGTGAAGTGTGAACTAGTTTGGATTTGGTCAAAGTTTTCTCCCTAGTGTCAACGTAAATTTCCATAGTAATAATGATTAATTATAGACATACAGAAGCTTTATATTTTCAGGTATTGTAATGAACAGAGTAGCAAAGAGCCGTTCTGCTGTACAGTCCTGAAGTATTCTTTCCTTCTGTGTAGCAAAGGAGAATCTACTGTGTTCAAGGCTCATACAGCAACTGTAAGAAGCATTCATTTCTCCAGCGATGGCCAATCCTTAGTTACAGCTTCCGATGACAAAACAGTCAAAGTGTGGACAGTTCACAGGCAGAAGTTTTTGTTCTCACTCAATCAACACATAAATTGGGTTCGTTGTGCCAGGTAAGTATGTTGCTCTGTTGTTGATTTATCTTATAAAGTAGAGACTATGAGACATTGGGGTTTCATGATGGAAATGTGTCCAGTGTCTAAAAATGTATTGTTAAACTATGGAGAGAGGCCTCAGATAACAGTTATGTTTTGTATTTCTTTAGTGATCTTTTCTGCTTAGTTCTGTCTTTCACCTTTTATCGTTATGAGTATTGCATCTTGAATTTACCAAAAGAGATAAGTGAAGGATTATAATTATTTTTGTCTTAGTTACTTACAGTCTTGTCATGGGTCTATTCAAAAAGGGTCATCAGTACCTCATAATTAACATTTGGTTAAGGAGAATACTTAAAAGTATATAATAATTATCTACAAGCATTTTGGTGTGTTATTCTTTTTAGATGTTATTCATTTTAGATGTTCTGAAAGTTCAGCTAATGATCTTTGCTTTTTATATGAATAAAAAGGTAGTACACAATGCTGAAAGAGCTGCTGTTACAAAATCATTATTTTCTTGTAACTGCCTCAAAAAGTCAATTTTCATTGATCCATCATAGTTCTGAGGAATTTTTATGCGTATATATATTTAGGTTAAAGCTTCAGTTTATCTAAAGGTGATAATTTTATTAGATACTTTCATGGTAGCAGTGACTTGTAGTCCTATAGATGCTCACAGTAGAGAAGAAGGGATGTTTTCCACCATGTATGATGTTCTTCACTTAGACTTAAGTTCTGATCCTATGCTATTTTTGCCTTTGAAGATGTATATTGATCTCTATTCTCTTAATCTCTAGCTCCCATCTAAAAATTTCACATACATTCTTCTGAGTACAAGTCTACAAGTAGGACAAGGGACCTAAAGTCAGTCTGAAGACTTGCCTGGAGATGATGTAATGCACTAGGGATAGTTTGAGGACTTATCAGTTGCTGTTTTCCCCTCTACCACTGGCAGTTGGATTTTCAGTCTAACTAATGTCAATGTGACTTCCTGAAGAACGAAGTGTGTTTTTGGACTTTAACTTTGACAGCTGGCTAAATCCACTTGACTCTGGACACTTTTTATTTGGGTATGCTTCTTAGTTGCTGTAACTCTTCTAGATTCTCTCCTGATGGACGGTTAATAGCATCAGCCAGTGATGACAAAACTGTCAAGCTGTGGGATAAAACTAGCCGAGAATGTATACATTCCTTCTGTGAGCATGGAGGGTAAGTACATGCCAGGGTGTAAAAAACAGCCTTGTGATTGTTGAAGTGGGGATGTGTGATGAATCTGTTTTTGTTACTGCAGCTAGAGATTCCTGCCCTGAAAATTTCCACCTCTTAGGAAAACATTAGCACCTATTACAAAAGCAGCCATCAGAGAATGAAATGGAAGAAAAGCATCCAGAATTGCTCTGATCTCATGAGTTGTCCAGATTGGAACCTCAAGCCTTAAATTTCTGTGTTCTTACTATTTATTATTGGAAACAAGTAATTGATTTATTCCAGATATATCAAGGTTTGGGTTGTTTTTTGATTTGTGTCCTAAGTTAAAGTGAACTAAAAGTAAAAATGCTTTGCATGTTTTGTTCCATCTTCAGAGTGACAAATTGTTATTCAAAATTTCTTCATTTTTGTTTCAGTTGTCAAAACAGGAAATTTTGTTTCATACAAGATACTGAGCTGCAGCAAAAGTTTATTGAAAAATTATTGAGAAATAAAAAATACAGATGGGCCTGTTTCCAGCTTCTTAGATGGTTATTAATTTTAACTAATTTCTTGCAAGTTGTTCTTCATTAAAGATTAAGTTTTTTACTGTAGTTAAAAATATTTTAAAAAAAGACTGTGTACAAGTTCAGAAAAGAAGTTGGTTTCAACTCCACTGTATTGTGAGTAGCAGCATGGGATTTCAGGCATAAATTCATTTCAGTTCTCCTTTAAAATTAGTTAAGACTAATAAGGGAAAAATAATAAAAATAATAATTTTATATACACTGATCTAGAAATACTGCTAAATTAGTGAAGAACACATATTATGCATATGTTTACACTTGAAAATGTTCTATAGTCAGATCCTTCAAATTCCAGGAGGTTCCTAACACCTGCAGCTCCTAACACACAGCAGTAACAAAGAGCTTTGAAGACAGTTATTTTGAGATATGATCGTGCAGTCTGCTTGGGTTTATGAGCTTGGTCTTAAGAGAAATTTGCCAGTGTGAATTTTCTGTTTATTTCTTTATATATCACTGTATCATGGTATAGTTAGTTTCCCTTCCTGAAAGGACCATTTTGATTTCAAGCAAGGGCTGAATTTAAACAGTTGGATTTAACTGCAATTTACAGGTTTGCAAATCATGTGGAATTTCATCCCAATGGTACATGCATTGCTGTAGCTGGCACAGATAATGCTGTGAAGGTGTGGGATGTAAGGATGAATAGACTCCTCCAACATTATCAAGGCAAGTTAAGATCTTTGAAAAACCTGACTTGTCCATGTTTTGCTATGGATTACTCTGAAGTTCCAAAGATGTCTGTCACCTGCTGTTTTTGCAGAAGGGCTTGGCTTAGGCCCATGAGGGGAATCGTTTCCTCACCAGCCTCCTGCTTTGGTTCTAGCTCAGAGGTTAATTCTTGCATATTGATAAGACACTTCTCTTCTGGTTTCTCTTTGCTCATTGTGGAGGGTGGGAGAAAAAAGCCACAACACTAGAAGTGTCCCTTGTTGCAGGTGTGCTTTGGTGATACCTGCAGTGCCACTTGGATTCTGTTTACTTCAGGAAATGATGTGCAGCAAATAAGATGTGACATTTGCCACCAAATTAAAAAAACACACAAAAACAACAGGTTAAGTTCTTGATGAAAAAATTGGGTTAATTTATCTGTGGGGTAGGTAGCTTTATATTTAAGAGGCTACATCTTTTTCTTTTTTTCCCACCTTTTCTTTAAAAATTACCCGTTCTTGTCAAATTGATTAGTGCTGTTATTTGGTACTGTGTACTGATGTACCTACCCCTTCCCTGCAAGCTTCTTTGAGTTTATTCTACTGCTTTGTGCATATCAGTTGTGCCTAAATGTGGCTACTCTACCACTAATGATTTTTCTGAAAAGAGTTTGGTGAAAAGCAGAAGCAATCTGCACATTTTGGAAGCCTTCAGTAATTCTCTTTGCATTGTGGGCTGTTTTGCTCTCTGTGCATAAGGTAGGAGCAGCATTAGGATCACCTTATCTGACTGTTATGCACTGAATGTGCATAACACATTCATCAATGTGTTTCATCAATGATAGTTTTCTTCTTGGGTTAAAAAAAAATAATATAGTATTCCTCTACCTGGATTATGTTTAGTTCTTGGCTTCTGTGTTCAAGCTCACCTTTTCAAGTGTATTGTCTGTTTGGAGCTGGGTCAAACTAGTATTGAACTTCTTAAATTTTATACCTGAGCATCTCCAACTCTTGTATAAGTTTATTTTTATTTTACTTATTTCTATGGTTATTTCTGACTCACAATCACTTTTAGTTCTGATTGTTAATAATCTTGTAAATCTGATTGTTAATAATTTTGTAAATCTGCTCTGTGGGGGGTTACACACTTTGGCGAAACCTGATTTAGTTTTGTGGCTCTCCCAGGTGGAGCTGCCCGCTTCGTCCCACTAGGGGGCGTTACCTTCCTTTGTATGTGCTTACACTGCCTCATTTCTGGGGAATCTATTTTAAATACGCAATCGCACTGAGGAGTTAATGGCTAAGTAGCCTTGTCACAGACTCCTACATGTAGAAGTCTGGCTGTTTTCCAATAGGGGTAAGTCGTTTAGCTGCTCTACTCCTGTTGCTATGGCTTGTTCCAAATGTCACGGTGTTATTCGTAACAGTGATACGAGGAAAAGATAGGGAGAAAGGGAAGGATGAGAATAACCTGCACCGTCAGTGGCGTCAGTAGCTAGTGCGTGGTAGGGGATATGATAAATCCATTTATTGCCATGTTCTTTGGCCCAAATATCCATAAGTGAATTTTTGAAATGAGTCTCATTATCAGACTCAATTTTTTCTAGGATTCCATGTAGCCACAGAATTTGCTTCTCCAAATGTAAGATGGTGTTTCAGGCAGTAATATAGGGTACTGCATATGTTTCAAGCCACCCAGTGGTTGCCTCCACCATGGTAAGCTCATAACACTTACCATCACGAGTTCGTGGCAAGGTGATATAATCAACCTGCCACATCTCCCCCATATTTATACTTCTGCCATCACCCTTCCTCCCAGAGAGGTTTCATCCTCTTGGCTTGTTTAATTATGGCACATGTGTCACAGTCATGGATAACCTGTGCAGTAGTGTCCGTAGTTAAGTCCACCCCTTGGTCTATAGCTCACTTATGCATCGTGTCTCTTCTTTGATGGGCTGAGGTCTCATGGGCCCACTGAGCTAAAAATAACTCTCCTTTCTTCTGCCAGTCCAAGTCTGCTTGAGCCACATTAACTTTGGCAGCTCGATCTGCCTGATGGTTATTTTGTTGTTCCTCAGTTGCCCAGCTCTTAGGAACATGAGCAACTACATGGCGCACCTTTACAACCATATTCTTTATTCGGGCAGCATTGTTTCTCCACAGTTCAGCAGCCCAAATTGGTTTACCCTTCTATTGCTGGTTGTTTTGTTCCCACTGCTGTAACCACCCCCATAAAGCATTTGCCACCATCCACGAGTCAGTGTAAAGATAAAGCATGGGCCATCTCTCACATTCACCAATATTCCATTGTAAAAGGTGAGCCACCCTTTACTTACCAGTAGTCTGTGTACCATCTATATAAAGCCTTACAGAAATATACCATCCTCCACGATATCTCTTCTGAATTCCATCCTTTTGAATTATCTGCCCTACACTGTCCCATCTGTACTGGCCCCAGCGCCATGGATATCTCCTGCTTAATTTGCTCAGAAGCCTGTTGCTGTTCAGGACCCCACACAAAATTATTTTTCTTTTGTGTCGCCTGATAGAGGGCTCTTAACTATGAGGCTGTAGTTTGGGATGTGCATTCTCCAAAAACCTACTACACCCAGAAAAGACTGTGTCTTTTTCTTGCTAGTGGGTGGAGACATACTGGTGATTTTGTCAATTTCATTTGTTGGGATGTGTTGACATCCATCTTGCCACTTTATTCCTAGGAACTGAATTTCTTGGGCAGGTCCTTTCACTTTGTTTTGCTTAATAGTGAAACAAGCGCCCAGAAGAATTTGGATTATTCTCTCTCCTTTCTCAAAAACTTTCCCTGCTGTATTGCCCGACACAGTGATATCATCAATGTATTGTAAGTTCTCGGGAGCACCGCCCTGTTCCAGTGTTGCTTGGATCAGCCAATGGCAAATGGTTGGGCTGTGCTTCTACCTCTGGGGCAAACAGTTCCAGTTGTACTGAACGCCCCTCCAGGTAAAAGCAAACTGTGGCCTATGTTCTGTGGCCAGAGGAATTGAAAAGAAGGCATTGGCAATGTCAGTAGTGGCATACCCTTGGCTGCTTTTGACTCCAGTTCACACTGGAGTTGTAGCATGTCCAGCACAGCAGCACTCAGTGGGGGTTACATTCAGGCCACGGTAGCATCAGCCTCCATTCTCCACTGGCTTTATGCAGCAGCCATATGGGGCTGTTAAAATGTGAGTGAATTTTACTGATCACTCCCTGACTCTCTAGCTGTCAAATCAGCTTATGAATGGGGAGCAAGGAATCCCTGTTAGTGCAGTACTGCCATCATTGTACAGTTTTTGTAGCAATTGATACCTGTTGCTCTTTTACTTTCAGTACCCCCACAGCAGACGGATCTTCTGATAGGCCAGGTAAAGCAGACAGCTGCTGAATGTTGTCTATATCTACAGCAGCTATTCCAAAAGCCCATTGGTATCCCTTGGGATCCTTGAAATTTCCCCTTCTTAGATACTCTACACTGAGTATGCATGGAGCGCCCTGTCTAGTCACTATGGGATGCTTCTGCCAGTTTTTACTGGTGAGGCTTATTTCTGCCTCCAACACAGACAGTTCCTGAGAACCCCCAGTCGCTCCAGAAATATAAATCAATTCTGTCCCTTTATAACTCGAGTGCATTATTAGAGTGCACTGGTGTCCACCAGTGCCTTGTATTTTTGTGGCTCTGATGTGCCAGGCCATCTAATCTACACAGTCCAATACACTCTGTTATCCCTTTCCCCACCCTGTCTGGGGGCAGGGCCCCTCTATTGGTTACCTGCAGTGAGTGGAACAATTTCATTGGTGGTTGACCTGTATTGTAATTATCTCACCCATGTTTGCAGAGTAGGAGGGGTTTTTTTACACCATTTCTTCTTGTCTTCTCCATTTGCACATAAGTAGCTCCACAGGGCCACATGTGACATGGAGTTACTACTGTCATTTGCTCAAGCAGGGAGGTGTTTGCCTTTGATAGCTGAGACTTTCATCAGTTTAATCAACTCCTTCAGCAGATTCTTCAGATCATCCTGGTCTTCATCGTATGTTTCTGATACTGCCACAGATTCGTCCCTAGTGATTACTAGGGACAATTCCTCCACTATGCCTTCCTGTCTCTTCTCCACTTTATCTAGTCTTTCTGCTACCTTTGATATGGCTGAAATGGAAGCGTACAATGGTGGGAATTTTTGTTCAAAGTTTTGAAGTGTAAGATCAGTTCAGAAACTAGGGGTCTTCTGTATTGGTCCTTATATGTATTGAACGTTGTTACTAGTGTACTGGCGTACCATGCTGGTGCTGTTCTTGAGAGCTTCCGACATATATCAGGTGTACTCCTTACTCTCTCAGGATTGTGGTCCTGGCATGGATCATTAGGAACAAATGTGGGATCATACAGCATTTCCACCACAGTTGTTTGTTTCTCTCAAATGTTGGATGCTTTTCTCCACAGTGTTCCATCTTCTCATCTCAGGCTCCAGATCATCTTTGTAGGAATGTCTTTCCTTTACAGCTGCTAATGTTCATTCCCAGAGGGTGGTGACTTCATTCAGACATCTACTAATCCCTCTGTCAATAGCTGGGTCTCAGGCAATGCTTCCTAGTTGGTGGGCTTCATTACCATCTAGGGACATGCTGCTGGCACCGTTGTCCCAACACAGAAGCAACCAGATGCCAATTATTTTCATCTGGGCTCCGTACAAACTCCTTTCTTGAACCTTGGATTTCAGTCATTTTCAGGGGTCAACAAATAGTGGTAACAGTGACTTCCTCACCATCACGCTCCTTTCCATGTCTCTCACTTTTCTTAGTTGCTTTTCTCAGTGGTGGTGGTTTTGAGGAGGGCCCCTTGCCTGGATCTTCCTCTTTTTCCTCCGCTTCTTCTTTCCATTCTAGACATGAGGATGCCCGTTTCCATTTCTGTCCTTCCAGAGGGGCAACTGACATTGATATTGATGCTTCCTCTGATTGGTCAGATTTGACTTGGTGGTTTCCCTTCTTGGTTTGGACCTCAGTTTGGAAACTGTCTCTCTCCAGATTATATAGCTTGGTAAGCACAACCCAAGCCCCAGATAAACCATTCCTCCTCAAGATTTTTCTGAGCCACACCATCCCTTACCTTGCTTAGTTTCTCAGGATCCCACAGGTGTTGAAGAGTAAAATCCCATGACACCAGGGGTCCCCATGCTTCTAACCTCTTTCCTAAATCTCTCCACATTCCCTGCCATTCAACATTCTCTGGTTTTGAGAAAGGCTTCTTCCATGTGATGTAAATTACTATTGCACAGAGTAGATGCAGGGAAACTGATAACATAGTCCCTAAACTGGCATCCTGGACATGCATAAGGAACTGAAAAGAGAACCTGGAAACCAGTCCAAACATCGTATTGTCTGTTACATTAGCCTGGGTGTATAGGCACCAGGCAGGTATCTCCCTCAGTGCCCCTAAGTGGCTGTACACAGATACAACTCTGGTACCGAACATAAGGAACTTAAAAATAAGCGAACATGTTCTCAGGTACATAATGGCCCTTAGTCCTCAATGCTATAGTCTTATAATGGAGTAGAGATTCTCAAGTGCCCACATCCTCTAATTGTCATGGTGTTATCCATGACAGGGACACAAGGAAAAAGGAGGGATAGACTCTGTTTGTACAACAAATCAACCCCTAATTAAAATGGACAGTATTTATTATCTGAAGACATTTTTTCCTGTACAGAGTTTTGTGCAGGGCATCTCACTTGCACATCTATGACAACAACCTTAACCTAGTTTTTCACTGCTATTTCAAAAGAGCGCTTAGTACAAGTCTACACTTCAGACAGAGGAGGGTAGTGGACAACAGCTTCTGGGGTTGTGGCTGTGTCAAGTGCATACTGGGATTTTTTTGACTGCTTGTTACCACTTCTTAAATTCAGTTGTAGGCTGGAGTGACTCAATGTTTAGTAAAATATAAATGTAATGATTGGGCGCAATATCTGTTGATAAAATGTGAGTTATTTTTCTTGGGCTTTGACAGCAAAAGGGTCAGCTTGTAGCATTATGCCTGTGTGAGATGCCACCTTGTGCTGCACCCCATTTATTGACATAAAATATAGTGAAATTGCAGGCCATGTTGGCCAGTTTCTGGGGAAGATGCTGTGAATGCTTTTGTGGGAGGTATGAGCTGGTTTGGTGGAAGAAAGATGCAGCTTTCCCCAAGATTACAGCAGGCAAAGAGCTGCTTAGGCATAGAAGCTGTGTCTTCTTCCACAGGCATAGCTTATATGACATTTTTCCATTATGATTTTTTTTATTTTTCTCAAAGCTGGAAATACTTCATAAACTATTTGGAACTCAAAGCATATATCATTAATGTCATCTTTTTTATTTGATTCCTGTTAGGACTTGCTTTAGTTGACAAAATACGTGCTTGCTTGTATCTGAATATAGACACTGAAAGGCCAAGGGAAATTACAGATTACCTGGGATAAAATTTTCAAAGGTGACGTATTTCATGTTCTTTTAGAAGTGAAAATTCCACTCATGCTTTTTCTCTAGTATGACACAATAAGGATGAGGGGTTGAGAGGAAGGCCCAGCTGTTTGGTGCAGATAGTATTCGCCTGTGAGAACAACCGTGGAGAAGTTACCAGTCTTTTGTTAAGATTGTTTTTGTTTATGTGCACTTTTTCAATCATGCAGTTCAAGAGGGCTTGAGCTGTAAGAACTCAAGCTGAGTTACTTGTGTTTGAGAGTTTGAAAAGCAGATATATTCAGTTTTACAGTTGAGCAAGATTTTTTAAAATTACCTACTCACATTCACTTGTGGGGGTGAAAGATTTGATGCCAGTGAATAAAATTGCATTTTACTTCTCTATTTTTGACAGGCAGTTTAGATCTGTCCTGTGCATCAGACTCCTAAGGGAACAGTAACATAAAAGTGTTTTTTTCCCAGAACATTTTTTTTATCTCTCTTTGAAGTAACTCTTAGGCTTCATGTTGGTTTAAAAAGGATTGCTTTATTGGAGTCATAGAATTACCAAGGTTGGTTAAGATGTCCAAGATCATACTCCTAATAGTTTGTCTACTCATACTTGTTATTTTAACTTTTTTTCTGGTAGGGAATTGGATGGCTGAAGAAATAATGTTTATATTGGACCGTTTTCAAATTTGCTGGTTCTTTTTTCCTTGATCTTGATAAAGTTAGCATCGATTTTAAAAGAGTCAGGGAGTAAATAAAAAAAAAAGATAAAAAAAAACAACAAACACCCCTGCACAAATGTTACATTTGTCTTTTGTAGTAGTTTCAGTCTTGTTAATATATAAGCTCATAGATTCTATTCTAGAATTACTCAGGAGCAAGAACAGCAGCTCTCCTTTGGTCAGATATGTCAGTGTCCCTCTCTGTTACACAACTGTATAACTCACTAGTGAATATAATTACATTATAGGGCTACGCTCTAAGCTTTTGTAGTCTTAAATCTCAGAATAATTGTCAAAGCTTCCTTCTTCCTTTCAATGAAGTGGCGCCTGTTTTTACAAGAACTGAATGCTGCCCTTGTTCTCCAGTGCTTTGAAGAGTTTTGTGGAATGTTTCTCCCATGATAGTTTTCCTATTAAACTTCATAACAGAGATTGGAATGTGCACGTACTTTATTTTATTCTTTTGCCTTGGGCTTATGTAAACTGGTCTTGGTGATTATTGTATACTTTTTTTTTTTTTCCATTCTTAGTGCACAGTGCTTCAGTAAACAGTCTTTCCTTTCACCCTTCTGGAAATTACCTGATCACTGCTTCCAGTGATTCAACTCTCAAAATTCTGGACTTGCTCAAAGGAAGACTTCTGTATACTCTTCATGGTCACCAGGTGAGGAAAAGTCTTTTGTGTTAGAGCACAGGAACACATAGCATACTAGGCAAATCTGTGCTCAGGCCTTACATGTCACTCTTTGTGGCCAAAAGTCTTTTGAAAACTCCCTTGCTTATTAAAATAATAATGATGATAACAATGAAAACCTTTGAGATCACAGCTGTTTTGGAGACAGTCATAAGGGAAGAAAAAGAGTTAAAACAGGAGCAGAGAGGATAAATTATGACAAAGCAAGACAGTGTGAGTACTCAAATACTAAGGATGAAGCCTGAGACCCAAGGGACACTGCCTGTGCTGTGTTTCAGACTCTGACAGTGCCATGCAGTCTCTGTTCCACAGATCAGACTGTCGCCCTCTCTCCAAAGAGTTGTAAAAAGCACTCTGCCTTCTGATTTGAGTGATGATATATGCTGTTTGACAGTAGGTGTAAAATGGAGGAAATTATATTTTGAGATGTCAATTGGGTGTGTTTCCATTTTGTTAACTGACTGAATTAAATAATTGAAGGTGATAAATGCTGCTGGCTGGTTAGGTTTAACTGATTGAGCTCTTAGTATTATTCTACTGGATGTGTTCCTTGTAAAGTTAATTATTATATAAATGCTCAGAGCTCTCATTTTAAATAAATTGAGAGTGGATCTTTATGCCTTTTATACTTCTCCTAGGAAGCAGTGTGGACATGTGGATGGTTATTGTTTGTTTGGAGGCTGAACCTGCTTTCCATTCCTTTCTTCTTTCTGAAATATAGACAGTTTAGCTTTGAATGAGAATCCAACAAAGATTATTGTAAATGAGGTCTTCAGAATTAGACAATAGAAAGACCCTTTAGATTGATGTTGTACTGAACAGGGTTACTACAAAACAATTTTTTCTTAAGTCATCTATTCAGATATAGAGTCAAAGCTCTTTGATTTTTTTTCACTGTTTCAGATCACTGGGATAACAGCCATCACTCTCTCCTAGTCATTTAACTGTCATTGGAAAGGCTAGCTGCTGTTGTAGGGTTGTACCTCTTCCATTTTGGAAACAATGGCAGATTGTGCTTACTGACCTTCTTTTAAGGGTATTACATAAAGCTGAAATGGGAATAGAACCAGTCCTGGCATAATGCTGAGTTGGCTTTTACTCTGCTGATTACTGTATTGTGAGGTTTTTAATTTCTGATTTGGAAGATTTATCTTATTTTTTCATTTAAAATGTATGATAACCTGTGCTTTGTTTACAGTGTTGATACAAAAATGTGGATTTTTTGATCCTTAGGGCTTTTTTCCTCCAGTCTCATTGTGATTTTTGCCAGCATCTCTAAGTGGCTAAAAATGAAATGGCTGTGCATTTTTGTTGTTGTTGTTCTTTAAGTAGATTTGCCTTTTCAAGGGAGGGCTTTAGGTTAGTCACCAAACAAACAGCCTGTTCTGAAGACATTCTTGAGTTGTGAATGTGTGATTGACTGTGTTGGTCTTTAGTTCTTATTCTGGCAGCTGTCTGCTGCTGTGTTGTTCTGGGAAGGCTGTGTCTAGGTTCACACTTGAAGGAAAATGCCATTATGTCCTTTAGATGTACTTTGATTCAACTTTTGGAGTGCTAGGAATTTGTTACCAGCTGATTAGCTGTAGTTTATGGCCCTGTTGTAACAGAAGGATCATTAGAGAGAGGATTTTGCAGCTTGGAGCTGACATCTTGCAGCTGTGAGATACCATCCTATACCAATCTAGAGTGCTTCAAGCTGTAAAATAATATTGCTTTAGCCCATGCAGTTGAAACACTGGGTTGGTATGTAAGTCCGTCTCTAGCACTGAATGATCATGGAGGAACATGATGTTTTGGAGAATCTAGGTAGTTGCTAGAGAGTAACAGGTTGTAGAGCATTTCCATACAGCTTCTGTAGTGGCATAGAAGTGCCGTGTAAATATTTAGGAAAGAACTGCTTGGTTATATGTATAAATAGGAAGCCAGAAAATTCGAAGTTAGAATTCTCCAAGTAACCTGAACTTGAACAACCAAATAGCTACATTCTACCTGCCTGGGTGGCATGAGTGCTCTTTGTTTTGCTGGCTGACTTAATAGCAAGATCTTCTGAGCGGGTGCTTGGGAAATGAACATGCTTCTTAATTATCTGCTGCCAGCTCTTAATAGGTTCATAGGTTGGAAAGGTGGCATTAAGCATTCATCCAGGGCTCTTCATCTCTGGAAGGTGCAAAGACCTTCAGGGTTGCCCAGAAGTGGATCAGTTCAGGGAGAGAAGGGTGCGTTATGATAAGCATTTGGCTTTTGATAGCCTTTCTAAATATTGAAAGGAAATGAGTGCTCTGTTCTTCTCTTTTGTGTGCTTTCTGTTGGTGGTTTTTTTTTGTTTGGTTGTTGTTGAATTTTAAACTGGAGCTTTCAGGAATACAAATTGTAGTATGGATTAATTACAAGGTGCCGGTACATTAGGGAAGCCAATATGTTAGGTGTGCTAAGCTGTAGCACACGTTACTCTGTACTGGTAAGGTGCAGGCTTGGCTGTCTCACCTTCTGTAGTTCAGACTCTTCAAAACTCAGTCCACTGAAAATTGTTATGGCTGGGGACGTTTGGCATGAAAACATACCATTTACCATTAACACATTTTCCTAGCTGATCTTTTTCAGATTTAGATTTTCCTGTCTGATGTTTCTTCTGCAGGATATGTACCAGCTTGTGAAACATGTTCATTATCACCTCGATCGCCTCTCATGCTTCTTCTTGGCTGTCAGTCTTTCTATCTGAAGGAAACTTTTTTATCTAGGCTCATGTTTCACCTATTCTGGGGAGATGAATAGTTGTTTCAAATCAAGCTGTTTCTCTGGTATTTAACCTATAGCTCATTTCTGTTTATTACTGCCTCTCTACATCTGCCTGAAAGAAGGTTGTAGCAAGAATAGGGTCAACTTCTCCTAGATAAGGGTGATAGAACCAGAGGGAATGGTCTCAGGTTGTGGCAAGAGAGATTGAGGTTGGATATTAGGAAGAATTTCTCCTCAGAATGAGGGGTTAGGTGCAACAGACAGCAGCCAAGTAACCACACATACTGATGCAGTTAATGGTGATCCTCTATTTATTTCTAATCGCAGCTTACATTTATACCATTCTAGATTAGAGCATTCACAGAAAATAGCCCTTGCATAATCACAGCATCTGATTGGTTCACAGTATGCAATCATGCACCTGTTATGTATGTTACAGTTGTTCATTTAATTGTTACTCTAGCCAAAGCAGGCATCTTCTTTCTGGTAAATGCCTTTCTGCTGATTTACACAGTTTCTTTTTTGTTCTTGTCATACTTTTCAAACAATAGCAACCTTTATGGCAAGGATTGCTCACACATCTGTAACATGAGTAATCTCAAAGATGATACTCAAAAATAGTATAGATGATGGTATATTTGAATAGGTCTATATATAGATGGTACACAAACAATACAAAAAAAAAAGCTCACCTTAAAGATGACAAAGGCTCACAGTAGACTCCACATAGGAGGGATCTCTGAGAAGAGATCCTTTCCTGGTGGTGGTCAGCCCTTAAATGGGGTTTGGGAGAGGTGGAGCCAGGCTCCACCCCTTCCAGTCACACAGGCATATCACCTCCACCTGTGGGCCCATGGCTGACTCGGTGCTCACCTCAGGTGACCAATCAGTGGTTCAGGTTGTGATTCAGCAGTTCCTATACAACATCTCAAAAATCCCCTACAGTTAGGCGTGGGAACAGAATGCCCAGAGCGGTGGTGGACTTGTTGTCCCTGAAGGTGTTTAAGGAAAGGGTGTGTCAACGGTTTATGGGCTGGTTCAGCCTGATTCTGTGATGAATGGGGTGAGGGGACCCACAGTCCCACATCCCAGAAAAGTAAAAGGGGAACAGGGGAAAAGGGAATGGAGATGAGCCTAAAAACAAAGCAGCAGCAACAATCTGGGGAGGAAAGCTAATTTACTAAATAAGATATCTGAATGCAAAATAACACAATACAATAGAATTGAAGCTAATAAATCAAATAAAACCTGAAGGCCTTACTCTAACGCTGTAGGTGAGATGGCGAGGGAGTTCACATACTACTGGGTCAAGCAGAAAAGGGAAAGAGAGAGGCAGTTTCCATGACCTGCCAATGGTTTTTATGTTTCCCTCTGAATGGAAAATGGAAAAATGCAAAGTAACGTGGAGTCCTCTGGGGTATATAGTTCTTTTCTTCTAAAACAGGTATACCCAGAACTATTGATGGTCCATAGAACTGGAGCATTAACTCTTTAGCTCCCTGTGATGTAATGTTATGATGTGGAATACTGGTAACAAAAATCATAAAACCATGATGGGGTAGATGAAAGGGGACATGGAACATGGTTTAGTGGGCAATGTTGGTGAAAGGTGAATGGTTGGACTGAATGATCTTAGAGGATTTTTCCAATGGTAAATGATCCTGTGATTCATAGATTCAAGGCATTTCCTTGCTGCAAGGAAGTTCAGTAATGAGTCTGAGGTGTTACCTTAGCCCTGCCTTCTTAACAAAAGGCTTCTTAATTTGAATCAGTCTTCGCTTATTTTTCACTTTCAGTTGATAAAGCCAGGTGATAGGATGGTCAACATCACATCTCAGATTTTGTATGTTTGGTGCTCAGATGCATTTTTTTTGTTGTTGTTTTTTGTTTTTTGCCTGCTTTTGGTGTTCTCCTAGTAGTCCTGATCTTTTCTCCATCTCTCGCTCTTTTACCCTCTGTCATTGGAAGGTCCATCTGTTTGCTGTCTTTCTCCTGTGCTATGGAGTTACTGAAAGCAGTGTGAGTGATAGCAGTGACTATTGTGGTTTCTTTTCAGTTTTGTGCATGGGGGGGAGGTTGTTTTTTGTTTTTGTTTTTAATCAGTCCGTGAAAGAAATTCTTTTCTTGGAGAGCTGCATAGCACAGGAACAAGCTACCCAGAGAGGTTATGGACTCTCCTTCTCTGGGGATACTCAAATGCCAGCCTGGATGCTTTCTTGTGCAACCTGCTGTAGAGAACCTGCTTTAGCTGGGAGTTTGACTAGATAATTGATAGAGTTCCCTTCCAAACCCTATGATTCTGTGATTCTGTAAATGGGAAAATTTAGCAGTGGGGACAGTGAAAGTAATCTTTGTCTCTTGGGTATAGCCTGCACATCAATTAGATTGTTTAAGATGCTGTAGATCAGCAGCAGAGAATTAGATACAATCCTGTTATCGTTGCTTTTGTATGGCTTTCTCTAGGTTTTTTTTTTGTTGGTGTATTTCTGGGGCTCTAGGCTGCATCCAGTGCAAGATCAGTGTGTCCTTTTGAAGACTCCTTGTGTTTGTATCCACCCTGCCTGATGCTTCTTCCTTACAAGAGGAAACGAATATTGATTAGTGTTTGTGTTTTATGTGCTTGCTACAGTGACACATAGAACATAAATAGTTTGCTATATCTGGGAGGGGTGCTGTAAGTATACATAGCAAATAGCCTTTTCACTTAATTTATGTCAAAAAATCTGTAGAGGATGCTGTGTCTATCAGCTTGTTTATCTCCCTTCTTTGAATTTGTAAAGGCACATTCGGCCTTTGATAGCAGTTTCTATTTTGGGAGGAATATATTCTGCTGTACTTGGTTTCTTTTTCCCTTTCAGAATGCTGTGATTTTGGAGTCAGTTTAGCATCTGGTTTTATGTAGTTTGTATTGTACTAAATTTTGACTAAATGCACTGACATATTTAAATTGATGAAACGATTTTTCAATACTCTGCTGTTCTGCCATGTTCCACGCCTTTGTTAGTTCCTGAACACTGAATCTTAAGAGTCTTAAGCAGTGTCTTGTATAGTTTCTTAGCCCTTCCAACTGTACATCAGGAGGCAGGTTCTTTTAAATATAGAATCTGGTACCCTGACAGATGTAGACAGTGTGAATTGTTCTTTTCTCTTACATTTTCTGCTTCATTCAGAAAACTTTTGAGCTACATTGTGCATTTTCTGCCTGTGACAAAAGCATTTTCTGCCTGAGACAAAACTCATTTGTCTTTTGCTTTTCCATTTACTTTAGAGGATCTGCATTCCTGATAGTGTGGTGAAAGAGCTGAGCTGTTGGAGACAGTGGATGAGAGAAGGTGGAATAAGCACCAGACATGGCAGTGTCTCTCTCTTGAAATATCTGCAGTAATTAATTCTGAATTAGTTGTACAAGCTTAATCACACTAATAATTGTGCATGCATTTTGGCAAGATTTCTCCATTATGAGATGTTTCTGTTAGAAGACCTAAGAAGCCTTTTGAAATTGCTTCAGGTGAAATGATAGCATGGAAATATCGTCAAGTGTTTTTTAAGGAGTCTAAACTCCTGATTGAAACACTAGTTTTTCACCTTTTTTAATGACAGAGAAAGAATAAATGGAAAACAGAAGTAATCTGGATCTGAAATTCACATCCAGAGCCTATTGGGAAGTGTAAAGCAAGCAAAGGCGGTGACAGAGCCTGTATTTGAGGTAGAGGCTACAGAAAGAGTTCTTAGAGATAAGGGGAATGAACTCACCCCTCCCGGCGGCCGTTCCGGTTGAGGAACGCGACCGCCTCCCGTTCGAACACTGGCGCGCCGGAAGGAAGGGAGCCGGGGGGGGGCAACCCGCGCATGCTCTGAGCGTATCTGTGCTCCCGGAAGCACCGCCGGAAGCACCGCTGGAAGCACCGCCGAGAGGGAGAGAGAGGGAGAGAGCGGGAGGCCGGGTGGGGCTGGATTCCTCCACTCCGCTTGCTCAGATGCTCATTCACTGGTTCAGGCTGTGACCAGGCAGGCAATCCCACTGCAGGAAGACATCAGCTACTATTAGAAAGCTCCTATTAGCACAGTCCATTCATATAACTTGGAGTAAAGTAAGGAGAAGCTTCTTATCTGTCTTCGTAGATACATACTGTTACTTGAAAGAAGGTAACACAATGTGTAGTAGAGTTTTCCTTTAGTGGTGGTAATTTTTCTGACACCTAGAAATGACTTTCCAAAATTTAAGGCTTCTTCAAAATACAGATGCCTGTGCTGTACAAAGGTGATCCTGGATGCATTAATTTTTGCATCTCTTCCATAAAACTAATAAGAGAGAGTGTTTTAAGCTAGTCTTCTATTCACTTATTGTGAAGACTTCCGTAAGTCTGCAGAGAACATAGCTTGCATGGCAAACTACAGTGCTGTAGGGAGTGCCTGCCTGCTTCTTGCATTGTTGCTGCAGGTGCCCATTTGTTGCTTGGCTGCACAGCCCATGTGTGAGGGGATATGAAGCATTGCTGTATACAGTACAAAACTGTACCATAGAATTCCTTAAATTGAAGCTAATGTGCAAAGAATCATAGAATGGCCTGGGTTGAAAAGGACCATAATGATCATCTAGTTTCAACCCCCCTGCCATGTGCAGGGCTGCCACCCACAAGAGCAGGCTGCCCAGTGCCACATCCAGCTTGACTTTGAATTCCTCCAGGGATGGGGCGTCCACAAACTCCCTGGGCAACCCGTTCCAGTGTGCTTCCACCGTCTGTGTGAAAAACTTCCTCCTAATCTCTAACCTAAACCTCCCCTATCTCAGTTTAAAACCATTCCCCTTTGTCCTGTCACTATTCACCCTCATAAACAGGTGTTCCCCTTCCTGTTTATACACTCCCTTCAAGTACTGGAAGACTGCAATGTGGTCTCCCTGGAGGCTTCTCTTCTCTTAAGCTGAACAAGCCCAGTTCCATCAACCTTTCCTCAGATATGCTGTACTGATGCTGCTCCATCTGCTACTCTTCTGGTATCTGTTCTTCTTTGAAGTGCTGCTCAGACAACATTGTCTTTTTCTTCCTCCTGTGCTTAGAATCTTGGGCTTGTTCATTGTGGACATTGATGACAAGAAGAAAATGAATAATTGCATTCTGCCCTGAATCCTCTGTATTTAGTTATCCTGATTGTACAGATTCCTGGATTTGAAATTCTTCTAACCTTGGGCAGATTGATTGGTGCAAATAGATTGTATTGGTTGATAACTGCTCAGTCATGGTGGACTGGCAAGATCTTCTGTAGTTAGCAGCCTGCATGGAATATATTGAGAAATCCAAGACAACATGTTGTGGCTGTGAAAACAAAACTTATTCCATCATAATAGAACTGATTGTCTTCCACCTCTTGCATCTGTCACTACTGATTAATGTTTTTATTATCATCAGGCATGTGTTTTATGCTGTCCCTTAACGTCAGCTGTGTATTTTTCAAAGACAGACTGTTGAGACAGTGCATGGAGAGAAGGTACTTTTTTCCATGGTGATTCTGTTGTGCACAGTGGTCCTTGAAGTGTCTTATTACTTGCTGTTGGTCTCCTGAAGATTTGGGGCAACTCTTGAAGTTCTGGACCCTAGAGCTATACATGATGATGTGGAAAATCTTGGTTTAGTGGGCTTTTCTTTTATATTTCTAGTAATGATGGTGTGAAGAGGAGCTTGGAAAACATAGGCTCTAGTTGCCATGTCTTCAGAGATTGTGTGGAATGATCAGTCTTTTAACATTTTTCATTTTCTTTAAAGAAGCACTCTATTTTTATAGGGCATGGTGAATGATTTCTGAATGCTCAGAATTGTCAATAGTGGGAGTATTTTTTTTTCTAACTGCCAACGCACCATTTGATGCAGAATTACATGTATCAATATGTTTTGAAGCTTCCCTTTCCTCTTTGAGCCGTCCCTTCAGGTGGCTCACTGAAGGCTGCATGTAACAAACCTGCTATTTTCATCACTTTTAAAAAAATGAACAGGAATTTTAGGAAATACTAATTCTAAAGGGAAGAGGATGACTGAGGATGAACAAGGCGAAGCCTGAAGTTGTAAAAGTTGACTTGTTCCTCTATTTTAATGCTATGGATAGTGAAAAGTGAGTATCTTATATTGCAAGCAAAAGCTGGGGAAAGGATAACTAAGTAGGAGCCAGTGAACCTAGCACAGTAATTGTGGGCCAGTTACCTGACAGAGAAGGGTGTTTGAAATCCTGTCTAGACTCCTGTTGTTGAAAGAGAAATACCTTGTAGTTAATGGATCTTGTTACTTTTTTCTTTTCTTTTTTTTTCCATATTTGTTTTAAATCTGTTTTTTAAATTTATTCTCAGGGTCCAGCCACTTGTGTAGCATTCTCGAGAACTGGAGACTTCTTTGCCTCAGGGGGATCTGATGAGCAGGTAGGTGACTGGCTATGTGCTCCGTTACTGTTTGCTTCTTTTAAGCATCTGTCAATGGTTTATGGGCTGCTTTGACCCAGTTTGGTGAGGACTGGCGTAGGGGACCCATGGACCCACACCCTGGGGAAGGGGGAAAGGGAAAAGGGAAAATGGAGATGGGCCTAGAAACAAAACAGTGACAGTGATCTGAGGAGGAAAGCTAATTTACTAAATAAGATATCAGAATGCAAAATAGCACAACATAATACAATATAATTAGAATTGAAGCTAATAAAACAAATAAAATGAGCAAGAGAGAGTGTCTGATAAACCGAAGGCCTTACGCTAATGCTGAAGGCGAGACGGCAGCAAGCACCCACTGCTGAGCTTGATCCGAATGAAGAAAGAGTGTCTTGTGACACACAGTTTTTATCTTTCCCTCTGAGCGGAAAAATGTAAAAATACAAAGCAATGCAAAGTCCTCTGGAGAATATAGTTCTTCTCTTCTGAGACAGGTACACCCATAACTATCGATGATCCACAGAGCTGGAGCATTAACTCTTTAACTCTTAATGCACTACACGATGTTATGATGTGGAGTACCAATTACCAAAAATCATAAAACCATGACATTCCACCCCTTATTCCACATCACTACATCATGCTGAATATATATACAGAATAATGATTAACAGAATAATGATTAACATGCATTAAACACACACATGCACTGGAGAGTGTTTCTCTCAGATTGGAGAGTGTCTCGCTCAATCTGGAGACCACCTTGTTGAGACTGAGGGCTGTTAAGTTTGAAGGGCATCACTCTCAGACTGGAGGACATCTTGCTTGGTCTGGAGGCTGTCTAAATTGGACTGGAGAGTCTGTTTGTCAGCTGAAAGACTCTCTTTCTGCATCTGGAGACTGTCTTGCTCTATGTCATTTGGCTTGGAGACTCTCTTGCTCTATTTCAGAAACTTTACCTCTCAGGGATAGTATTGAATAAGGCCCGATAGGCATAAGCCAGAGCCCAGATAATTTGGGCCTCCTTAGATCTGTCTGAGCCACAGGATCCCTGTCTCAAATATCTGCTTAAGTTCTCAGGATCTTGCAGGTGTTCAGGAGAAAGTTCCATGATAGTGGTGGTGCCCATTTCTCTCCGAAGTCCCTCCAAACTCTCTTCCAGTCAGTATTCTCTGGCTCTGGGGAAGACTTTCTCAAAATATAATAAATACAGATACTGAGTAAAATGATGAGGAATACATTCAGAGAGACTAACACCACGATCATTAGATAAGCATTCAAAAAACGCATTATAAATTGAAAGGAGAGACCAGGTGGTGGTGCTTCCCTCAGTGCTCTTCCAGAGTTCACCGATCCACTGTCTGGGGGCTTGTATTTTGTATTCCACAGCGGTCTTGTCCTATAAATCTGTTCATTCAGTTCTGTTTGAGAAGAAGCTGTCTCCTTATGTGGATTTGAATGTGATCAGACACGAGATTGTTCTGTTAGTAGGAGCCTGGTGCAAAACTTTGCAAATGATGCAATTACACGGCTGTTTGAGCCAGAGCTGTGCTTTTCTTTGGGATTGAGAGCCTGAGTATATCATACTGCTAGTGAAGGGGTTTTGTGGATGAAGCACTTCTCTGTTCCTTTTTGTTTAAAATCTGCTGGTTGTTTTTTTTTTCCTTTAAGATTTTAAAGAGACTATCTCAAAGAAGAGAGACACGTCTAGGTTATTTTTTGTTCTATAAAATTATACCAGCATCACTTTATTAAGGCTTGCTCTTGAAATGCTTCTCTAACATAAGAAACAAATAAGCATCTTTGCTGTTGTTCCTTTTTCCCATAAGAACACCTGTTTTTGCTGGAAGTTGGAGTTGAATAGCAATCCTTTGTTATATATTTTCAAAAATTTTCACCAATCCTGTTTTTGTCTTTGATTTTTAGGCATAGCTAAGAATATTTTTTCTTTTTAATGATGTTTTTATTTTTATTTTGAGAGGATTTTTTAGCTTGTACTTTTCCACTGCGTGGATTCCTGTGAAAAGCTTTTATTTTATCATGTCTGTCCTATTGTTGGGATCTCTAAATAAAATGATATTCATAGGTTCATAGGTTCATAAGGTTGGAAAGGACCTACAAGATCATCTAGTCCAACCATCCTCCTATCACTATCCCTACCCAACTACTAAATCAAATCCCTTAGCATTCATTGCAGATGAGATTCACTCTTTTTCTTAGAAATATCTCCTTGTGGGTATTGTTAACTGAGATACTACATGGCAGTGCTTCCCTGTGCTTTGTAAAGGTATGTTTTGGTCATTTGATCACATTTTTGGCAATCAGTGCTATTGCAGTTCGAGATTGTGTGTGTTTCAGAGTGTGTGAATTGGGAATGTCAGCTGTTAGCTTTTGTGAAGGAGCCTCTTTCCTGTTGGGTTTGTTTCTGAAAATCCCAGAAACGCTTCTTTCTTTTGTGTATGGAGGAAGAACTTTCAGATACAATAGGTGTTGTAATAAAAACAACATTGGTCTTTGTATGTATACAAGATTTTTCTGAGGAACAGATCTTACTGAACACTAGCAGGAGAAACATGAGAACTGGTGAAAATAGTTCAGAACATCTCTTGAAGTCAGAGAGAAAATGTAAATTTATAAGGAAATTTGGACATGTACCTCATTGAAAAAGATGCATTCAATTGCTGAATAGGATAGTTAGTTGGAAGGGACGTTTAGAGATATTTAGGTCATCTGGCTTATCACTTCAGTTCACTGAACTATAAAGCTGTGAAGAAACCAATCTGTACAATAAAGAACATAGTGTTTTCCTATTGCTCACTAGAATGGCCATATTGGTTATCTATGTAAGTACAAAAAATAAAGCCCTTCTGCATTTCACAGAAAACAGGAATGAATCTGTGTACACAATGATGTTTCTGATAACTAAAATGAGATGCTGAGATTCATAATGTCTTTCAGACTTCTGAAATAGTGTATTGATGTTCTGCAATGGGATTGCCTGGTCACAGCCTGAACCAGTAAATGAGCACCTGAGTGACTGGAGTGGAAGAGCCCAGATCCACCCGTCCTCTCTTCCTCTCGATGATGCTTCTGGCTGTGCTTCTGAGAGCACATATACACTTAGAGCCTGCATGGGATGCCAGCCCCCTGTCTTGTTTTCTTCCTTCCGGTGCACAAGAGTTTGAATGAGAGGCAGCTGCATTCCTTAACCCAAACAGTTGCTGGGAGAGGTGGATTAATTTGCCTTTCTGTGGTGTCTTGTTCTGTAGTGCCTGTATCTCAAAAAAGGCTCTGTTCTTGCCTTTGTTTACTTCACATTGGGTGAGCCAGGCAGCCAAACACCTTCAAAGATATTCTCATATAAGCCTCCTAAAATATTCACTATAATATTTCTGAATAGTATCATGGGGTGGTTTGCATGGGGAAAGACTACCCCTTTAGGATCCCCATACCATGGGATTGTTTCTATCACTGAAAAATGAGGCCCCCTGTGGGACAGAGGAAACGTCCATGAGTCCCTGGCCTGCCTAGCTGAGTATTTTCACTCTTAGCAAAGATATACTGACTACTCAGGAGCAACAGTTATCTGTGTTTATGGTGGTGTGGCCACTCCTGATGGCCTTGAACTGGATGAACGTAACTGAAGAGGGTCTTTCTGATGAAAATCAACTATTGCATGACCATATTGAAAAACTTAAAAGAGAAGTCGCAATTTCATGGGGAATGGAGGGCCCCATATGCATACCCTACCCAACCTGCAGAGAGGTATGCTGCCTCCCTGGGGCCCAGGTCAGGGACATCACCAAAAATCTCCCAGGTCTGGTTCAATCCTCTGATTATTATCCGTTATTGAGAGTTCAGGCAGACAGTGATTAAATCTCTCAGGGAAACCTGCAAGCTATCAAAAGAGATATCAGAGGTTTAGGGAGGTTGGTTGAGGCACTAGGAGCACAAGTGATGTTTTCCTCTCCTCTTTCTGGGGTGAGGAATACGGAGCCGTCTGGGAAAAGTCAGGCTCTAGATAAGTGGCTGAAAAGCTGTGCTGCCACAAAAACTTTGGGTTCTTAGATCATGGGGTGGTTTACTCATCACTTGCCCTGATGGCTGCGGATGGGTCTTTCCTGTCTCTCAGGGGAATGCTGATCCCAGGCCAGGAGCTGGAAGGGTTTGTTGAGAGAGCTTTAAACTAGGTATGAAGGGGGAAGGGGAGAAAATGTCTCTCACTAGGGTGGAATGAGTAGTTCAGAGTTGTCAACTAAATCTGATGGGGGAAGAGAGTGAAGGTCAACAGGACAGAGAAGGGCTTTGGGATGTTGTAATTGTAGGAGATTGCAGGGAAATACCTGTAGATCATCCTGTAGAATCTTGTGAAGATTCCCAATAGGGGATGCCATTGCAAATTCCCTGCCTGAAATCTTGCACCCCTTTAGGGATACCTTCAACTGTTTGTTCTCTAAAGTGTCTGTATACTAATGCACGCTGCATGGGAAATAAACAGGAAGATTTAGAGGTCTGCGTGTGGTCAAAAGGCCACGATCTCATAGCGATCGCAGAGACATGGTGGGACTGGAATGTTGCCATGGATGGCTATGTGCTTTTCAGGAATGACAGGATGGCAAGGCGGCGTGGTGGAGTTGCACTTTATGTGAGAGAGCAGCTAGAATGTATATAACTTTGCCTGGGGGAGAGTGATTTACCAGTGGAGAGCTTGTGGGTGAGAATTAAGGGGTAGGCTAGTGTGGGGGACACTGTTGTGGGGGTGTATTATAGACCCACTGATCAGGAGGAGGAAGTTGATGAATCCTTCAACAAGAAGCTGGAAGTAGCCTCGCAATATCAGGCACTGGTTCTTACCGGGGACTTCAATTATCCAGATCTTTGTTGGGAAAGCAACACGTCCAGGCTCACATGCTCCAGACAGATCCTGCAGTTTGCTGAAGATAACTTTCTGATGCAGGTGGTGGAGGAGACAACGAGGAGCGGGGAGTTACTGGACCTTGTTCTTACTAATAAGGACGGGCTTGTTAAGGAAGTGAAGATTGGGGGCAGATTGGGATGTAGTGATCATGAGATGGTGGAGTTCAAGATCTTGAGTGGCAGAAGCAAACAAAAAGTTAGGATTGCTACCCTGGACTTCAGGAGAGGCGACTTTGGTCTCTTCCGGGACCTTCTTGGAGCTAACGCGTAGGCTAGGGTGTTGGAGGGCAAGAGAATCTGTGAGAGCTGGTCAGCATTTAAACAACGCTTCTTCCAAGCTCAGTATCGGTGCGTTCCTGTGAGTAAGAAATCAGGCAAGGGTGGCAAGGAGACCTGCAAGAGCAAGGAGCTCATGCATAAACTCAAAGGTTAGAGAAAGGTCCATGAAATGTGGAAAAAGGGTGTGATGACTTGGGAAGAATATAGGAATGTTATCAAGACCTGCTGGGGTGCAATGAGGAAGGCCAAAGCCAACCTGGAATTGGATCTGGCAAAGGAGATAAAGAATAATAAGAAAGATTTTTTTAAGTATGTCAGCAGTAAAAGGAAGACTAGGGAAAATGTGGATCCCCTACTAAATCAGGGGGGAGTTCTGCTAACAGAGGATGCAGATAAGGCAGAGATACTGAACGCCTTCTTTGCTTCTGTCTTCCTTGTGGGACCTCCCCCTCAGATCTCCTCGTCTGTGGGGGTGAGAGGGTCTGGGGAATGGAAGGCTCCCCTTTCATGAGGGAGGAGATGGTCCAAGAGCATCTAGGCAACATCAATGTACATTAATCCATGGGTGCTGATAGGATGTGTCCACTTGTGCTGAGGGAGTTGGCAGAAGTGATTGCTAAACCATCTTTGAGAAGTCTTGGAGAATGGGAAAGGTGTCTGAAGACTGGAGGATAACCAGTGTCACTCTGGTCTTCAGAAAGGGCAAGAAGGATGATCCAGGTAACTACAGGCCAGTCAGCCTCACCTCCATCCCTGGAAAGGTGTTGGACAGTGTTCTAGATGCCATCTCCAGGCAGTTGAAAGAGAGTTATCAGGAGTAGAGTTCAGCATGGGTTCGCCAGGGGGAGGTCATGCTTGACCATCCTACTGGCCTTCTATGATGTCATTACTGGTTTGGTAGGTGGGGGAGGGCATTGGATGTAGTCTGCCTTTATTTCAGCAAGGCATTTGACACTGTCTCCCACAGCATCCTTATAACAAAGTTGAGGAAGTGTGGAATAGATGAGTGGATGGTGAGGTGGGTTGACAACTGGCTGAGTGGCAGAGCTCAGACAGTTGTGATCAGTGGTGCAGAGTCCGGTTGGAGTCCTGTACGTAGCAGTGTTCCTCAGGGATCAGTGCTGGGTCTGGCCCTGTTCAACATCTTTATCCGTGACCTTGATGAGGGGATAGAGTACACCCTCAGCAAGTTTGCCAATGATACAAAGCTGGGTGGAATGGGTGACATGCCAGAAGTCTGTACTCCCATTCAGCTAGACCTGGACAGGCTGCAGAGTTGGGCAGAAAGAAACCGGATGAGGCTTAACAAGAGCAAGTGTAGAGTCTTGACCTAGGGAGGAATAACCACATGCACCAGTACAGGTTTGGGAATAACCTGCTGGTGAGGAGCTCTGAAGAGAAGGACCTGGGTGTCCTGGTAGATAACAGGCTGACCATGAACCAGCTGTGTGCCCTGGTGGCCAAGAAGGCCAATGAGATCGTGGGATGCATTAAAAGAGTGTGGCCAGCAGGTCCAAGGAGGTGATCCTCTCCCTGTAGTCTGCCCTGGTGAGGCCTCACCTGGAATATTGTGTCCAGTTCTGGGCTCCCTGGTACAAAAAATACAGGGATCTCCTTGAAAAAGTCCAGCAGAGGGCTACAAAGATGATAAAGGGCATGGAACACCTCCCTTATGAGGAAAGGCTGAGACCTGGGTCGGTTGAGCCTTGAAAAAAAAAGACTCAGAGGGGATCTGATCCATGTCTAAAATATCTAAGGAGCAGAAGGCCAAGGGACGAGGCTGAACTCTTCTCAGCAATAGGACAAGGGGAAATGGCCACAAACTGAAGCATAGGAAGTTCTGCACAAATGTGCACGGGAACTTCTTCACAGTAAAGGTGATGGAGCACTGGCACAGGCTGCACAGAAGGTGGTGTAGTTTCCTTCTCTGGAGATGTTCATCATGACCTGCCTGGATGCCTACCTGTGCAACCTGGTCTAAGGAGCCTGCTTTGGCAGGGGGTTTGGACTCGATGATCTCTAGAGGTCCCTTCCAACACCTAGAATTCTGACATTCTGTGAATTTTGATGGGAAAAATGCCTAATCTGGTCACTCCCTTATGGAAGATCTGGAACATCTCGTTACCGGGGACCCCTGTACAGGGGAACCCACATAAATTGGTTTCTGTAAATGAAGACACTAACAGGTTGTATCTTGAGGTTCCTCTCTGGCTAGATCCCTTTGAGATCCAACCAGTTGTAAATCAAAAAATGAAAAAAAACACAGGGGAGACCAGGGCTGTCCCCTGCCCACAGCACCTGCCATGTAACAGCTTGCCCATATACAGCAGCTGAACTGATGGATTTAGTACAGCAGTTTAGACAAAAACTGAGAGAGAGAGCATATCAGCATGGCTGCTCCAGTTTTGAGACATGGTGGCAGAAGGTGTTGTGTAGCCAGAAATTTCAGAACTCTTATCTATTACCACTCACCCTGCCCTCAGACAAAGACTATATGCCACTGTCCACCATAATGGCAAAAATCATTCATTAATCAAATGGTTAACAGTTACATGCTGTATAACATGGCCAAATAAAAGCAACATGCCATTAAATACAGGCCTATGGTCCTCTATGGAGGACTTGCAACATTATTTTTGGGAATTATGTATGAGAGAGGCAATTTATGAAGACAATTTTGAGAGCCCAGGCCTGATAAAATTTTCAGCAGGAATGAAGGATCTCATCCTGCAGCAAGCTCTGCCACATCAATATGGTACTTTGATATTCATACTGAACCCCCTAGTGGCCTTGAAGGCCATCATAAACAGGCTGCCCAGTTGGTCTGGGGCAGACAGAGTGCCTGCAGACCAGGTGCAATGTTTGAGTGGTGGTGGAAAGGTCAGAGATCCATCCACCACCACAACCTAGGAGACCGGCCCCTAAGGTAATCTAGTCTGGACGCATTAGCATCTCAAGAAAACAAATGTTTAATGACCTGATAAGAGCAGTTCAATTTGAAAAGATCAATGGACAGCCTAATCAGGTATTATTACAACTACGGAAACAATTGGCCAATAGTCAAAGGTTCAGATCTTCCCCTAAAAGGGGAGGAATTCAACTCATAGAACAGATTCCACAAGACATATGGAATCTAGAAGATTTCATGGTCCTGTTGAAAAAACATAAATGTCCTCAGGCGGCCCAGACAGCCACAGTTGAGTCATTGGAGGAGAAAGACTTGGGGATTGCAGAGCTGATGGCATGACAGAGGAGCCAAAATTCCCCAGGACTAGGGTCTCTAGAGGGGACCAGAAACCCTATGTTGAAATAACTATTCACTGGTCAAGAAAGAGTGAGCAACAGTGATGGCACTGGTAGATACTGGAGCAGAAACACCAACTATATATGGTGACCCCAGAAAATTCCTGGACATTAAGGCTATGATGGGTGGGTTCTGGGGGCAAATGATCTCCATAACCCAAATGCGGTTGAAAATGGGGGTTGAGCATCTTCCACCCCGGGAGTACAAGGTGTCTGTTGCCCCAGTTCTGGAGTACATACTGAGGATAGACATCTTGTGGGGTCCGACTCGCCAGCCCACTGTGGAAGAGTACAGACTAAGGGAAAGAGATATTAGTATCTGGGCAGTGCTGGCAATTTTAAGGGGCCATGCAAAAACTGAGCCTATTTATTTGCCACAACCATGTCAGATCACAAATGCAAAGCAATATAGACTCCTTGGTGGGCCAGAAGAAATTACCAAGACTGTGTAGGAGCTGTGAAGAGTAGGGATTATTAGACCTGCACACAGCCCATACAACTCCCCCCTACGGCCAGTCAGGAAGTCAGATGGTACATGGTGAATTATGGTAGACTACAGAGAACTAAATAAAGTCACTCTGCTGGTACATGCAGCCTTACCCAACATTGCCTCCCTCATAGATACATTAAGTAGAGAAATAAAAAGACATCACTGGGTTTTGGATCTAGCAGATGCATTTTTCAGCATTCCAATTGCTAAGGAATCTTAAGACCAGTTTGCATTCACATGGGAGGGCAGGCAGTGGACTTTTCAAGTCCTACCTCAGGGATACGTGCATTCACCTACTTTTGCCATAATCTGGTAGCATGTGACTTGGCAAATTGGAACAAACCATCTACCATCAAGATGTACCATTACATCAATGATCTCATGCTGACATCTGACTCAATTGAGGCATTAGAGAAGGCAGTAACATCACTAGCTACTTACTTACAGGAAAAGGATGGGCTATAAACACACTAAAAGTACAAGGACCAGGGCTATAAGTTAAATTCCTGGGTGCTGTCTGGTCAGGTAAGACTAAGGTCTTACCCAGCGCAATCATAGATAAGATTCAAGAGTTCCAGTTCCCACAACACCAAAACAGTTGCAGGAGTTCTTGGGTATATTAGGATACTGGCGATCCTTTATTCCCCACTTAGCACAACTCCTAAAACCTCTATATCTATTAACCAAAAAAGGCCAAGTATAGGATTGGGGTAGAATGGAGCAAGAGGCCTTCCAGCAGGCAAAAATAGCTGTTAAACAGGCCTAGGCACTGGGTATATTTGATCCAACCCTTCCAGCCGAACTAGATGTACATGTAACTCAAGAAGGGTTTGGCAGGGGGCTCTGGCAGTGCCACAGTTCCATTTGAACCCCAGTCGAATTCTGGTCATAGGTTTGGCATGGAGCAGAAGAAAGATACAGCATGGTTGAAAAGCAGTTCTTGGCTACCTATTCTGCACTGCAGGCAGTAGAAACAGTAACTCAAACTGTTAAAACGACTATGCCGATTCAGGAGTGGGTAAAAGATCTAACCCATATTCCTAAGATGGGGGTGGCCCAGTCACAAACAGTGGCATGCTGGGTTGCCTACCTCAGTCAGAGAAGCCGCCTGTCATCATCTCCACTGAAGGAAGAATTGCAGAAGATACTTGACCCATCACAGTGAAACACCTGAGGGAATGATGGTCACTTTCCCAGAGAAGAGTCCTGTACAGGAGGGGAAATATCCTATTCCAGAAGATGCTTGGTACACATGGATTCTGCAGAGGGAACCCAAATAGGTGACGAGCCATTACATACCATCCCTCAACTGAAACAATACGGTTTGAAGAAAGGGATGGACAAAGGAGCCGGTGGGCTGAGCTACAAGCTATGTGGATGGTGATAACTCAAGAGCCAAGTGATGGTGCACTATGCAATGCAATGGATAGCTGGGCAATCTACAGGGCTTATGCTCTGGATAGCACAGTGGGCCACTCAGGATTCTGCGATCCATGCCTGACCTATCTGGGGCAGAGATATGTGGGTTGATACATGGAACGTGGTTAGGCACAGGACTGTATAAGCATAGCACATTTCTGGACATCAACTCTTGCAGTTGCCAGGCAATGATGAAGCCGACACACTGGCTCAAGTTTGATGGCTAGGAAATATGTCAGCAGAAGATATTGCCCATTTGTTGCATTGGAAATTAGGACATGCAGGACAGAAAACCATGTGGGCAGCAGCTAAAGCATGGGGGCTGCCCAGACAGTTACTGGATATTGTCCAGGCATGTTGGGACTGTGATGCTTGCTCACAAATGAGACCAAGACTTCTGCTGGAAACAGCAGCCCATCTTGCTAGAGGACACAACCCTTTACAGCTATGACAGTTACAATTATTAATCAATTACATAGGTCCCCTTCCTTGATCTGAGTGGGCCAGATGTGCTCTAACCTGTGCTGACACAGATGTGCTCTAACATGTGCTCTAACCTGGACTGATGCAAGCCTTTAGTGGTTTCACCTGCCCTGTAATCCAACAGGAGCAGGCCTCACAGAAAAATATCATGAAGGCTGCTCTGAAGACAGATTCACAGTCCTGGCAGGGGTGGATCAAGAGGCTTTATGCAACCCTGCAGGACTTGAATGAGAGACCAAGGAGTGGCAGACCCAGTACTTTAAGAATGCTGCAGACAACTTGGGACTGTCCACTTAGGATACAAATCGCAAGCAAAGACACCTCACTTAAGTCAAAAGTTGGCACAATGAATAATCTGCTCCCTGCCCCTGAGGACCTAGAGCCTGGGAAACACAAGGTAAAATGGCCTTGGAAGGTGCAAGTAGGACCAAAATGGTGTGGTTTCCATGCACCTTGGGGAGATTTTTAGAGGATGGGGGATCAGTAGACCCTCCAGTGGTCAGTGCATGACCAGCAATGGTAGTAGTTGACACTCCAATTTTCATAGCAAAGGGGACATTGACTGTGTCCTTATGGCAAATTAGAATCCTCCACCCTCCTTGGTACCTGATATAGTGATCCAGTCACAGATATCAGGGTGTTGCATCGATGGCCAGGACATTCCCAGGTACAGGCAGAGGTGTTGGCTCAAGACCGAAATACGGCCTGTTATCCTACCATGGAGGGCAGACATACCCTCCTTGTACCTGTTAAACATCTGTACTACTCTTTTTGAGGTGATTAAGTT
Source organism: Cyrtonyx montezumae (assembly GCF_038088225.1). Taxonomy (NCBI): domain Eukaryota; kingdom Metazoa; phylum Chordata; class Aves; order Galliformes; family Odontophoridae; genus Cyrtonyx; species Cyrtonyx montezumae. The sequence goes on from NW_027072067.1 coordinate 513,521, forward strand.
CACAGGACAAACAGTAGGAACAACACCACTCCAGGATGATCCAGTGTTCATGAGGAAACGTGACATCCAGGGGTGGACTGTTGAACTTTTGGGAACTGGTGAGCATGAACCTGAACTGCTACTGGTCCTTAAAGAAGATATGCCTCCAGAAGGAACATCAAGTACTGGCCCAACAGAACCACAAAAAAAGACTGCAAATAATGGCCTTCAGTACCTTAATGTTCTACATTGTGGTGAGTATTCATAGAATCATAGAATCAGAGGTTGGAAGGGACCTCAAGAGATCATCAAGTCCAACCCCCCTGCCAAAGCAGTTCCCTACACCATGTCGCAAAGGTAGACGTCCAGGCAGGTCTTGACTATCTCCAGAGAAGGAGATTCCACAACCCCCCTGGGCAGCCTCTGCCAGTGCTCCGTCACCCTCACCGTAAAGAAGTTCTTGTACACATTTGTGCGGAACCTCCTGTGCTGCAGTTTCTGTCCATTCCCCCTTGTCCTGCCTCCACACACTTCTGAAAAGACTCTGGCCTCACCACTTTGTCCCTCACGCTTCAGATATTTATAAACGTGGATCAGGTCCGCTCTCAGTTTTCTTTTCTCAAGGCTAAAGAGACCCAGTTCACTTAGCCTTTCTTCATAGGGGAGATCCTCCAGGCCCTTCACCATCTTTGTGGGCCTCCGCTGGACTCTTTCCAAGAGATCCCCGTCTTTTTTATACTGGGGAGCCCAGAACTGGACACAGTACTCCAGATGAGGCCTCACCAGGGCAGAGTAGAGGGGGAGGATCACCTCCCTTGAGCTGCTGGCCACGCTGTTTTTAATGCATCCCAGAATGCCATTGGCCCTCTTGGCCACGAGAGCACACTGCTGGCTCATGGTCAACCTGTCGTCCACCAGGACACCCAGGTCCCTCTCTACAGAGCTCCTCTCCAGCAGCTCATCCCCCAGCCTGTACTGGTGCATGCAATTATTCCTCCCTACGTGCAAGACTCTACACTTGTTTTGTTAAATTTCATCCGGTTTCTGACTGCCCAGCTCTCCAGCCTGTCCAGGTCTTGCTGAATGGCAGCACAGCCTTCAGATGTGTCAGCCAATCCTCCCAACTTTGTATCATCAGGAAACTTGCTGGGGGTGTACTCTATCCCCTCATCAAGGTCATTGATGAAGATGTTGAACAAGACTGGACCCAGCACAGACCCCTGGGGGACACCGCTGGTTACAGGCCTCCAACCGGACTCTATACCTCCAATGACAACCCTCTGCATTGTACATGTATCGCAATGTACTTTGTATTTTGAGTCACCGAAACAGCAGGAGATTACACTTTACCTGCTCAGTTGTTGGTTCATGCTGTGAAGGGGTGGAGTGTGATGGAGTTGACTGGTCACAGCCTGAATCAGTAAATGAGCACCTGAGTGGCTGCAGCGGAGGAGCCCAGGTCCACCTGTCCTCTTTCCCTCTCAGTGGTGCTTCGGGCTGTGCTTCCAGGAGTGCACATACGCTCAGTGCCTGCACAGGTTGTCCACCCCCTGTCTTGTTTTCTTCCTTCTGGTGCGCCAGAGTTTGAATGAGAGGCGGCTGCTTTCCTTAACCCAAATGGTTGCTGGGAGGGCTGAGTTAATTCCCCTTTCCCTGGTATCTTGTTCTATAGTGCCTGTATCTCAAATCTCTGTTCTCACCTTTGTTTACCTTACATGTTCCTAAAATTTTTTTACTCTTTAGAGTGTCATCATTAAGAATTTTGCCCTGTAGACTTGCTTTTTGTGTGTTGAAGTGGTTTTTGTGTTAGAGGTTCAGTTACAACTCATCTCTTCTGAAATAAATGCTGCATTATGGAAAGACCATACCTTTAAGTGGGTCTTAGTAGCTTACAAAATAGCTCAAAATGTCTATTGTTAATCTGAAAGTACTAATCTCTCCTTTTCCTATGAATGAATGTATTGATAAACCAGATGCTAGAATGGTCTGTGGCTAAGTGCTGTAATACTACATGTAGTATTTTAATGTGTTTGTGGTTTTAATGGTATAATTGGTGTGTTGCTTCAAAATTCTCTATGTATGTCTAGTTTCAGGATGTTCCTAACCCAAGAAATGTTAAAAGAAGACACTTTCAGGTTGAGAATCACATCCATATTCAGTAACATCAAACTTCTGTGATGTGGAGGCAAAATTGACCTCTAAGCAAATGTAGTAAAAAGTTTTGATGAAGATAACCTAGTCACCTGTCTTTCTTCTGCAGGTGATGGTATGGAAGACTAATTTCAATGCAGTAGATTATGGTGAAATTCTGAAATCTCACAATTCTGGTGCTAGTGTGGATGAGACCCATCACAGTCTGGTAGGTCAACATGCAAAAATTACATAAAGCTCCTTTTGGGAACAATGTCTACAACTTGAAAAACACGTGACTCAGTTTCAGGTGGTTGAACTACAGAGCCATCTTTTTCCTTGGTATTAATTCCAGTTGTAAGATCTATGTTATTTACTAGATTGCTATTGTTTCTGGTTTATTTAGATGCAAATATTTTCTAGGAAAATGATAAAATGAAATAATGAAAAAAAAAAGAACAATAAATGTAGTTCATATATTTACATTTTTATTAGCAGCCTGTGTTTAAGAATATGTGAGAGGCTTGGACAATATACTCCCACCTCTCCTCACCTCCCAGAAATAAAAAGCATAGATATGAATAACAGGTGGAAGCAGATTTACTAGCTGGATGAATCCTTGAGGTTGCCATTAGTTCCAGAAATAGATGTTCATTAACTCTTTGTTAACAAGTGTCAAAGACAGAATAAATCTCTGAGCAGACACTTAATGCAGGTGAGAGATGGGTGACATTGTATTGGAGTTTTTTTTTCTAAATATTTGCAGACATATGAGTTCTGACTGTATCTAATGAAAGAATCCATTAGCTGAATAATTCAGTATGATGCAGTGATTTAAGTGTAATGTTGATGCTAGATGTCCTGGATATTACAAGAGTAACCCTTTAAAGATATTGCCAGCATGAGTGATATTTCACTTGAATTTTTGTATTCCCTTACAAATCTTTGGATGTATTCCTGATCTGTTCTAGTATAACTGGAGTATTTCAAAATATGTTATTACCATGACTATTTTATTACAAAATCACAGAACTGCAGGAGTTGGAAGGGACCTCTAGAGATCATCAAGTCCAATCCCCCTGCCAAAGCAGGCTCCCTAAACCAGGTTGCACATGTCCAGGCGTCCAGGCGGGTCTTGAATGTCTCCAGAGAAGGAGACTCCATCACCTCTCTGTGCAGCCTGTTCCAGTGCTCCATCACCTTCACTGTGAAGTTTTTCCACATTTCATGGACCTTTCTCTAACCTTTGAGTTTATGCATGAGTTCCTTGCTCTTGCAGGTCTCCTTGCCACCCTTGCCTGATTTCTTACTCACAGGAATGCACCGATACTGAGCTTGGAAGAAGCGTTGTTTAAATGCTGACCAGCTCTCACAGATTCTCTTGCCCTCCAACACCCTAGCCTACGCGTTAGCTCCAAGAAGGTCCCGGAAGAGACCAAAGTCGCCTCTCCTGAAGTCCAGGGTAGCAATCCTAACTTTTTGTTTGCTTCTGCCACTCAAGATCTTGAACTCCACCATCTCATGATCACTACATCCCAATCTGCCCCCAATCTTCACTTCCTTAACAAGCCCGTCCTTATTAGTAAGAACAAGGTCCAGTAACTCCCCGCTCCTCGTTGTCTCCTCCACCACCTGCATCAGAAAGTTATCTTCAGCAAACTGCAGGATCTGTCTGGAGCATGTGAGCCTGGACGTGTTGCTTTCCCAACAAAGATCTGGATAATTGAAGTCCCCGGTAAGAACCAGTGCCTGATATTGCGAGGCTACTTCCAGCTTCTTGTTGAAGGATTCATCAACTTCCTCCTCCTGATCAGTGGGTCTATAATACACCCCCACAACAGTGTCCCCCACACTAGCCTACCCCTTAATTCTCACCCACAAGCTCTCCACTGGTAAATCACTCTCCCCCAGGCAAAGTTATATACATTCTAGCTGCTCTCTCACATAAAGTGCAACTCCACCACGCCGCCTTGCCATCCTGTCATTCCTGAAAAGCACATAGCCATCCATGGCAACATTCCAGTCCCACCATGTCTCTGCGATCGCTATGAGATCGTGGCCTTTTGACCACACGCAGACCTCTAAATCTTCCTGTTTATTTCCCATGCAGCGTGCGTTAGTATACAGACACTTTAGAGAACCAACAGGTAAAGGTATCCCTAAAGGGGTGCAAGAAGATTTCAGGAGGTCTGTACTGTCACGTTTCTAGGCAGGCCCTCCATCTGAGTCACCACAGTCTTCTAATGACAAGCCCACTGTCTGTGGAGTCCTTGGTTAAACCTACAGTCTCTGTCACTACCAACACCTGATGTGCTAGCTTCCACCCTCCCTGGGGCTATTTATAGCCTAGTATCCAAGAATCGAGGTCACAGTCAAGAGATAAAGACTGTACAGTGCCAGCTCCACCCCTGCTAGCTAAGCAGCCCACCCACAAGCTGCCAGCCCCAGCACTAGCACAGCTCCTTGCTGGCTTCCAAAAAGCCCTAAGAAGAGCTTTTTGGTTGGCCTTTTTTGCTTTAGATCCCTTACCTAATGAACTCTTACATGCATTGGAGCTGGTCTCTGCAGTTCAGCATGTTCTGTAAGATAAAAAATGGATTGTGAATGATTTTATGCATGTATGATGTTTTAATTGAAAGGTAAATATCTACCTGATAAGTTTTACTCTGTGGCAGTATCTGTAATCTTACTACTTTTTGGTTTTTTACTAAGCTACTAAACTATGCTCTCTATTAAGTATGATAGTGTTTTTATGTAATAGAACCTCAGTTCATTGCTGTAGGTATTGGTATAGCCATAGTATTTTGTGTCAGACAAGGCCTGTGTGTAACTTGCTACAACTCTAAACCTAATGTTGAGTGCTTTGTGAAGAGAAACAGTGAAAAACAGTGGATACTTACGATGTGAGGGAAGGAGAAAAAGGTTGGAAGCAATTGTGGAAGTAGGTGAAAGTCTCTTATTAATCCTGGCAAGATTAAGTAAAACTGGCATCTTCTTTTTCCTCTTCTGTTGGGTTCTAACTCTAAAGTTATGCAGGCTGTGAAACTAACAATTGAACAACCTCTTTGTTTATTGTACTTGACTGACTTTGAACTCTACTTATACTCTGTGTTGTATAATTCTGAGCTGAAATGTAGCAAAGACAGAGAAAGCCTTTATGAAAGAAACACTATTCAGCTTGCAATATTGCAAGCGATGGTGTAAACTGTATAGACAAGATGTCCTCTACTGTGAGATGGTAACTTTACCCTCATTTGCACCACTGTTAATTCGAAACCACATTATCCAGTAGTAATTTAAGGAAAGGGGTAGAAGAAATGCTTGATCTCATCTAAAACTTAGTCTAAACTTATAGAACATCTGTCTGCTGATGGTATGATGTGCATTGAAGATAACTGTTGAACATTGATTCCTTCAGTAAAACTGTTCCCCTGTGGGAAGTGTTTACCTGCCAGAGCCTCTGATGGATTCTGATGGGATGGTTTGCATACTACTGCCAGTTAAGTCCATGTGGTGTTGTTTGACTGCAGTTTTTCTGTCCTTGTGATTTGTGCTCATGGGAAACAGGACACAGTAAATTCTTTGAGGTGTAGTTTTTTGTTTTGGGCCAGGTCCTGTGTTTTTGCAGAGGGCAAAGTGAATCAGTGCTGAGGAGAGATGTACTTTCATCTGGGGATTTAAATTACTTCAGAGGAGTGAGTATTCAAACTGATGCCCTTTGGCTTGGGTGTACAGTGTGGGAGTAGCTGTTTTCACAACACTAGCACTGGAATATAAAAAGTGAGGGAAATTGATTATGTTATGGGTAATTTCTGTGAGATCAAACTGAGAGTAATAGTCAGTGGTATTCTTCCCTCCTATTTATTCCTTGCCCAAACCAAGGAATACCTTGATTTAAGGTAACCAGTGTTACCTTTTGGTGTGAATAGCACAAGGGAGACATCCAGTGGATCTGCCAGATTAGCTATAAGGGTCAAGAGAGATTTGTAAATTAAATCTTTGACTGCTTCCAACAGAAAAACTGTCCTTGGCTAAGAAGCAGGATAGAGGTGATAGCAGTGGAGAGCTTCAGTGATAGCTAACATGACTGTAACCAGTTGTCTGTCAATGCAATTCAAGTGTGATCTCCTCTGTGCAGTTGTTACTGCCTCTCACTGCATGGTTAGGAATTCTGTTTTCCCTTGGAAGTATGATTCTAACTTCATAACAAATTCTCCACTTATAGTAACCTAATTTCTTTCAAGTGCAATGTATTATGTTAGGCTGTTCTTGAAGAGTGCTACTGCAATTTACTGCAAGACTTGAATTTCACTATTCATCATCAAAAAAACTCTTTCTGTTTAAAGCAGAGCACTTTTTTTTTTTTAATTTGAAAAGCAGACATCAGTATTATTTCTCCTGTTTCTCTCCCAATAAAATGACTTAAAGCATCAGCATGTACTTTTTCATCTCCTTTTTATGTCCTGCAATTGAAAAATAACCTTTTTCATTCTTCTCTATTGCCGTGCAGAACCAAGATTCTTCTGGAATAAGACAAATTGTGCAGATGTTCTTTTAAATATAGTTATGCCATTGGTGTGTTAATTGTTATTCATTTTCAGTAGCCTTAGAATAAATGAACATTATACTTAACACATTTGAATCTCTTCATCTCTTACTTAAGGCAAAGAGAATATTTTTTGAAGAGAAGTTTGTGCATATAGTTATGTAACTCTTTTTTCTTACATACTGTGAAAGCATGATTACTAACCCAAACAGTGGATGTGTGGTAACTGTTTTGTATGAAATTTCTCATAGACAAGTCAGATTAACATACAAGCACTAGGAAAGAATAACTGAATGCAGATCAATGGTCCGTCATTGAGATGAGTAGGAAGAAAGAATCTTAAATAACCTGTGGCATAAAAGAGGCATAAAAAATCCTGTTGGGATGGTGAGCTTGAAAACAAACTTGCTCTGAAATTATTTTCTTTTCAGTAGGTAGATAGAGACTGAAGCTTTTGGAAAATGCTAATTTCTGAGGCAGTTGGTTAAAGTTTATTGTTAACCAAGGCACTGAACTTGTTTGCAGTAATAGGTGTGAACTTCAAAGTTGCTCTGCCCACCTGCTAGTGTTTTCTGTAAATAAATGAGGCGCAGTGCAGTTTGCTTTGAAAGCAAAACTTTTCTGTGCAGGAACTATTGCAAATGAAAGAAGGTTATGATGAGTAGGAATTACAGTCATGACTGTGGTGTAAAAGCATAGAACACAAAAACGCAGTAAGAAAGAACACTGAAACTGTCCAATATAAATTATAAATATCTGTTATTGTAGATGTGAGAGATTCTAAGATATCTAGATTAGAATTATGGAAACTGAAATGCTTATTTATCATTTATACACTAATAACTGCTGCTACAAAGGGTTGCCTAATTGCCCTGAAAATGTCAGTTAAGTGCAAACACTCATCATGAGCACTGTGTGAAGCTCTGGGAAAGAAATGTCTTATTATCTTGTATCTTGATTTAATTTTTGTCTTTGGTCTAGAATCTAATGGGTATAAGTAAAATTATGTCCTAAGCTGAAAAACTGAGCAGTGAAGACCTACGGGAAAGTCATAATAGTCATAGATTTTTGCCTATTGTTTCATATATATGGGCTCCTACAGTTGTCCTGGGGTCAGTATCTGAGCACAAGGGTCAGTCTGTATGAAGAGCTGCGTTGGATGGGATCAAAGAACATGCTCTCAGACCTGGTATGTTATTGAAAATATTGACTTAATTCCAAATTGGTTATTTTTCAGAGAGGGTAGATAACGTGTTTTACTTAGGGGATTTGATGGTGGGTGTTTTTGTTTTTTTTTTTGGGGGGGGGGGGTTCAGATATGTGGAAAGTTTTGTTCATGCAGCTATTGATGACATGAGTGTTCAGTAACACCTGTTTCTTTGGGGGATGGATTTGCTGCTATTGCTTGGCAAATTCCAAGAAGGCAGTGTATGGTGAAGTGTAATGAACAAATACTAAACAGTTCATGTCGTGTGAAGTGGCTGGGTATTTCTCTAAGTTTGTACTTACTGAAAATGATGAATGGTAAGAAAAGTATTGAATGAGCTAATTTGGTAAATAGTATTTTTAGTGTAATGTTATGGAAAATAGGAAATATTCATTAATGGAGGGATTCTTTACTCAATCTTTAATGTAATTGTACACATTCTTTTGGCACATTACAGCTCACTGTGCCAAGTACTCTGCAAGTCAAAGAAGGGATGATGTAGAGATTTTGCATCTAACCCTATGATTCTTTTTGCTGTTGCATCAAACTTTCTAATGAAAAATACTTGAACTGTAAACTTTAACAGAGGGGAAGGTAGCTTTTTGTGTTCAGAAGGCAATGAAAGACCTGTGAGTTTTGTGAGTGCTTTGCTTGTTCATCTCAGGGTATCCTGGTGGGAAAGGTAACCAGACCAGAAACTGTAAGGTGATGATCAGGAGGTGTTTTTCTTGCTACCTCAGCTGTGAATCCTGCAGCTATATAACTTAAATGTTTCACATAGACGCAATGTTAATTTTCCTGAGAAAAGTTGTTCATATGCAAGCTTCTTGATTTGGAGGTAAGCTCTAGGATAAGTTCAAATGGTAAAGGCAGCAAATATTTAGCTACTGTGTCTCAGAAGATATAGCTTAGTTTTCAGCACCTGATATGGTGCTGAGAACTGCCCAATTTGAGTAGACTTTTGGGAGACTGAACTCACATGGGTAGAGATGTTAAAGTGTTCCTCTGTCAGTCTTCTGCCAGGAAATCTTTGTTTTTTGTTGTTGTTGTTTATTTGTTTTTAAAGTTTGAATACACAGATATTTTAAATGTAGTTAGCTCTGTTGAAGGTAAATGGTACTGAATTTCAGAGCTACCCAGTTGAAAGCTAATGACAGCAGATTTGGTGAAGATCAGGAAGAGCAGTGTTTCTGAGGAAAGGGCTTCTGAAAAAAAGATCACTGCTCATGGCTCCTCCAATGGGCCTTTTGGTTAAGATAGACATTTAGACCTCTTTTTGCACTGCTAAGTATACAATTTTCTCCAGAAGGTATTGGATTATGCTTATTTCTTCAGTATCTATTTTTCTAAAACAGATTGCAAATTAATTTCTTATGTTATAGTCCATGAAACTTTGCAAAGACTATCATTTCAGCATGATTCTCCCAAATTTTGACCAGAAAGTCCTTCCTGAACAAACTGGATCCTGAATAATTATCAGCTGCAATTCTTTGTTTGTTTGTTTGACAAGAAATTGGTACAAAATGTGCAATTCTGACTGTGGTGATGTCATAAATTGTTTTAAAGAAAAATGGGTGTGAACAGTGATATGGACTTGTCAGTGTTGTGATCCATGGAGATCTCTGAAGCCTATAGCTGAACTTCCAAACCCAGCTCCACATTCCTTCTGGAGTGTTGGCCTTGAACATCTTTGGACTTCACGCTGATTGATTCAGTCTTAGTGTAAATAAATTCCTCCTGAATTACTCAGAGGCCAGTTGTACTTCTTTTAACCCTTGTGGATTCCAAACTGGTAATTATCTCTAATTTTGGCTTCCATTAATGCTTACAAGTATGCATATACATTTTTTTAATTGCTGTGAAATTCCCTCCTACGAAGGTACAGTGGGAGCTCTGTTCAACTGAATGTAAATCTGTATTTCTGTTTACATCTATTTATTGCTTTATTATTAAGAACTATGAGAGGAATCCTATCTTCAACAAGGTCATCCTTCAGGTTAAATGTGGCCTGCAAATTGTTTTTTTGTTTGTTTGTTTGTTTCTTTTCCAATTTGTTTGTCACCTTGTTTCTCTGAGGATGTTTTCCCACTCTGGGAAGCTTCAGCCTGGCATATCTGGTTAACTTCTTCTTAGAATAGGTAGGTAGATTATTTACTTACATGAGCAATGATGATAAGTGCTCAAGTTATGCTTCTGCTGCTTTCTGTACTGCTCTGCTGTCAAGGCAGAACCTGATAAGGAAGGGCAGGAGTCTTAATACAACTGATTGTGGGATGTTAAAGACCTCTTCCATACATCATTTGCAAGTGGTACAGTTGCAGTTACTCATAGCTGACTGATTTTTCACTCTCCCTTTTGTTGAAGGGATTTCACTCATAAGGCTGTTATAACCTGTGACTTCATGTTTTTGCAGTGACAGAGGTTCAAAAGGGACATAGGCTTCTTATTTTTTCACACTGTTCTTTCTAATGTGTTCCCATACACCCTAGGAGGCAACACCTGGGAGGTATTAAGGAACTTCCCAGAATTTAGGATGGAATAATGAATAAAGTCTGGAATAAAGTCTGGAAGCTGTTCAACAGCAGTTCAATGTCTTAACGCTCATGGAGAATAATGTCACCAAAAGTCTCAGTACCAAAGTAATGGTTATGTGTGGAAATGAGCTGCTATAGGAACAGAAATACAGAAAAAAGAGCTACTGGGAGGAACATTACCACATAACCCCTCAGTTTCATTGTTGAAAATTTTGGATCCACATGAGCTCTAAAGTTCAACTTTTAACTAATCGGAGAGTAACATTAGCAGAGCAAAACAAGTGTTCTTTCACTCTTCTCCATTGTTGTCCCCTTCACGAGCAGATAACAGCATTGTTGTTTCGCAGGAGTTATTCCAGGAAGCCTCTGCTCATTGTTAGCCTTATGATCTTCTGTTCTTTTTATTGTTATCATATGAAACTGTTATTTTTCTCGAGCTAGAAGGTTTTGCCTCTATGTTGCTCTTTCCCCTGAAACTCTTGAGTTTACTTTTCCATTGATCTGGTCTGTGAAAATAGGAAAGAATGTGCAGGACCAACAGATAAAAGCTCACATCTTCTCCATTTCTGTGTTTTAACAATTTTTACATTATACTTAAGACAATTTATCAGACTTTTTCCATCTTGTCTTGAAGAAGGACTTGGGTGAGAAGAAAAGGCAGAATACAAGTTGCCTGTATTCTCCTAACTTATCTTTCCAAGAGGATTTGAATGACTGCAGTAACCTGCAGTAGTTTTCCCAACAGCAGCTGGGAGCAGCTGTGCTGCTTCAGCTGTTTCTTCAGTGTTCTAGTTTGACAAGGTTTTTCACAGAAGTAAGATCAGATTTTAATTTTTTTTCTCTTACAACAGATAGATCTCTTGTTTAAGACTTTTGAACAGTAAGGCAAGCCTTTACAAATCGTTAAGGGTCAGAATAAAAATGGCCTTTTCAGTTCAGCACCATCTCAGGGTTTTTAGGTAAATTCAAATTTACTGTATGTGGTTTGTTTTAATGCTTCGATCATAATTCAAAGCAAAGAGATGGAGTCAAGATTTATATATATTTCCAGTCTGCTATTCTGTGTCAGCTTAGGGAGATGGATGAAAATGCCTCAAGCTTCGGAAGATTTTTTCATAAGACCTTGAACTCTTTTGCTAAAAATCAAACTTCCACTGAGTGCAATAGCAAATAGGCATGTTGTTTTCTATCTTTTCTATCAATCTGGGGGGGGGGGGTGGTGGTGAGGTACATTTATGTATGTGTGTGTATATATGCTTAACAGTCATGGATATGTAACATACATAGACACGGCAATAGTAGTACAACATACACATATGTACTTCATTAGAAGGAGATAAATGATGCAGAAGAAGAGCACAATCTGGGAGCTGTTGTCTCTCACTTAATGAGAATACTCTGTGTGGTTTGCATTTTGATTTGGAATCTTTTGCTTTTGGTGTGAAAGAGTCAGTAGCAGGAGAACCTAAGTTGAGGTATAGACATTTTGCTTCAGTGTTTAGCAGTTTTTCTTGAGAAATTTTCCTAAGAACAATCTTAAGTAGAGTAAGAGAGCAGTAGCTCAATTTCTGGTGAAAATTATTCCCTATAATTCTCTTGCCTGTATTTCTGTTCCTATAATGGCATGTGTGAAACAGTGAATACAGAGTGTGGGGAAACAGGAGCCTGATCTCAGGTGGCACATAGAACCAGCTGATGACATGGTATAGCAGTGCTTATCACAGACCTGGAATGTGTGGACAACACATAGCTTAGATGCTTTTGGCAGACTGCACACTTGTTACCAGAAGTTACCTCAAACACCACAAAGCTAATGTTTCACTTCTTTTTTTAAAAAATGTTTATAGACTGCAGATGTAATTGTAGTGGACCAAGAGACAGCAAACTAGAAGAGTGAAATGAATTAAAAATGAAAAGGAAGAATTGAGAATGGATTTTCCCTCCAGATGAGCCTTCTGGCAGGAAGGAGCAGGGAAAGAATGACCTCTTGGCTGGAGACAGACATCACTTCAAGAGAAAGGGAATTTCTGCAAATACAAATGTTGGTCCAAGTGTAGCATTTTATAAATGGATAGATTGGTTTAGTGTGTTTGAGTACTGTTATTTACTACTCCTGTTTCTTTCTTTTCTGACATCCTGATTAGTAAAGCTAGATGGTGAGATTCATTTGAAATCCATAAACCTTAAACCACCCACCTACCTCTGCCCAGTGATCTACTTAAGCACTGGCACAACAGTTCCTTGGGACTTAAAGATAGTTGAGCTATACCTATTAACTGTTTCATCTTGGAGTTATTATGAGGTCAATAGTTATTGGACTATGGGAAAAAAAACATCCATTACAGTAGATGTGCCAAGTTATAATGTTTTAACCTTATATTTTTGTAACTTATGGGAAGAAGGGTCATATCTCATATCTAAAACCATTTTGTTCTCTTGTATATCTAAATCAGCTTACAGTATGTTGTGAAACAGAAGTGCAAACAAAAATAAAAGGCAAGTAACATACTTCCCACCTTTGAAGCTGTGAAAACTGACAGAGTAAATTGCCATACCAATGAGTTATGTCAAGCAGTAAAGCAGTATGCCAGTAAATGCCAGTTATGCCAGTAAAGCAATAAATATCCCTTTATTACAATGCTGGGTGCATAGGGATCACTCCACCAAACATGCACACTGAAGAGAGAAACAACTACACATTTAAAGGCATAACACGTACATATTCATTACATTCCAACTCTGGTGGTCATGAGGTTAAAGATAAGGGTCAAAGGGAGAGAGCCCTAACTGTTCCCGTGGGTATTGTGGTGAGTGGAGATATCTGTTTGGTTATTTTATCAGGACAAAAGGATATCTGTTCTGCTTTCTTATCGACAAATTTAGCAGTCTCCACATTCTTGTTCTTAAGTTTACGTTTATGCAAGCCATTTGATGTCCATTTGATCTATGTGATGAGCTGTTCTTACTACAGAGAAGCTGTTCTCATGATTTACCTTCCATCTTCCTTCCCTCTCAAGTCCCATTTTGTATTCAGAACTGAGTGCTGAGGCAGGAAGTGATCAGGGATGAGCTGTGATCCTGATTTGTGGAATCAGACTCTATAAACCCAGAGTTAGGTTATAAAGCAGGTATGTTTACGCGGTATATGCGCAAGCGTCAGGTGCCAGGGGGATAGCTCCACCAAACTTGCACACATACCAGCAGAATCGGTACATATTTGTAAGTCAAGCTCATACATATTCATCAGGTTTTGTGACATTTGTTTACATATTCATTGTTTTCATCCCTCCCCCCTGACGCACACACTTTGGCTTCCTTAGGTGGTCGGTGGATGAAGGCTCAATGTCTTCCTCCCCATCTGGTGGTTGTTCTTGGATGAAGTAAGCAGTCTTCCTTGCAGTGTCCTTTTGAACTCCTACAGCAGTTCCCTTTTTTTTCCTCCTGGTTCTGCTGACTACAGTCCTACTCGTTCCCAATTATCCCTTATCTCTGTTACAGCCCTGCTTCTTCCTTATAATCTACAGCTCTGCTCCTTCCTTCAGATGATCCTCATCCAGTTGCTGGTGGTGGTCTGTGAAAGTGCTTAAACTATGGGTCAAATTCAACCCCCCTCTATCAATCCCTTGAGCTGTCTGACAAAACTCATCTAACTTATATCCTGATGCAATCTTTTCCTCTGTGTTGGTCTGGAGGATAGAGGTGAAGTATTGCTAGTCTTCAAGAGTGCAATTTCTCCAGAAATTACAGCGTTACCTTGGAAAGGGATGCTTTTCCAGTCTAGAAAAATGTGTTTGAGCTTAGAGAGCTGTTTTCAATCAACTATATTTTTTATATAGCAGGAAGAAGTGAAGTTAGCCCTCAGTTTTTAATGAGTCTTATAGCCTAACATGTACTCTATCTGACTTTCCTGCAGACTTTACCTTGAAGTTAATATTATTTCACTGGACATCACTAATGCTCTGTGGGGATACATTTTAAAATATTACTTTACATGCTTGTGAAGACTACTTCTTGAAAAAGATTTAATGGTATTTCTTTCAAATTTAGATCAGTACAATTGAGGTTCAGATAAACAGTGTGCATCTCTTTTTTTTTTTTCTTTTCTTTTCCCCGAGTCTCTCAGTTTCACCAAATCACAGAATCACAGGAATTGGAAGTGACCTCTATTGATCATTGAGTCTAATCCTCCTGCTTTAGCAGGTTCTCTGCAAGAGGTTGCAAAGGTCAGCATTCAGGCAGGCCTTGACTATCTCCATAGGAGACTCAGCCACCCCTCTGAACAGATGGTTCCAGTGCTCTGCCACCATTACTTTAAAGAAGTTCTTCCTTGTGTTAGTATGGAACTTCCCACGTTGCAGTTTCTGCCAGTTACTCCATTGTTGTATTGCTGCACACCACTGAAAAGAGTCTGCCCCCATCAACTTTACTCCAGCACTTTAGATAAACAATGATGAGATCCCCTTTTCAGCCTTCTTTTCTCCATGCTGAACAGCCCCAGCTCCCTCAGCCTTTCCTCACACAAGAGATGCTTCAGGCCCCTAACCATCATTGTAGCCCTCCCCTGGACTGTCTTCAGCAGTTCCCTGTCTTTCTTGAATTGGGGAGGCCAGAACTGGACACAGTATTCTAGATGTGGTCTCACCAGGGCATAGCAAGGGGGATAATGTCCCTCGACATGTTGGCCATGCTATTTTTAATGCACTACAGGATACCATTGTCCTTCTTGGCCACAAGATTGTGACCCTGCTGGCTCATGACCAACTTGCTGCCCATCAAGACACTGCAAGTTATTCTTTGCAGAGCTCCTCTCCATCAGGTCATCCCCTAACTAGTATTGATGCATGTGGTTATTCTTCCCCAAATACAAGACTGACCTGTGGAATCAAAGTCTATAACCCTTGTAAGGTTATAAAGCAGGAACTGGGTGCGAAGGGGATATCTCCTGCCTAACTTGCATGCCAGGGAAAGAGGTGACTATGCATTTATAGGCATAGCATATACAGATTCATCACATTCCCAAGACATTGGTTATGTATTCATTGGATGCCTCCCCCCTTCTGAGCATGTGTAATGCAAATGTAGGAAGGTCTCTGGGCCTATCTGGTCATGAAGGCTATTGCAAAACCTTTGGGGGTTGCATTGTGTCACAACAGCAACTCTGCCTCCTTATCTTCACGGGACTACCCACTGAGTTGCAAATGCAACTCCACTTCACTGGACCCACCACTGTGTTGTCAACTATGCCTCCTCATCTTGATGGGACTTCCGCCCACTGAGTTGCAAAAAGCAGCTACTTATCTTCACACTTGGCTTCAAGGACCTCTCATTCCTATTGTTTCTGTGTAACTTCCTAAAATTTGAGCAAGCTAAGAGGCTAGTTTTTTTAACAGCATTTTTGTTTTATTCAGATTTACACAATTACAATTTAGACAGCAAATAGCAGCTTTGTAAGGCTGGCTTTATCTCAGTACACACAAGATCATATTTTTTGTTGCTTAAATTAGTGCATCAGCGAACAACACATGGCTCTTGGACTGCCAGCAGCACAAAGTAGTTTGAGTGTAGCCCCAGGCTTTGCACTGTGACCTGTGTTGATGAAAGACACTGGATGGTCAGTCTTTGTCTGATGGTTGGTAGGATTTAGAAGAGTGGTCAGATCTTAACAATAGGTAGTAAACAGCAGCACGTGTTCTGCCAAAGCCTACTACCACTGCTAGTTTTTTTTCTCGCAGTCATGTGTCTGATTTTTGCATTCCGTGTTGCTTATTTTGTTTAACTGGTGGGCTGGACCTCAGCCTAGTGAGCCTTCCTATGGGCTGACAGTGCCACCCAGCAGCTCACAAGCAGCATGTTGGTGGCCTTTCACTGCACGTGGTAATGGTGGTTGGGCTTTGTGTGTCTCGTCTCAGAGAACATGTTCTGCCTGGTCTTTCCTTCCAACCAGCCTTGAGGGAAGAGACAGTGATCTGAGTCCCCATAGACTCTCTTTACATTTTTATCTAAAAAGAGATTTTGGTACACTAAACAGTTTTGGTTTGAAAGTTATGTGGAATGTTCTAAGGTCGTGTTACATGAAATGCGGAGAGATGAATGATTAAGTACAGCACTACAAATGCTTTCACAGCAGTGTGGGGAGAAAAGACAGAAGCTACTCATAGAGACTGTTTTTCAGTCTGTCAGGTTCCCTTGCTTTTTTGTTGAATTTTGCAAACTACTGTCATTTACATGAGCAGTAAGTCCCATCCATAGGACAGAACTGCACCAGGCATCAGGCCATGGAGAACCACATTTTAAGCTCTGGGATCTTGGCATTAGATCCAAATAATGGCTGTTAGTGCAGGGTAAGGAAGTTAAGTCTGCATTTGCTTAATAATGTGTTGGTTGGCTAACTTATTTAGTTAGATAAACTCTATAACTTCTACTTGTTATAATACAGATAATTAATGCAAATAGTTTTTGTTCTAGAAGGAATATAGCATTTTGAAAGAAGTTCTTTAGTAAAGATCTGCATATGTTTTAAAAACTTAATTTATTCTGAATGAAATATTCAGATTTGCACACTTACATCTCATTGGAGAGAGAAAATTGGTTTAAGATTAAAAAATATAAAAATTATCAGGGTTAAATCAAAGCCGTGTACCATGTAATGCATGTTGGATCACTTTGCTTTTGCTGAGCTTCAGTTCTACATCCCTGCTTTCTTACAACTAACGACCATGGAGGGAACCTTTTGCTGCATGAGGCACTAAATGTTTTTTCTCCTTACACTGTTGGAACAAAATAATTTGACTCCTATCAGAGTAGCTTATTTAATTCTGTAATTTTGAGGTAGCTCCATTTAGTGTCCATTTACATGCACATTCTGTGCCTAAACACAAATATGCAAAGGTCTTTGATCATACAGAACTTGAGCCTTGCAGGATTTCTTCATCATCTAAGCTTTGCCTTTCCTGATGCAGGCTTTAAAGAGAAAATACACACACACTGCCAACAAAAATCATACCACTCCAGACTGTGAACAAGAGGAGTTGGCAGCAGTTTTTCTTTCTCCAACCATGGCAGAACAAACACATATCTCTTGTCCTTTTAGACTGTTTCCCAACATAAAATGTACTTCAAGGTTTACCCCCCATAAAACAGAAATTATTTTCCAGTTGTTTCTGCTGCATTGGCAGAATATGTCTGTTTAATTTTCTAGCCATCAGAAATGGATTGTGGTGTTCATCTTAAGAAAATAAAAACTCAGGATACCAGTAGGAACCATGAATGTCAAGGGGAGGATGTCAATCTTGGAGATACCTTGGAGCGTATTGTAGGACAACTGGATGTTCTGACTCAGGTATGGTTTGCTGTTTGATTTTATAATGAAAATGAAAATATTTTTGCAGTAGCTTCATAGAATAAATGTGACTAGTTCAAAATCTCTGCTTTTTAGTGGTTAACTGATGAATCTCTTTTGATCTTGTCAGCATATCTCAGTTCCCTCGCATTAGAACTTCTAATTCAGGCTCCATTCTTTCCCTAATTCTTTTATGCTGCACTGTAGCTGAGAGCTACTTAAGCCAGCTCTGGTACCTTATGTTATTAGCCAAAGTTTATCCAAGGTTATAACTAATAAAGGTGTGGCTATAATTGCCCACACTAGAACTCTGTCTCACTGAGTAACTGGCTGGTCCTTCCCCAATTACAGCACATTCTGTGAGCAAACTCAGATCCTTTCCCCCCACCCAAAATTCATCTATACAGTCAAATTTCAGCAGTATTTTCTTCTCCTCTTACACTTCTAGGCCTTCCTAGGCCCCATCTCTCAAATGTGCTTTCACCTACAGCTAGCAAACAAGAAATCTTGCAGAGCATTCACATGCTGTTGTTCCTCAGAGGCCCAAAGTAGTGCTGGAATGGCACCAACTGTTAATGATGATCTATCACAGTGTGTGTGAAGAAGAATTTAGGGATAAAGCTGTTATTTTCTGTTTAACCAAGTTGTTCATTATTTCTGTTAGGAAATGTTTGTTTCTGACCATTTCTCAGGCATAAATTTCATTGCATATTTTTGAGGCATATGAGAAGCAGGGAGAAGGCATAGGATGATAAGCACCATTGATCTGTAGAGCACACCATTGTGGTAAGAATGAGCATGGGAGTTATTTTCTGCAAGTTTGAATATTGTTTCTGGGGAAGAGCAAGCAGATGCTTAACAATGAATATTGAACACACTAGACTGGTTTGAATTGGCTCTCTTTTCTTCAGAGAAGTACATGTTCTCCAAAAAACATCTAAGATGATGCACTGGAGAACTCAACGGGTATTGAAGAAGGGCTCATTTAGGGATATAAATCATTCTAGGACTTACAGACATTCTAAAATAGAGTGAAAACTAAAAGATATTGAAATTCATTTGGCAGAAGTGCAAGAAAGCACTTTTCTATAGTGTTTAGGATCTTTAGAACACTGGAGGAAAAAAACTCTTCTGTGACATTGTTTCTGCATTTTTACCATGAAAACACAACCTGGTGTAATCAAAAATACCTTACTATTATTATGTCTCCTTATTAAGTTTGGAATCCGATATTTATTTTTAATTACATAGATCAGATCCATAGTTCTGATGAAGTATGTGTAATGTCTCCTTTTCAACTTCATAGGTACTTAGAGGAGGCAAATATTGTAGTAAACAGCATTTGTGGGGTTTAAACTAGATGAAAGCATTGCAAACATCTCTGCAAGTCATTGCATAACCAGAAAAAAGTAATCAAAATGCTATTTTAAACCTAGTAAAAAGAGAGTGAAATAGAGATCACTGGGGCAGGAATAAAACAGTAGGTTGTAGGATAAAATTGAAACTAGCCATGAAATTATAGTGTAAAAAAAAAAAAAAGTAAAAGCTGCTTTGAGTAGCTGTGCATTCAGCAACCTTTCAGCTGTAGCTTTTTTTTTTTTGCCTTCTGTGCAGCACTTTATTTTCCATTGGTTCTAGTGTATTGTTGTATTTTATTTTAACACCATGTATATGCACAAGTAAATGTACCCAGTATGTTCCAGTGGTTTCATAATTCTTCATTTTAATTTTAACTTTGTAATATTTAGAAGTTAAACAAGTCAACACAAAACTATCAAGCTTATGCAAACAAACATGGAAGAATCCTTTACTTTTAAAGTAGGAGAGGAAATTGCTGAAGGAGGAGGAACATAGGTGCAGTTAGCAGAGCAAAGAAATGGAAGGTAACAGAAAGGAAATAGTTTATGTAGCTGCACCTTTTTTCCCTCCTGTTATTGGGAGACCCTGTGGATGAGTTATGACACAGAAGGGAGCATAGGTCTGTTGAAGCCACCTTTATCCCACTTTCAATCTTTTATCACCTGATGAGCGCCAGTTAGATGTTTTTCAGATGGAACCACAACATGCTGGTTGCTACCTGATATCTGAGTGAAAAGGAAACAGCAGCTGGTGATAATTGTGAGGTTGTCTTTCTTGGCTATTCCTCCCAAAGCGTAACTGAGCACTGCTTCCTGCACATCGCAGACCCAAGCTAATGTTGTATATTTTTACAGAGTTTCACCAACTTTGGAGTTGGTAACTTCTTTCTGTGAAAGGACACCACTGCTTTTAAAAAATGCTTTCACAAATAAACAACAAAAAGTCTTCTTGAAGAAATAAGACATGACAGGCTTCATCATTTTTCCCTCTTCACAACAGGCTATACCAGTAGTCTCCCAACACTGTTAAAAGTCATTGCTATATAATTCCCAAGTATTGCTCACTTAAAAACAACACGAACAGTATAGGTGTACTGATATTTTCAAGCTGTTTTCTTAGCTGAAGAGAAAGGCCAGGTGCACCTCACCATCACCCTGAAAATATTTCCAGAAATTTGATGTAGCTGTCCATGAGTTTACCAAGAATTTTGGTGTGGGAGGTTGGGTACATTTCTGTTGTGACACCATAAGTTCCTGCTCTCCTTGTGCTTATCATGGTTTCCAATGCTGTATCAATATAATGTGGAGGAAACTTGAACTTGTGGTAGACTACTCTGCAAAAATATGCAAATGCAACATTAATCTATGGAATCTATAATTTTTGTAACATTTCCTTAGCTATCATTTCAAGGTTTATTATGGTAAACATTTTGTAATGTGTAAGAGAAAAAATACTGGTGTTTTTTACTTCAAATTTTTCTGCTCAAAGCAGTAATAGCAAGAAATCATCTGAACGCTGTCATCTCTTGCTGGCACACAGCTTTGTTCTCTGCCACATACTTGAAGCAGCATTGCTGCTCACTCACTACCAACACCTTCATTTTGTTGCTAATAGATTTTTGGATGGAGTGTCATGCACTTGAAGATAGCAGAATTGTTTTTATTTGATTAAGAGGTACCTTCCTGCCCACCACTAAATGAAAGTAGAAACGCTGACGGAATAAGGCATTAGGGCACAGCAGGATGCACTGGAGCAGGCTTGTTTCTTCACTTGGCACTTCTCATCCACGTTTCTCCAGCAAGAACTGAGGAAACTAGTGTCTGTTGCATATGACATCCAGCAGACTGTTACAACTGTGTTGTAACTGTGTTGTGATGTGCTTCCTTTTTATGTTATGAAGTTCATGCTGTGATGTCTTCATAAGTGGACAAGGAAAGAGCCAGTGGTGTAATCTTACCACAACTTCAGTAAGCGCTTTGATACAGTACCCCACAACATCCTTCTCTCTGGACTGTGGGATCACGTCTAGAGAGTGGTGGTTAATGGAGAGTGGTGGTTAATGTCCCTGGGGGACAACACTGATGGAGATCAGTGTTGTCCCCCAGGGGTCTTTGCTGGGGCCAATACTGTTTAATATCTTCATCAGTGACACTGACAGCAGGGTAAGGTGCACCCTCAGCAAGTTTGCTGATGACACCAAGCTGTGGGGTACAGTTGACACACCAGAGGGATGAGATGCCATCCAGAGGGATCTAGACAGGCTTGAGCAGTGGGTCCAGGTGAATCTCATGAAGTTCAACAAATCCAAATGCAAGATACTGCACCTGGGTCAAGGCAACCTCCACTACCAAAACAAGCTGGGGGATGAAAGGATTGAGTACAGCCCTGCTGAAAAAGACCTGAAAAAGGTAGGTACAGATGGATGGGAAGCTAGACATGAACCAGCAGTGTGCCCTCACAGCCCAGACAGCCAGCTGCATCCTGGGCTAGATCAAAAGAAGCATGACTAGCATGTCAGTGAGGTGACCCTGCCCCTCTGCTATTATCTGTGAGACTTCACCTGGAGTACTGTGTCCAGGAGGAGCCCTCAGTACATGGGAGACCTGGACCTGTTGAAGCACATCCAGAGAAGGGCCACAAAAATGATCCATAGAATGGAATCCCTCTCCTGTAAGGACAGGCTGAGGGAGCTGGAGCTCTTCAGCATGGAGAAGTCCGCAAGGTGGCCTGATAGAGGCCTGTCAGTATCTAAAGGGGAGCTACAGGAAAGAAGGGGACATGCTCTTTATCAGCCTGGTTCCATGACGATTGGTGCAGGGGACCCATGGACCCATGCCCTTGGAAAGGGGAAGGGGGAAAGAGAAAAGGGAGATGGGCCTAAAAGCAAAATAGTGGCAACAATCTGAGGAGGAAAGCTGATTTACTAAATAAGATAGCAGAAAGCAAAATACAATATAATACAATATAAATGGAATTAAAACTAATATATCAAGTAGAATGAGCAACAGAGAATATCCAATAAACCGAAGGCCTTACGATAAACGCTGAAGGCAAGACAGCAGAAAGCACCCACTGCTGTTTTTTATCTTTCCCTCTGAGCAGAAAAACGTAAAAATACAAAGCAAAGCAAAGTCCTCTGGGGAACATAGTTCTTCTTCTCGTTTGAGACAGGTATACCCATAACTATCGATGATCCATGGAGCCGGAGCATTAACTCTTTAAATGCACTACATGATGTTATGATGTGGAATACCAATACCAAAAATCATAAAACCATGACAGAGACTTTCAAGGTAAAGCTTGGTAAGGCCCTGGGCAACCTGATGGGCAGAGGGCTGTATGCAGCCCATGGGATGCTGATTGGATGTGCTGATTTAATACAAAGGAGAGCCTTTGCTGAGTTCCAGGGCCCGTCTGGCCACTGTGACATTGGTATTGACTACGCTGATTGGTCTGGCAAAGTTGCCAGTGCTAGAGTTTTCAGGTACTTTGTATGCTTTCTATGATGTAAAAGGTGAAATGAGTATTTAAGTGATGCTGCTGCTGTTGTCACTGAACCAAGCAAGACCACCAAAGCTGCTTCTACAGTCCTTCATTTATTATTTAACTGATTCAGGCATCTCAGAAAGTGGAGTGTTTGGTGGTGGAAGGAACACATGCTAGAAAAGCTCATCCAGCGTGTTTGTGGACTTTAGTAACCCTGGCTGTACAGGAACTATGACCTGTCTGCCTATACCAGGGCTGAGCATTTTACAGTACCAGATAGTGAATTTTGTGGAATTAAAGTGTTTTAAAATAATTGTGAAAATTCATGAGGTTGCATTAAAGAAATATTGAGGGAGTGAAGACGAAATGACTAAATGAAATGTTTTCATTGTGAAATAATCAATATTCTATCATTAAATCTGCTGTGAAATACTTGGTGCAGATAGGCTTTGTGAGTGGAATGATGAAGAACTATGGAGCTTATTTAAAATTCATCTGGCTTAGCAGATTTTTTTTTAATTTGAAAGGACAAGGCACTATCATCTTTTTCATGTGAAAATTCTAAAGAAAGGTTACTAGTGTATTTGGTTCCTGAGTTGAAGACTTTGATAGGTAGAACTAGTCCTGATGTGCGAAGAGTGCCACATGCATTTGTTTGCTTGGTAATGCGTTAATACCAGTGAAGGCTTCATGTCTTGTTCTGCTACCAGGTATGAGAGTTGTTTATTTTTCCCTTGGTTAGTCTAAAGCACCAACTTTGTTGAGTGTTGGTAGCAGTTTCCAGTCCAAACTAGAAACAGTGCTAGGGTTAATGTGTGCATAAAGAGGGCAGCCTAGTTTTCTTTAAGTTTACTTACTAATAGAACGAGCATCCTTTGGGTTCCTCTGGATGTGGCTACTGAAGTGGGAGGCTGACAGCAAGTCAGGGCAAAGCTTTGTACAATGGGTGGAAAGGGTACTTCTTGCCAGAAGGATTCATGTTTGAACTTTAATGTGACTTGCTGCTCAAGTTCTCCCATGAGCCTCTTCATTTTTACAGTTTAAATCTGGTTATTTAAAACTATCATTTGTGGAGGGAGGTTTTTTTATTTCCTGTAAGCATGCAGATGTAAGGCTACATGGCTCATCCTCATAACTGTTTCTTTGCTTGTTTATTTTACTCACTGGATTTGTTTAGAGAAATTATAGGTACCACTGAACCCACTCATTAGCATTTGCCAAGGAGGGACCCTTCTGCCCCCTTGGATACAGCATTTTTATAATTTGGTTTACTTTCTATACTTTTGGGCCTCTTTGGAGCTAAAATGTTCTTATGGAAAGCCAGGTAACCCATAGGACATCAGAGCTGGACAGTTAGCTCTTCAAACAAGCGAGTGTGCATGGCAAGAGGTAGAGCAATTAAGCCTGCAAGTCCAGGTCAGACCTTAACTGTCTAATTCTGCAAATCCACAGGCCATCCATCCCTTCGGTGCTTTGCTTTTCTGCTGCTGCACTGCCTTCCCTCTGTGCTGGTTCCTGTAAGATAAGGGGAGGGAGAACACGTTGCATGGAACTTGTAAAGATACTGAAAGATATGCTTGGTTTTTTCTTCCCCATCAAGTAGGATAGCTGGTCCCCAGGTCGCTTAGGACTGTAAGGAACTTCTGAGCTTCACTGTGAGCAAGGAGAAGCTTTAAGTAGCCACAGCGTTAAATGTCCTAGCTTTTGCCACTAACATAGTGAATAAATACAGTTCCTTATGGCGTTCTGCCTGGAGGTAAGCAATATAAAGCCTCTTCAACTTTCATTGTTACTTGCCATATGCCTAGAAGTTCAAAATATGATATTAGCCTCCTAACATCATTATATGATGACACAAAGAATTAAAGAATGACATATTCATAGCATGGAGATGCAATCATTCAAATATCTTCATGCTTTGTTATTAGAAATCCCTATTTTAGAATTGTCATTAGATTGTCTGGTAGATTTTCCCACTTCTGCATTTGCTGCCTGTTCTTTTGCAGGCAAAAGTTTTTTTGATACATTGGAAAAAAACCCACTGTCTTCAGAAATAAACATGTCAGATAGAAAAGAAAAAACTGAAGAGGTAGAAATAGCACTTCTTTGGCTATTTGATGCATTATAACTCTCTTCAGAAAACTGACAGCCATTAGGGATGGAGTGAATTTTAGGAATCTTTTTACAGAAGTAAAACTAGGAAACTACTTTTGCCTTCAGTGGAAAAAGGGACTTTATGTTATGATGTTGTTAATTATGTCAGGAATAGAGGAAATGTGTAACATTTTGCCTGCAAGAGCACCTGTACTTTGCAGTTGGTGTTTGATAGTACTCTTTGTAGGTACAACCAGGCTGTCATTACCTGATCTGAGTAACGTTGTGCAGACAAATTTTTTACAGTGATCAACCAGAGCAGTATTATGTCCTTTACTCAATCAAACATGGCTTCATCTCCAACTTGTTAGGCATTCTGTAGCCTGGTGGGCATAGCATTACTTATTTTGTTTTATGCACTTGTCCACTTCACCCCCAGTTCTGTGTTCAGTACTTGGTTTTAATTAATTACTGTCCTTCTGTGTGGACTGCTCTCTCGTGGGGTTAATCATGGGAGCTTCACTAATTGCTCTCAGAAATGTGCTACAGGGTATGCTGAGGAGTCTGTGTGTCTGTCACCTGAGGAATGCAAATGTCCTCTGCTCTGAACTCTGCTGCTTGGGTTTTCTTGGGCAGTGGAGGAACTGGTTTCTGCTGGTATTCAGTTACTGCTGGGCTCTTTTTATCTGTTGTAGTCCTCAGAAGAGGTCAGCTGGGTTGCCCCCACAGGACTCTTGTAAAAACCTTTGCCTTAAGACTAACAGGAGTGTTCGACCCTATGTGGTGGTGCCCCACTGAAACAAGTATTTAATTTGAATTAAATAACAGATGTTGATAAAAGCTAAAACTGTTGCAGGATTGTACTTGGGCCACCATCACAAATCACTTGTATTATTTGTGTTGAGCAAATAAAAATAATACGAGGAATGTTGATGAGGGATGAGATGGGGAAATTATCATCATATAAGCAAATGTGACTCCTTCATCTCTCAGCTTAGGGGAGGATGGAGCTGAATGTTCTCTGGAACTTAAAACGTAAATAGGATGCAACACTTTTTTTTAATGTGGCTTTTCCTCACCATTTCCCATTGTGCAGTACGTATAGGTAAAGATTCTGACACCTTGCGAAACTAAAATCCTGCTATAGGGAAACAGTTTGAGTACAAATCTGTATCAGGTCAGCCCTCAATACTGATGGCATTTACCTCCTTGGGTTAATTGTTGGTTCATTACCTCCTTAAAGTAGCACCAGTTGAATGCATGAAGTTTAATTTTTCTCCCAACAAGGGTTTGGTTTGTGAATACGAAGTAGCTCTGTGTATATATATGTATATATTTCAGTAATGACATTTTCTCACTTCCCCATAGCTTCCTAAGACTGCATATTCTAACCATTCAACATAGTCTGTGCTCATCAGTTCATTGGACTTAGTGCATCTCCTATCTTTCTCTTGCTCCATTTCTAATATGCAAAACAATGCTCTCTACAAATTTATTGGAATGAAAATTATGTGAAAATATTAAGCAGAAAAGATGTTCCTTGCAACTCTTCCTCAAATTCAGCATGTTCTGAAATCCACTTTATTTGTGCTGTGTTTCACTGTGCTGTGTGTAACAGTGTGGTTGGCTCCTATTGGCTCTGGGATTCTACCTGGTGCCTCAGATAAGATTTGAGCTGCATTTGGAGGGAGAAAGAAGTGAATTATGGTGAGTCTTATGGTGCAAAACCCTTTCTGACTTTGTCAGCATGTGCTGTTGCAGTGTGGCTGAGGGACATGGCTTCATAGTAGCATTTGATGTTGTGCTTTCACCGTGTCTGTGTTTTCTCTTCATCCTTCCCAGCAGTTCCTCTCATTTCCTAAACTGTTTTGCAGGAGAATTCTCCTGGGCCATCAAGTGACCTTAGGCAAATTATTTCCTTTCTTAGCATTTTAGTTTCACTAGTAGTAAAATGGAGATAAAGAGACCTCCTTTCTTTTGTTGGTCACTTAGTCACATACTTATGAAATGTGCTTGTGGAGATAGAGAGCAGGACTGGAAGTACTGCTCAGCTTGTAACAATGATATAGCTGTGTTAGCTCTAGTAGGCTGCAAGCCTTGGCAAGAGAAAGTGGGATCCTAAAGAAGGAATGCAAGAGATAAGAGAGTGCTTAGTACGATATGCTTAGTATGCTGTTTTGTGGGGAATCGTGCAAATACTGTACATACCTGGTTTGTTTTGAATGAGGCATTGATTAAGTAATGTTACTTACAATTAAATAGTATAGCCTAATTACACTAACATTATTGATGTGCTGTTTTTAGCTATCACTGAAAAGGAATATAAACTCAGCTGTGTGTATGCGTGTTTCAATAAATGGATTCATGCTTGCATCAAGCTGGAGACCCTGTCTCTTTATTACTGCCACCATCATGTGCTATTAAAAGATTTTCTACTTATAACTTATATACAAACAGCCCAAATTTGTTTGAATGACTTCAATAAAGTCTGAGGTTCTGAACATCCTTTGTTTTTGGCAGAGTATGTTACTGATGCAGTAAAAATGCTCAGAATATGAAGCTGTTGATTGCTGCTGCTAAGTTTATGGGTATTAAGGCATTAAATGTAATCACTGCCTATTATCAGTTATTTGAGTGTCTTTGGAATCTGAAAGTGATTTTCCACAGATAGGTCTCTTGGTTTCCTCAGAGTGGTCCATTAAAGGGTTTTCTGCAGAGGCTTTTATTGCTTCATGGTTAAAATATTTTTCCTGTATACTCTGTCCATGACCGGATGACAGTTTTAGGAGAAAGTTTTAACAATCACTTTGTGAGGTAAACAGATTACACATTTAGGCCATATGTTGAGGTAGATGCTGCCAGTTTGAGTTTTAATTCCCCTCCTTCACCCCATTGTGTTTGTCTTACATTGTGAGGGTTTTGTGCTTGACCCTTGACAGCTCTGAAATTGCTCAAAGTACTAAATTGAATGTAGAATACAGCACATAGTGTGTCTCTCTGAGTGGCTTGGCGGCAGCTTTGTTTTTGTTTTGTAGACAGTTTCCATCCTGGAGCAAAGGCTGACGCTCATGGAGAACAAGCTGAAGGAGTTTCTGGAGAACCAGCAGAAAATCACTGAGAACAATGATAACTGATTTTGTGAAAGAAGAGCACCACTGAAGGCCCTTGGAAGTTGTGGGGGTTTGTATTCCTAACAGACTGGGTGACTTTAATGATTTGAAGAGTAATCAGTTTTTAATTGATATGTACAGTTACTGTATCTGTAAATACAAAGCTTTGTTACTTTACTAAAATAAAAGAATTTTATTTATGAGTGGATGATTTTTTTTTATTTCTTGTGTTTTCCAGATACAGTAGGAACTAGTGAGGGGTCTGAGGACCATCTGAAAAGGTTTCATCTCTCCTGCCTTAGCTGCCACTCAGTTAATCTTAAAATGTTTAAACATCTTAGAGCTCCCAAATGTCTGCTAGGTTTGTTGCTGTTGATAGGGAAAGGCAAAGAACACCTGGGATATCCTGGCCAGTGGGAGCTCACCTCCATTCTCAGATCACAGAAAGCATGCGAGGACATTGTTAGCACCTGTTGAAGGGTCTGTCTCACCAAGTTCCAGATCATACCTGGCAAATCTGCCGTGTATTAAATCCTGAATCTGTGCATGCAGAGACTGGCCCAGTGGTGGGATCATGCAGTTTTTGGAAATCTATTTGCTGTGCTGAGGCTACAGCAGAGGCCCTAGCTGGGTAGATTGTCAGGCAGTTTTTGTTTCTGTATTCATACTTTTTTTTTTTTTTTTTTTTAATTTAAGGGCAGGGTAGAGGCAGGGAAAAGGCAACCAGATAGCAGCATACTGGCTACAGTCAGAAACTTTTTGCAATGGGATTGCCTGGTCACAGCCTGAAGCAGTGAATGAGCATCTGAGTGACCCGAGCGGAGGAGCTCAGCCCCACCCGTCCTCCCGCTCTCTCCCTCTCGGCGGTGCTTCCGGGAGCACAGATACGCTCAGAGCATGCGCGGGTTGCCCCCCCCCCGGCTCCCTTCTTTCCGGCGCGCCAGTGTTCGAACGGGAGGCGGCCGCGTTCCTCAACCGGAACGGCCGCCGGGAGGGGTGAGTTCATTCCCCTTATCTCTAATACCTCTTTCTGTAGCGCCTCTACCTCAAATAAAGGCCCTGTCACCGCCTTTGCTTGCTTTACACCTTTTCTCTTTTCACACTGGACTGCCTTTAATTTTCAGTCATTTTGCAGATGATTTTACTGTTGAATAGCTCATCACTCACGCTGTTCCCTGCATCACACTTCTAAGACTTCCAAGTCTTTAGCAGGTGTTCAGTAGGTAGCTGCACAAGAATTTGGACTTCTAGTAGGTAGTGCTCTTCAACATCTCTTTTGGTAATGCCCTCTGCAGCTCTCCTTTCTTGTAATAAACTGTTATGTACATTTCTCAATAAATGCTGTAGGAACTTGAGTATCTCAGGGCTAATGAAACCCTCCTCATGACTGTGTTTGTGAACTGTTATGAGAGAGTTTGGTTCTGACACTATTTGTGACAGTCACACTTGTTTGCCAGGCTCCAGAGCTTCCAAAGCTGTCATCTCCAGATGTGCTGTGGGCACTGCATATGCTTGAGACTTGGCTGATGCTTTTATTTAACATGGCTTAACAGACCTTAAGGCTGGACCAGTTTTTTTGCACCTGTTCCTGCTGCAGTCTGTGCTTGTACTGTGTCTGGACTGTGTTAATCCTTTTCCCATGTGGACAAAGCTATTTGTATCCCCTGCCATCACCAGGAGGATTTTGGTATCTTTCAATTCTGGTACTTTTCACATCTTTAAGAAACGCCTGTTTGTATTGTCATTGTAATCCACTAGTTTTCATTTGCATGAAGCTCAGAACTGTCTCATTTCCATGCTTTTTGGGTGAATTATAAATCTGGGTTTTTATCTGTTCCATCACAGACTTACTGTTTTCTGTTTCTAACCCAGTCTGATAAATGGTTATTTTCTGTCAGATTACCGTAATGGAATCACTTCAGTGAAATTCTTCCATGCTCTTCTGTCGGCCGTTTGCGGTCCAGTTTGACCCAGTACTGTGACAATTGAGGCAGGTCATCCTTTACTTTCTCCTTGTCACCCAGCAGCTGACGTTTCTGGGGGGTGGTGGTGGTGAGTGCTGACCACCTTGCTGTTACATTGTGCACCCAAAGCTGTCACCTAGGGCTTTAGCGTGAGGCTGCAGCCCTCAGGTGACATGGTATGTGGCTAGAGGAACAGAGTGAGGTTCTGCTCCCCTGGCCACTTTTCTGCCAAAGGGCTTATTCTATACAAACAGCCATCAAAATGGCTTTGACGTAGAGGAGAAATAAAAAACAGTTCCCTTGAAGTTAAATGAAATAATTTCTGAGCAAACACTAAGGTATGTGTCAGGAGAGAGAGCTGTGGGGTGATGTCTGGTTGGGGGGGTGAGTGCTATAAACAACTGGGGATGTTCTGGCACATGGTATCTCATTGCCTGCTTAGCAGCACCTGAGACAAGCTGGGTGACTTTGAGTCTGTGAACTTGCCAGCTGCATGAAAGTCTTTCCTCACTGACTACCCTTAGATTTTTATCCTTACTCCAGCCCCTTCTTAGCAATAACCCAACACACCAGGAAACCTACAGCTGTTTTCATCAAGCAGGCTAAATCAGCACATTGACTCAGTGCCAAAAGCCTGTCTCCTTCACTGTTTCTGATCCCTGCAGGAATCTTCCACAATACTAATGACTTGCTGCTGCTCTCCAAGATGTCTATCAGCTGAGGGTATGGTGATGTTCTGCATGGTGTAATGCTTATAGTCAGCCATGAATTTAGTTTTTCAGCAAATTTTCAACAAGTGGTTGTGATCCCAATTACTCTGAGAGCTCACAGCTGTGCATTTTGCTGATGGTAGCTATTGACCCTTGAGAAATGGCAAGTCGACAGAGAGGAGAGACAGAAGGAACATGCTGGTGGTGGATGCGATAGGCAGTGCCAGCAGGGCGTCCTCTGCTTCAAGGTACACTTTTCCTCTCTCACCCATCACAGATTCTTTCCTGCTTTTACTCTTCTCATGGTCTGCAGAGTTTTTCCCTTTGTACACTGCATCCGCGTGGCCAGTGCGTGATACAGAGCCCAAGTGGAACACCTGCCTGCAAAACAGAATAAATTACTAAGGTTAGCTCTCTCTAAAAATGCTTATAGCCACAAATATGCTTAAAACTATCAGAATACATTGTTCCTTCCCAAGATCATTCTTCTGTCAGGGGCATTTAAGTCCCTGATAAAGGTGCCAATTGAAAGAATCAGTGAACTAAAATATCTGTTGGGCAATATTCAAGCATTCTCTATTAGAATCATATGTTGAATTGAAGTAAGATAGTCTACCCCTTTGTCTCGAGTGATGCATATTCAGTCAAATCAGATTTAAGTTAGTCAAATTATTCATAGCCTGGACATTAGCCTGTTCTCAGTATTCAGTCATAAATACAGTAAATTGCATGGGAGACAGAATCATTCATAATATAATTTTCCAATCGTGAGGGGTCATAACATAGCTGTCAGCAATTATAGCCAAAAGATTATATGTAAAGCTGAACTGAATTCCATAATCTTTCATCTACTCCCTTAGTTCCTTCACCACCTCATAAGGCAGGGATTCCCACTGCGGGGGAGGACTTGCAGGAAAGGCTTGCAACATGTCAGCATCACCCTGTGCTGATGCTTCTTCCCTGCACTGCTCTAAAGCACCGTAGTACACTGTGGGAGCAGCAACATTTCTGTCTCCCAAAACACTCCTTAACTGTGCATACAGGCGCTTATCCAATCAGTGTCATAAGTCATTCCAAGCCATGCACTCTT
The DNA here is from genome assembly GCF_038088225.1 of Cyrtonyx montezumae. Classification (NCBI taxonomy): domain Eukaryota; kingdom Metazoa; phylum Chordata; class Aves; order Galliformes; family Odontophoridae; genus Cyrtonyx; species Cyrtonyx montezumae. The sequence continues at coordinate 545,069 of NW_027072067.1, forward strand.
CCTCCAATTGGGGTTTGCCATCCCATGGCTTCCTTGAACTTGTTTTCCTTTTCATCTGGAAGTGTCCTTGGTTCTCAGCCTTCCTTTCTCATGCTGTTTATTCTGTTCCACAGCTTCTGCTCTAAATACTGTATTCTTGTATTCCCACAATCCAGTCCAACCGTCCTCCTGTCACTAATAGTTCTCACTAAACCATGTTCTTCAACACGATATCTAAACATTCCTTGAATATTTCCAGGGTAGGTGATTCTACCACCTCTCTGGGCAGCCCATTCCAGCACCTGACCACTCTTTCGGAGAAGTATTTCCTAACATCCAGTTTGAATTTTGCCTGGCACAGTTTGAATCCATTCCCTATCATCCTGTCGCTAGCTGCAAGGGAGATGAGGCTGATCTCCAGCTCACTACAACCTCCCTTCAGGTAGTTATAGAGCAGTAAGGTCTCCCCTCAGCCTCCTCTTCTCCATACTGAACAATCCTAGCTCCCTCAGCTACTCATAAGGCCTGTGCTCCAGACTCCTTACAGCTTTGTTGCCCTTCTCTGGACACACTCCAGAGCTTCGATGTCTTTCTTGCAGTGAGGGGCCCAAAACTGAACACAGTACTTGCGGTGCGTCCTCGCCAGTGCTAATTACTCTAATTACTTCCCTGCTCCTGCTGGCAACACTATTTCTGATACATGCCAGAATGTTACTGGCCTTTTTGGCCACCTGGGCACACTGCTGGCTCATGTTCAGCCAAGCATTGACCAGTACCCCCAGCTTTATTTCTTCTACATATTTTACCAGTCACTCTGCCTCAAGTCTGTAGCGTTGCCTGGGGTTGTGGCCAAAGTGCAGGATCTGGCACTTCATCTTGTTGAACTTCATCCTATTGGCTTCAGCCCAGCAATCCAGCCTGTCCAGATTCCTCAAAGGCACCACTGGAATCTTGGATGACATAAAGCTGCTATGTGTCCCTGTAGGACAAACTTCATGTTGTCTTGCAGTTTGTGGTATTCAGTTGGGTCCAGGCACACTTTAAGCCACATGGTGGCTGGTGGTGATCCTGCCCCAAGTGGAGGTGTACTGTTCACAGAAGGATTTATGTTTAATTTTATTTCTTTATTTTGCTTTCCAGTGATGGAAATCCATCCACCAGTATAGCCCACTGATTGGAGCACCATGGTGCATGCTCAAAAACTCAGTACCCTCAAGTACAACAATCAGGTAAAGCCAGAAAAAACAATTACGGGAAAACATAGGGCTTTTCCATAGTGCTTGATTTTGGTTTACCCCTACTTACTTGAGGCTGTGGCCACTGCTGAGGAGTAAGCCTGGCTAAATCATGTTTCTCATTACATCATGATATTTGTGGACTTGGTACAGGCCCTGCAGCTAGACCTGATAAAACAGGACTGAAGAGAAGATCACATGCTGCCTTTATGTGATGATATGTGGATCTCATCAGTGAGCCAACTTACCCTAAAAAGTCTTGGATGCTGTTGGAACCATTCCTCTTCTCTAGGTCTGTCGCGGATTTATGATTTTTGTTACATAATTGATATTCCACATCACAACATCATTGGGAGTTAAAGAGTTAATGCTTCAGCTGCGTGGATCATCAATAGTTACGGATATGCCTGTCTAAGAAGAGAAGAACTGCATTCCCCAGAGGACTATGCGATGCTTTGCATTTTTAAGTGTTTCCACTCAGAGGGAAAGAAGAAAACTGTCTGTGGTCACGGGACCGTCCCTCTTTCCTTCGGGATGGAGCTCAGCAGTGGGTGTTTGTTGCAGCCGTCCGCCTTCAGCGTTAGCGTAAGGCCTTCATTTTATCAGACACTCTTGCTCATTTTATTTGATTCATTAGCCTCAATTCCAATTATACTGTATTATTTTGTGTTATTTTGCTTTCTGATATCTTATTTAGTAAATTAGCTTTCCTCCTCAGATCGTTGCCACTGTTTGGTTCCAAGGCCCATCTCCCATCTCACATTTTCCCTTTCCCCCTTCATCTTCCCTGGGGCATGGGCTCATGGGTCTCCTGCCTCAATCGTCATGGTACTGGGTCAAACGGGCCTGCAAACCGCTGTCGTTTTTGGCACCTAACGTGGGGCAATACAGCAGAAGAAGTCTTTGAGAAAGGAGAGCAGATAAACCAAATTCTCCTGTGAGCTGGCTTCACTATCAAGTGAAACAAAGTGAAAGGGCCTGCACAAGAAATTCAGTTCCTAGGTATAAAGTGGCATGATGGATGTTGTCACATCCCAACAGATGTGATTGGCAAAATTACTACCGTCCTCACCTACTAGTAAGACAGAGACCCAAGCATTTCTGGGTATAGTGGGCTTTTGGAGAATGCATGTTCCAAACTACAGTCTCATTGTGAGCCCCCTTTATCGGGTTATGCGGAATAAGAATCATTTTGTATGGAGTCCTGAGCAGCAGCAGGCTTTTGAGCAAATAAAGCAGGAGATAGCTCGTGCTGCTGCCCTGGGGCCAGTGCACATGGGACAGGATGTAAATAACATTCTCTACATTGCTGCTGGAAAGGAAGGTCCCACTTGGAGTTTGTGGCAAAGATCTTCTGGAGAGCCGACCCCATGGATTCTGGAGTCAGGTGTACAGGGGGTCTGAAGAGTGCTACACTCCAACTGAGAAGGAGATCTTAACTGTAAATGAGGGGGGTTGGGCTGCTTCCAAAGTCTGTACTTCCAAAGCCTACACAGCTTCAATCAGTACTGAAACGCAGCTCCTCCTGGCACCTCGGTTGCCAGTGCTGAACTGGATGTTGATCTTGTCTTGCACGGTGACTTGCTTAGGACCGTGTATTTGATCTTTATCCACAATGCAATCACATTGCAGTCTCCAACTTTAATGCAGAGACCTATGGTTTCTTTAACTTGGCTTGGTAGGGTGCTGCCGGCACTGAAGTGTAGCAAGGTCGCCTATCTGGCTGTTTTGCCATGACCTCAGCTGACTTTTGCACCCAGTGTTTAGCTCTGCCACAATGTGTGATCTAGTGAGAAGCTGGGCCAAAATCAGCACCCATGTTTCTTTTTTTGGCCAGGCCATCTGTAAAGTAAACAAAAGCAGTGACAGAGCCTTTATTTGAGGTAGAGGCGCTACAGAAAGAGGTATTAGGCGCTACAGAAAGAGTTATTAGAGATAAGGGGAATGAACTCACCCCTCCCGGCGGCCGTTCCGGTTGAGGAACGCGGCCACCTCCCGTTCGAACACTGGCGCGCCGGAAGGAAGGGAGCCGGGGGGGGGCAACCCGCGCATGCTCTGAGCGTATCTGTGCTCCCGGAAGCACCGCCGAGAGGGAGAGAGCGAGGGTTAGGGAAAGAAAGGGGAAAGGTGAGTTTGCGCTCTTCTGCTCATGTTACTCAGGTGCTCATTTACTGGTTCAGGCTGTGACCAGGCAATCCCATTGCACTATCACATACAAACCATAATATATTTGAGTTCTGGAAAATGCCTTGGTGTTTGCATGCTGGGTGGAGATTCATCACTGCAGAGAGATTTTGGTTTGGCTCATCTTGAACTGGAGCTGGTGAACCGAGTTCTGAAGATCCAGGTCATTTCCTTCTATGGATAGAGAGAATATTTTCTATTAATGGGGTGCTATAAAAGTAAAAAACAAGTGACATTCTGAGCAGAGGTGGAAATGTTGGTCAAGATGGGTTGCTAACAATGAACTGTTCTTGGACACTCTCTTTAAGAGAGGTCCTCGCAATCACCTGCATGCTCTCACCAGTGTCCATGTTAGGTCAAGGAAGCAGCTAGTGTCAAAATGTGCATGGTTGTGTCACAGCTCAAGTACAGAGTTGCAGGTGCTGTTTGAATTCCTGAGCACGTGATTCTACTCTCAAATGTTTTCATGTCTCCCACACTGACTCTCCTCCCCTGATGACTCTAGACATGCTTTCTCTACTCAGATTGTGACTTACTGCTTTTCGTCCTTAAGGGTTAGATGTTGCCTTATGGGTTTGCTAGAGGCCTGAGAAAGGCCTCTCTTTCTGAAGATAGCTTCCCTCCAGTTCCTTCTTCTTTCAGGTACAATGCAACTGGTTTTCTCAGCAGTCTTATTTGGGGTGCATGGTTGATTTCTGAATCCTCTGGTCATGGACCACACTCTCCTTATAGTATCTTTTATGTCTTCATTCTCCAGAATTTTTTTCTCTTTGATTCCAGGCATCTCCCAGTACTGAGCACCGTGCTGAGAGACCAGGCATACTTCCCATCTCCAAATCCATTTCATTGGCTTGCCCTGAAGGTGCTCAGAGTTTGTTAATGAGGTTTGTAGCTACTGATGAACTCCTTTCCTCAAGCAGCAGGTAAGAGAGATTCTACCATCCCATACAGCAAGGTCTTAAGCAGTCAGTGCTGCATTGTTCAGGTACTTCAGTTGTCCAGTAGAAGAGGAATAGTCCAAGTTTCAGTATAGGTTTCTGAATACAACCAAGCACTAAGGAGGTATCAGTGAGCAGGATCAGGGTGCTAACATGAAGGCTGCTGAACATTTTTGCCCTCTTTCACCATTCCTATCTTCAGAAAGGAGAAGTGGATAGGATTCTACTGCATCAGGACAAAGAAAGAACAAAGCCTTGTAGAATTTGATCCAGTCTTAATGAATTTTCAGTGCTCAGTAAGGTTGTTTCTGTGATTAGATTCTGCAATAGCAGTGGTAGAATTAGAAGAACCAGATGAGAAACTTGTATTTGTTGAAAACTTGGTGTACTTTTCCATGTTTCAATGCAACAATTTAAAGGAGGATCATTTGCTGTCACTAAGCAGTACACAAATACACATTTTCTTACATCGGAGGGCAGCTGGAGCTCAGCTGCATAGTACATTCTGATGACATGCAGTGGAAAATCACCTTTCATACCTCATGCACTGATGGAATAATGACATGCTTGATGTTATCTGGCCTGGTTCCTTGTGTTAAACCTCCAGCCCCAAGCTGCACAAAGGACATTGCTCTGGTAGTGTTATTTCCCCCATAAGACATGACACCTTCTCTTTTACCATATGTTGGGGTGGCTTGGGGCAGAAGAAGAGTTTCATGCAGAAGTCAGGAGAAGAAATCAAGAGCTATGGCTGGCCAGTGGGTAGCACACACAATGTACATTTAAGGGGCATTTGTTCACCAGCCACAGGGAAGAACTGTTTACTAAGCAATCCCCAAGAGAATAAATTGAATCAAAAGCAGATGTCAATTCATCAATCATATCTGTCTTTCACTGTGCAGCACACCCTTGATTCCTACCTTTTTTGGATGATCCTATATGTGCTGCATATATATGCTGTAGGATGGCAGGAACACAGAGTGCTGAGAAGGGTGGAGCTTTGGTGATGGCCACTGTGCTGACTGTGAAGGAAGATGAGGCTGCATGAGAGGCATCACTGAAAGGTGATGCCCTCTCATCTAACTGTCCCCAGTTATATCTTCTGAAACAGAAGCTTCAGCTGTTTGAGTAGAAATTAGTTTACTGCTGTGGTGTAAAAGGGTAAGCAGCAGATGCCTGGCTGCAAAGAAAAGCTGGTCTTTGGTGCATGATGTTTGTGGAAAGCCTCTGTGCATTTTGATTTCAGCAATAAATTTCCCTGGATCCTGCTGTCAATGTCTCTCCTGTCCAGCAATATGCAGGTTCACACCAGGGAGCAGATTGTAAGCAGGAAGAATATGGTAAACAAAGGCAACAGCAGAGTGGCCTGTCAACTTTGCTGTAGTTTTCTTTTTCAACTGGAGAGGTCCCAGAGGATTGGAGGCTTGCCAGCGTGACTCCTGTCTACAAGAAGGATTGTAAGGAGGATCTGGGGAACTATAGGACTGTCAACCTGACCTCAGTGCCAGGAAAGGTTACGGAGCAGATCATCTTAAGGGAGATCACATGACATGTGTGGGACTACTGGGTGATCAGGCCTAGCCAGCATGGGTTCATGAAAGGCAGGTCCTGCATGACCAACCTCCTTCTATGATCAACTGACCTGACCGATGAATGAGGGAAAGGCTGTTGACATAGTCTGCCTAGACTTCAGCAAAACCTTTGACATTGTCTTCCACACCCACATTCTCCTGGAGAATCTGGGAATCCTTGGCTTGAACAGGTACACACACTCTTTGCTGGGTAAAGAACTGACTGGAGGGACGGGTCCAGAGAGTGGTGGTGAATGGAGTTAAATCCAGCTGGTGATTGGTCACAGTGGTGATCCCCAGGGTAGGGGAACTGTTATGTTGTGGCATGATGACTGAGCACCTGGTGAAGTGGTGGCTGATTAAGATGCACAGGTCCAGTTCACCTGTGATTCCCAGGTGACCGGAAGGGGAGGACCCAGGATCCACTCCTCCTTTGGCTCATTTAAGGGCTAACCTCCAAAGGGAAAATGTCTTTTGGATAAAGGCTACTTCCTGGGAAGGAATGTTCCACAGCCAGAGGCCCTCATCACCAGCTGGGTGAGTCAACTTTTTCCTTTGTATGATTATTGGCATTCCCTTTGCTTGACACTGCAAAGAACTTGTCAGAAGAGGTTTCTCTGCTTTCTAGGATGAGCAATTGGTACAAACAGCAGGATTCTAGGAAAATTATCTGAAATCCTGAACTAGGAATGTCTTTCTTAAAGACTTAAAGATCCCACAATGGTCCAGATGAGGGGAAATCCAACTCTCTTGAAGAGGAATTACCCAGAAATATTCTGGATTCCTAGGGTCCCCATGGCATTCCTTTATGAAAATAGTGGAAAAATGGGGTCCATTAAGAAGCAATGGAGATATCTCCAAATCGCCATCTCATATGGCAGAATATCCTGAAAAGTTAGGAAAAGATATTTTGACAACTTAAGCAAGTCTGCTTGCTGCATCAACAGTAGTGTGGCCACTATTAATGACATTAAATTTTCACCAGTCCTCAGAAGAAAGACTAGGGGAAGAAAACAAGATGTTTAATTTGAGCAAATAACAATTAGAGTACAAAGGCCAAACAACAGGTAGCAGTACTCCAATAAAAAAACATTAGGGCTGTATACTTAATAGATTATTAGAATCCAGAACAACAGGATCCTTGAGATACAAATGAGCCAAAAAATATGGATAAGAAAGAAAATGCTAACAGGATTACCAAGAAGACTGTACTAGAGAGTCCAGTAACCACCAGAACATCTAGAAATTTGTCTGATAATAACCCAAAGAACTACAAGACTTCAAGGGAAACAGGCAGGAGTACCACCTTAGGGGTAACAACCTGATGAAACCACCATCCATACCACAGATTGCCCTTCTACATCAGTGGAATTAATGCATTTGGTACAAAGGTTTAGGCAGAAGCCAAAGGAAAGTATCTTTGTATGGCTATTAAGACTTTGGGATATTGGGGCAGAAGGGATCATTGTTGATGGGCCTGAGATATCAAAGGTGGCCTCCATTACATCTCACCCTGTGACACAGCAGAGACTGTATGTGACAGACATAGCAATGAAAACCATTCATTGTTTTAGTGGCTCTTCACTTTGTGTAGATTCACATGGCCAAATGAAAGTGATGTGCCCACTCATAGTGGGATGTGGAACAACATAGAAGAATTGCAAACATACATAAGGGAACTGGAATGAAAGAGGTGATTTATGGGGAAAACTTTAAAGGCCTTGACCTAATGAAATTACAGCTGTAATGAGAGATTTGATCCCTCAAAAGTTCCCTCTCCCTATTATGGTAGCTTGTAGCCATTCTAATTGCTTTGGTTACTCCAGATGTAACAGTCAAACAAGCAGCACAAATAATTTCTGACTTAGGAGATAGAGAACGCTTAACATCTAGGCAAAAATTATGTTTTATAGAATCCAGAGAAATTCAGCCTCACAAATCTGTCTGAAGTAGGATGTTAGGGTACTGCTGCTGGTGACAGCAACTGGACACTAGTGGGCAGGTTGCCGTGTGACACCATTCCTTCCCCTCCTGGCTCACAGGGGCACTTTTACTTCCTCAACTGCTATACATGACATCTGAAGCTTTGTCCTCTCTCTGGTTTTGGTGATTTGACTTTTTACTCAGTTTTTCATCACAACCTCCTTTTGGTGCAGTAGAGCCCTTTCTTTTTGACATCTTGAAAGAACTTGTCTGCATCCCTCTGTGCTTGCAATGCTCTTGCTGCTGTGCAGCTCTAAGGCAGCTATCCCCTGTCCTGCCCATAGAAGAGATGCGTCAGGACTGTGTGTGCAAGTCTTCCTGCCTTTGGCAAGTGGCCTCTGTGACCTGAGCTTTGTATTTGGGCTGCTTTCCAGTTCTGCCCAATTTGAACACAAGCCTGATGGTGAGCACAGCTTTTATGGGTCCAACTGAAGGCATCACTGATGAAGCTGTGACTTCACAAGCATTGATGGCTCCCAGCCCATCACTGGCAGTTACCTGGCCAAAGCCTTAAAGGGACCAAGTGCCTGAGAACAGTTTTGGAAAGAATGAGAAGCATGTGGAAATGTTTGTCACTTAGTCATATTCCCAGAGAGATGAATAACTTTTCAATTGAAGTAATTAATCCATGTGCATTAATAACATGGCAGGAGCTGCATTGCTACCAACAAAAACACCAAGTGGTCTTCAAGAGCCTCCTGAGGTAATCAGCACTGCTATTACTGTAAGACTCCTAACAGCTATGAAACCTGCTTATCCCCAGTTTGAGAGGGTTTTACTGTTTGTTTTATTTCTATGACTAGGCCAAGGTGCTCTCCTGCTGCGCTGTGTAGGGGAGCAGCACTGATTTCTGCTGGTGTCTGGATGTGCTGCAGCATTTCTATAGCAACAGCACATGCATGTCTGCAGCACAGATTACAGTAGCTTCTCTGTGCACGCAGACAGGGGGAAAGGAGTTTGCTGAGAAAAGAGCACAAATGACTTTCACAGGAGTGTTTTGGCTTTGGAAAGACCAACTTTCCAGTATCAAGGAATGCATTTTGTGCCATGCTAGAAATGCTCATGACTGTGGTTTGAGGGAGGTTTCTCAGTATATGGTTTTACAACAGAATGAATAATGCCAAATAGTATTATAGCTGAAATACTTTACAGATGGTACAGTTAGAAAGATAATTGTGGTGGAGAAAGACAATCAAAACAAAGGAAAACACTCACCTGTGTCCTAGGCTTGGAACAGGAAACTCCAAATGAGTAATCTCCAGAAAGAGATCTTTCCCCAGAGGCAGTCAGCCCTTAAATGGGGTGTAGGAAAGGTGGAGCCAGACTCCAGCCCTTCCAGTCACACAGGTGGATTGCTTTCACCTGTGCTTCTATTTCCTTAGAAGGGGATTTAAGTCTTGCTGTAGGATTCCATCTCAGCTTGGACTGTGTTCTAGTGCTTATGCACTCACCTCAGATTTGAACACCTGAGACCAGGAGCTGGGCAGGACTGTGCCTTGGCTGAGCTGGTGATGAAGATGAGAACATGCTCAGTCTCTTGCCATAGCTAGCCCAGAGCTGCTATTATTTCTCAGCAAAGTGACTAGAATCCTCTGAGCTGCATTTGGAGAAAAATGGAAAGGTTTATTTATACTGCAAACCCACGTCCAGGTGCAAGGTTCCACTTTCCGTAGTGGTAGATGACCTAAAGGTTGCTGGACCAAAGGACTCCATTTCCTCTGCAGCAGGGGCTACATGGCTTGGCAAATTATGCCCTTGCAACATCCTAATTTGTACTTCTCTGGAGCACATATTGCCAGTCCAAGAGTGTCTGTCTGGTATCTCTGGAAGTCTCTTCCAAGTGAAGCTGGTTGTTGATGGTGGTGGAACTGTTGATGGCTTAGTCTTTGGCAGTTTCAGCATGGCAACAGAGTTCATAAGCATGCAGAACAATGAATTCTTCCACCCCAACGTGGCAGGTCCTCCACTTTTGGTTAACACTAGGAGCCTCTTAATGTGGCCCAACTTGGCTCTCTGAAGGTGTTTGAGGACATCATTTCTCTTTAATACCTAAACTGTACTGTAAGCTGTTGGAATTTAGGTGTTCTGTGGCTTTTTGGAGAACCGGACATCTGAGTTGTCCTGAAGTGGTAGTGAGATTGATGTTGTAGGGGAGAAACTGAGTGAACACTGCTGCTTCCTGAGAGCACAAAATGTGTATCAGCGAGGTTTCTTTGTTTTTTCCCCACTCAGCAATGTTGAAGGAGGCTGCTGATGGAAACAAATTAGGCCACAATAGCACTTCATCATTGGAGAGTTTTGGGAGCCCTGGCCAAAGGAAACCTGCTTGCTTGGCCCCCATCGGACTGGCAAAGCTGGCTCTTCCCAGTGCAAAGGAGATGGCACTGCTCAAGGAAGATTTCAGGAAAGGATTTGAGTGTGAGTTAAAAAAAATAGGCAAGAGCACTGAAAAATGTGAAAAATGTCACAAAGGTTTGAGATCTGTGTGTGTGATTTTTAGGCAGTATTCTGACCTGCTTATTGTCCTTGCAGCAGATTCAGAGCATTGTCTTGGCTTAGATGAGTCTGGTGAGTCTGAGAAATCTGTCATCCAAGTACAAAATTCCTTCTCTGGAAGTGTAATGTTTATACATTTGTTAGCAAGCTGGCTCCTTTGGTATGTGGGTAGTTGATGTTACCTCTGGAATTAGTTTGAAGTCTATTGCGTTTAATTTGCTGCATTTAGTATACTTGCTAAAGAGCATCATGTTACAGGTTTTCTCTCCATAGGCCTGGGGTATATAGGGTAACCTTCCAAAGCTGGCATCTACTGGCTATCCAAATAAGTACAGAGAGCTGACTGTGAATGATCATGTTCACAAACACATTTTCCCTTACTGGCAGAGCATCTGAAAATATACCTGCAATTACCTTGGATTTGGTCATGATGAAAAGTCAGTGACAGTTTATTCTCAAGTTGCACTTCTTCCTTTCTGTTTTTAGAAGAGAAATGACCAACTTGCAGCTTTTCCATGGTTGATGATATGACTTTGGTCCCCAGCCCAGAAGAATGTCACTGCCTGATATAGAATGGGGAGGAGAGAACCAAAGTCTAGCACTGGAGATTTGTAAGCCCATGTAACATTTTTTTCAGCTGCTTTTGAAACCTGAGGGCATAAATGTGAACATACAAAGTGTACAAATAAACCTACTTATTTTGAAGTTGGCTCTTGAATATTTCCTATACTCTCTCCAAGTGTCAGTAACTTTGGCAACTTCTCTAGAGCACAAGGAACCAGGATCTCTGCAATCCAGGTTTGGCTTTTTTTTCCTGAATATTTTTGTTTAGTTTCCCCCTTTGCATATCCTAGAAATAAGAGAATAGAGTGTGAGGATGCTAAAAAGATTAAATTGTTGTTTGGGTTTAGAAGTGAAACACTTTCAACATTTCTTTCCAATCTGTCACTGAAAAAGGGAAAAGGGGGGAGAAGTAATGAAAAGGCTAAATGTTTGATTTTTCCAGTTTCCATTCTTTTCTCTTAAAGAATTTGTAAAGAGGGAAGTGCTTCATGCTTTTTTCTGGAATAAAGAAAATTCACTTTTTATATGTGTTTGCCTGGTTCTTCTTGACATAATTAATCCTCCTTTAATTAAAACATTCAATCTTGAAAATGGAAAGATGGTGAGTACATTTGGGAACGTTTGTAGGGAGAATGATGAGAGTATAAAACCTTTCTTAAGGGACCTGTGCTTACATTGGGCTACAGGATGAAGCAATACCGAGCCTTTCTTTGGGTGAAAAGAAGCACTTTTGCTCAGTCTACCACAGCAGTAGCTTCTGTGGTAGATGAGGAGGTTGGCAGCATCCCCAGGTTCAGAGGCCAGCCAACTGAGTCCCACTGTCCCGCAGGACAAGTCCTCCTCCTTAGCATCTTGCCAGGCATCAATGGGAGTGAAGAATTGCCCTTTTAGCTAGAGCAAGACCCCCCGCCTCTTTCCCCCCAGAAAGATGTTCATCACTAATGCATTTCATTTAAATGAAGGTTTCTGGATCCATGTGCATATCTCTGGACCATGCAGGCCTCCACCATGGGACTTTGAACCCAGGTGGCAGCTTTGCTGATCCTGTAAATTTCTGGTTGTCTGAGATGCAGGTAAGAGGATGCTTCCAAGTCAAGGATTCTCAGAGATTTGTGTGGAAACACCACAGTCCTTTAGGCAGCAGATATTCAGCCCCACTGGGCTTTCAGAGATGTAGGAAGCTCAACTGCTCATGAATGCTCACCCTCGCCAGTCCTTGTGTCCTGCTTCATGCTCTTGTATGCAGTCCTCCCTGGGATGCTAGTTGAGCAGAGACATCATTCACTGGTACCTTCAGAAGCCTGCAGCAGAGGGCCACTGTTATGTCTGCCTTCCCCAGCTGATGTCAGAGAAAAGAGTGACTTCATGGAGTTGCTCTGGGAATTGGTCATCACCTCCCTACAGCAAAGGCAGCTGGAAGGGAGAACAGGCTAAGCACTGCCAATTGTCTTCATCCTCATACTCCGTTACAGGTAGTGGTTGCAAACACAGACACCACTGTTCTGTCAGGAGCCAGCCAGCTCTGTCACTAGAGCAGCTTCTGGTTGTTGCTGAAGCCTTCAGGACCCTCATTGTACAGCTTGGATGGAAGGCTGTAGCAACAGGTTTGGGTGGGAGTCGAAGAAGTATCTCCACTGGAGTAAAAGAAATGCTTTAAAACACAGGTGTCCAACCTTCTGGCTTTTCTGAGCTGCACTGAGTAAAGAGGAATTGCCTTGAGTAGATATTAGTTAGTGATGGGTGTGCACCCAGGGCTGGGCCACTTGGCAAGGATGGGCGTACCACTGTGGTGGTACGAGGCGGTAGCAGGCAGCATCACAATGGGCCAGGCCATGGGTTAGACATGCCTGCTTTAAAGCATAATGTTTGGATTGTGAAAGCAAAACAGGTGGTAAGCTGTCTCACAGACACCAAAGGATGGAGACAATTAGCTTTTCTAGCCCCACTGGACAGGTGTCGCTGATGAAGCTGCAGAAGGCTGCTTTTATCAAAACCAGCATAAGCACCATGTTGGCTGGCTGGAAACCCAGAGTTTTGCTGGCATTCTAGTGCGCCTGAGATGAGAGATGGCTTTTCTTTGAAGACAGGGTCAATAATCAGTGAAAACGAATGCTGTTAAAATAATTACCACATGCTTTTTCATACCCTGCTGAGCTTGAGATGTGAAAGACAGGTACGTGTTTGCTAATGGATCTCAGCATCCTACCTAGGAAATGGACAATGTCAATGCTGCCATGGCAGTGTATGGGAACTGTTGAATCAGGGCCTGAACCACTGATTGATCACCTTAGGCAAGCACTGAGTCAGCCACAGGGGCACAGGTGAAGGTGTACCTGTGTGATTGGAAGGGGTGGAGTTTGGCTCCACCTCTCCTAGACCCCACTTAAGGGCTGACCACCACCAGGGAAGGATCTCTTGTTGGAGATCCTGCTCCCTCCCACGTGGAGTCTTCAGTGAGCCTCAACCATTGTAAAAGGTGAGCTACCCTTTACTTACCAGTAGTCTTTGTACCATCTATATAAAGCCTTACAGAAATATACAATCCTCCACGATATCTCCTCTGAGTTCCATCCTTTCAAATTATCCTCCCTACAGGCAATAACCAGGCTTTAGCCTGATGTAATTGTGTTTAGCCATGGGGAGCTTGCCAGGACTGGGAGACAGATGCTTATGGAAGACTCTGACTGCTAGTGTATGGTTTCTTGGTATTGCTGAAGTTGCATTAACTCTTACCTTTTCTTTGTAACTCTAGCCCTGATGCAGCAGCGTGTTACGTGCTGGGGCAGAAGACAGGGGAGCTAGTGGGGTAAGGCTGGATGGAGGAGCAGCAGCTTTCCATGTAAAGAAACAGGACACAGGCAACTTGTTTTCCTTCTGTTTCACCACAGATTGTCTTCCATGCCTACAAAAGGATTTCAGAGCACGGTGTTCCCCTTGTCTCTGTGTTCCTGTTCTCAAAGGACTAGGTTGGGCTGTAAATCCCCCATCCCCTGAATTTGGTTTGGTAGCTCTGTCAGAGTGCAGGTACCTTGAGAAGCAAATCCTTGCCCAAAGGCTTTGATAACTCCAAGCCACTCCAGAAAACATTTGGCAAATGCTTCCCCTCTGGGCTTCTGCTGCCTCCCTGCATTCCCAGCCCAGCAGCACTTCCACAGGCTGCAACATCTGCTATCTTTAGCTTATCAGCTCCAAAAGATGCGTTAGCCTCATCACATGCTTAGCGCTGCTGGCTGTGGTACATGCACAAATATTAAGTAACTTGCTATTATTGGATCTTTTTTGGGCTGATGGGATTAGGACTCTTACTTTCCACTGGGTCACCAAGTGTACTGGGTTGGATATTTAGATAAGATGCTGCACCAAACTGATGCCACGTGCTTTCACATCACTGTAAGAAATAGAGGGACTATTAGGGAATTGGAAACCCAACTCTAGCTCTAGATTTTGTGGGTATCTTTTCAGAGTGGAGCTCAGTGCTGGGAAATGGAAGGGGCTGGCTTGCCCAATGGGTCAAGTAACATGGGTCTGGCAGTTCCCATCAGATCACTTTAAATCCAGCCCTGCTCGCGCTTTGCATCTGATTTAAACAGTATGAACAAATCTTTGCCAGCAGGGAAGCTGTGTTTGACTGGGGAGGTATTACGATGACTTGAACACAACTTATAGTTTCAAGTAACTGAAACTTATTGTCCTGCCACAGCAGTCCTCTGTCCAGGAGAGCACAGCTGCAGTGAAATAAATGCTCCTCTTCATTTTTTTCCTTCATTATTTTTATTTTTCTTTCTCTCCTTTTGTTGTGTGTTTAAAAATGGGGACCACCCTTTGTTTTTCTGGGATTGGTCATGATGTAGTGGATGATGCAGGTATACTTGTCTCAGAAGAGAAGAACAACTACAAACCCCAGAGAAGTTTTCCTTCTACATTTTCTGTTCAGAGGGAAAGATGAAACTGTTCGCATGTCATGAGATGCTCTCTCTTTTTCCCTTGCTGCTTGTCTGCAGCGTGTGCTCCCTCACCATCTCAATCTCACCTTCAGCATTAGAATGAGGCCTTTGTTTTTTTGGATACACTCTCTCTCATTTTATTTCATTTATTAGCTTCAATTCTGATTATATTATATTGTGTTATTTTTACACTCTGATATCTTATTTAGTAGATCAGCTTTCTTCCTCAGATTGCTGCTACTGTTTTGTTTTTAGGCCTATCTCCCTGCCCTTTTCCTCTATTCCAGTTCCCCTTTCCCTGGGCCTGGGTCTGTGGGTCCCCCCACTCCATTTCTCATGGAATTGGGCCAAACCAGCTTGTAAAACATTGACACCCAGCTTCGCTTCCTTTCAGTTCCCTTAAAACCTCACTGAGCAACAACCACTTCTGATCTTTCAATTCCTTCTTGAAATCATCTCATGTCACAGAAACAGTTGTTGCTGTCTGTAGCCAGAGTGAATGCCGGCTTCCACTGGTGCCTGCTTTGGATGTGGAAACAAACAACTCTGGGACAACTTTCCATCTTGAGCAGAAAAGCACTGCCATCAGTGGCATCACGCCAAGGCTGTTTCTTATCCATAGAGATGGAAAAACGCTGCCTCACTGTTTATAAAATGGGTAATATATATATATATATATATATGAAAACCCAAAAGATTTATCCAAAAAAAGGTTTATCTTGAAGCCCAACTTGTAACTAGGAGATTTCCTACTTTAAAAAAAAAAATCAGTGTTTGAAATCTTGTTTTTAAAGTTCTTGCTTCCAGCTAAGGCTGGTGAAAAAGCAGAGGGATGTGTGACAATGCTCCAGCCCTGAAGGTGCTGCCCCAGGTGCTTGGAGTTACGAGATGCTGCTCAGATCTGCCCTGGAGGCTATGTTGCTCAAGTCATGCAACCAGGTTGCTTCTCAAGCAGTTTAGACTGTGTCTTATGAGAGTAAGAAAATAGGTAAATATTTTTCTCTTATAAACACTTTTCTGTTAAAAACAAACAAAAAAACCCCACTATTTTCCTCAATTCCTCACCCACTCACATCATTAGAATCTCAGTTTAGCTGGTTTTGGGTACACTCCGAAATCCCCAGGGATTTTTTTCTGTGAGGGCTGGGATGCTCTTCCTGCTTGTAGTTAGCCTACCATGAAAACACTTCTTTTTCTTTAATTGTATTTATTTGTCCAAACACACAGTAGCCCAAGACTGTATTTGTGTATGTGTGCTCTAATATCTTCCAGAAGCCACTCCTTCCAGTCTGAGGATGATACAAGAACAATAAATATCTGGCCATAAGGAATGCTCTGGATTGAATGAATGAAAGTTGTGAACAGCTGTGGTATTGCTGATCTCACCCTATGTGAGACCAGAAGAGCAGAGGCAATGCCCCTGTGTCCTAAGGGAGTGACAAAGGCTATGAGTAAGCAGCTTAGGAATGTCCTTCACTCAGGCAAGAGGCATCAAGCCCTATCTAAGTATTTGTGCAGGACCAGATTGAAGTCTGGGTTTGTGCTCAACGGTTCATTCAAAAAACACACTTACCTAACGGGCTTGGAAAGGGGAAGCAGTTATTTGCAATCCATGATGAGAATTAACTGTGCTATTCATCAAGGCTTTCAGCTTCATCACAGAATGTGAATGTTTGTCTAATTCACAAGAAATTATATTGCTTGGAACTGAAACAATGTCACTTTACAGTAAATTCCCAGAGAAAGCCTCAGAGTCTGTGTCCTTCCTTATAGTTGGTTAACATAATAATAGTAAAATCCTACATGTGTAGGTACATTTCCTGACATGATCTCAGGAGCTAACAAAGTTTTATTATTTTTTTTATTACTTTTTCAAGCATCTTTTCTACAAGCTGTGCAACTAACCCATGTGGGAGTGGTAGTTGATGTGGCTCAGGCTAGCTGGAAAAGGCACCAGTAAAGAACTCAAATCCATAAAAACCATGGTAGTGATATTTGAGGAGCATGTGATTCTTTGCTTTCTCAACTCACTGTCCTTCAGCGTGTACCGAATCGTGATGCCAAGATGTTCCAAGTTGTGTGTCACTTCTGTATGTTTTGACCTGTCCATCCAAAACCAGAGATGCCTGAAAAAACTTCTCTCTTAAAGGGGGCCAGAGCAGGGAGCTGGGTCTGCTCCCATCTCCACAAGTGGCTCAGACTGCCAATGTAACACTGTTACTCTTCAGTAGAGGTGCATGAGCAATTAGGCCAAAACATGGTGATTTACCCACTTTCTCGAGAAATCTTGTAAGCTGTCTTCTCCTATATTGTACATCTAGAGGCAAGCATGCCCTGGCATCAGGGTTTCTCTTCTCATACCTTGATCAAAGGATGGAGTTTTTACTATTGGGAACATTGCAAGGAATGTGGGAATTACTTTGCTGCTCTAAAGGAGTCAAAAACCTAGTCTTCTAGTCTCACCCTGAAAAATATGCAGGACACAAGGTAGGGGTCCTAGGGTAACAGCGATACAAGTAAGACAATTTGTTTCACTTGTGCAGTGGAAACCAGCAAACCTGTTTCCAACAGACTAGCTGGGTGGGGGGGGTGGCTCTCAATGGCTGATAAAAGCTGAACAAGGTTAGTCAAATTGGGAAGAGTAGAAGGATGTCACTAAGGTACACAGAGAGAAAACTAGAAGGGCAAAAGCCCAGCAAGAACTTAATCTTTCTGCCATTGTTAAAGGTAATAAAAATGCTTTAATAAATATATTACCAGCAAGAGGAGGGCTGGGGAGAATCACCATCCTCTGTTGGTTACAGCTGTGTAGGGTGATGTAGGGTGAATACCCCAAATGTACCCAAACAGTCTAATGAAAGTGGACAGCATGTTTTTGGACAAATTGTCCACCTGATAAATTAGGAAGGGCTCACTTGACAGTGAAGGTCAAGGCTCACCTGGAACTCCACACAGAAGGGATCTCCGACAAGAGAACCTTACCCAGTGCTGGTCAGCCCTTAAATGGGGTCTGGGAGAAGTTGGAGCCAAACTCCACCCCTTTCTGTCACACAGGTGAATTGCCTTCACCTTTGCTCCTGCGGCTGACTCAGTACTTGCCTCGTGATCAATCAGTGGTTCAGGCTGTGATTCAACAGTTCCCATTCAAGCAAGAAACATTATCACTGAGAATGAAGAAAAGACTGAGGTTCTCAATGCCTTCTTTATGTCTGTCTTTAATAGTCAGGCCAATTATCCTCAGGGTGCTTGACTTCCTGAACTGGAAGGTGTGGATGGGAAGAAGAATAACTCCTACACACTCAATTCAGGAGGCAACAGTTAGGGACCTGCTGCTCCAGCTGGACTGTCACAAACCCATGGGGCCAGATGGGATCCACCTGAGGATACTGTGGGAAATGACAGATGTGATTGCCAAGCTGCTTTCCATCATTTAGCTGCAGTCATGGCCAACTGGGGAGGTCCCAGACCACACTTGCCAGTGTGCTGCCCATCTACAGGAAGGGTCAGAAGAAGGATCCAGGGAACTACAAGCCTGTCAGCCTGACCTTGGCATCAGAAAGGTCACAGAGCAGACCGTTCTGAATGCAGTCACTCAAGGACAACCAGGGGAACAGGCCTATCCAACATGGGTTCATAAAAGGCAGGTCCTGCTTGGCCAACCCAATCTCCTTCTATGATTGATTGATCTGCCTGGTGGATGAGGAAAGGTCTATGGATGTGATCTACCTAGACTTTAGTAAAGCCTTTGACTCTGTCTCACACAGTATTCTCTTGGAGAAGCAGTCACCTTCTGGCTTGGACAGGTACACTCTGCTGTGAAAAACTGGCTAGAGGGCTGGGCACAGAGAGTGGTGGTGAACAGAGTTAAATCCAACTGGCAACTGATCACAGGTGATGTTCCCCAGGGGTCAGTTTTGGGGCCTGTCCTGTTTAATGTCTTTTTTGATGACCTAGACAAGGGTCACAGATGACACAAAATTGGGAGAGAGTGTTTATCTGCTTAGGAGTAGGATGACCCTTCAGAGGGATCTGGACAGGAAGGATCAATGGGCTGAAGACAACTGTATGAGCTTCAACAAGACCAAGTGCTGGGTCATGCGCTTTGGTCACAGCAACCCCAGGCAATGCTACAGATTTGGGGCAGAGTAGATGGAAGACTGTGTAGAAGAAACAGACCTTGGTGTGTTGGGCAACACTCAATTGAACACGAACTAGCAGTTTTCCCCAGGTGGCCAAGGGCATCCTGACTTGTACCAGAAATAACATAGCCAGCAGGAGCAGGGAGGTGTGGAGAACTGGCTTAGGAAAGGAGGTTGTGTGTGCTTATCTTTGTAGCAGTGCGAACAAAACAGCATGTTCAGATCACTGAATTTTGAGAAGTGGTGCACCGTTGACCGGGCAACGATGAGGGAGTAAGTTTACGGTGGAACCAGATGGCCTTGGTATGTGTGGGAAAAGAAGAACTAATTGGACACTACTTATCTTGCAAGGACAGAGCAAGAACCACTGCTTAACAATTATTCTAAAAATAGCATATGTTCAAGGGGTATAAAAGTATGTAACCTGCGCAATAAAGTTGGCTCAGCTGCATAATCATATTGATGTCTCTCTGAGTCCTTGCATCGGTATCTTAAGAAGATCATTCCAGCGCGGCCGTGGGTCATCCTCCTGGGGTCACCACAACAGGGAGGTGATTGTCTAGCTGTACTCAGCTCTGGTGAGGCTGCACCCAGAGTACTGTGTTCAGTTTTGGGCCCCTCACTGTAAGAAAGATGTTGGGGCCCTGGAGCATGTTCAGAGAAGGGCAACAAAGATGATGAGGGGTCTGGAACACAGGCCATACAAGCGGAGCGGATGAAGGGACAAGGCTGTTTCAAATTAAAACCAAAAGGACACACTTGTTGATCTGTTGAGGAGGAGGTAGCTACTGTCTCATTTCGTGTGGGTGGCAGTGAGTACACCAGTGTCCCCTCACTACCAGCATGTAGTGGAGGGGCGAAACTCTGCCAGAAACCACCCTACTTAGAGGAGATGAGGAAGCCCTGGTTCTGTCTCCACCTGCCTGGGAAGGAGACAGCACTTGTCCATGCCTCTCTCCCTGATCTCCTGAGCTAAGGGAACTGTGACAGTTGTGGATTTGGTGATATGTTGGATAGCTTGCTCTGTGTTGTAAGGGATGAGAGGAATCGTGGCTATGAGTCTACTTTATGTTACTGGGAGGGCAGACTTAAACTGGGTGCTTTACAGGAAGTCTGTAAGGGGGTGACCCAGACCAAGATGACTGCTTAATGTGAGCACAACAGATGTTATCCGAGGTGCTTTGCAAGATTAATGGGGAAGAATGAGTTCTTAAAGTAAAGGAAATTAGGCTGGTAGATTGCAGCACCATCTATGTGCAACCTTGTCTAAGCGTATTTATATAAGTCATGTGAAACTCTAATTAGAATTTCATCCATCTGCTCTGCAAGTCACTCTTCTACTGGCAAAGCAAGCCAAGAAAATCTGTAATATCTGCCTCTAGCTGAGGAAACTTCATACTCCAGTCTCAGATCTGGTGGGGAGGCTGAGGTGCTGCACGTTCCAGAGGGTCTGGGGGCAGATAAGTTTTCAAGCAGAAGAGCTGTGGGAATGTCCAGGCACTGCTCTCAAGGCCACAGCACTGCATGGGCAGAATGCATGGGAGAAAAAGAGCTAACCATGCTGGAGCCTGGATCTTTATTCTCTCTGAAGATATTCACTAAAGGCTGCAGTGCCCAAACACCAGTGTGACTTTGTTACTTAGCACAATGAAGAAGGTAGGAAGATGTCCTGTGTTGTCTCTTCCCATCTTCCTATACTTCCTACCTGTAACATCTGACTCTTACTGGGTTTTTTATCCTTTCCTTCTCAGAGGGGCTCTGACACAGTTGTTTGCTTTAGAGGTGGCCAGTATAGTGTTTGGGGGAGCTCCTTGTTGCCTGGAAGCATTGCACCATGGACAAATGTGGCCACATTTCTGTCTGTCCTTATGCGTGGTCACCATCAGGGAGCACACTGCTGGTTTCCAGGCATGTGAGTCAAAGCTCTTGAAAAACTAAGCAGCTCATGGCCTAAAATACATCCCTAGGCATGGGGAGCAATGGGAGGGAGGACACAAAGATGGAAACCATGCATGGTCACAGGACAACAATGCCTGTGTGGAGAGGAAGTCAGGTGACTTAGCAGGATGGATGCTAGGCCTGCTTCTGAAGAAGAGAGATTTTTAGGAAGCAAGTCTTTCTGCACACATGGGTGGTCTCTGAAAGTGGTGACTCACCAAGCAATCTTTTAACCCTCTGCCTGGCTTTCTTGGCATTTGCCGCTTTTTCTGTCATTAAAAACAACATCCCATCTTCCCCATCTCCCTGAATTGAGGATTTCAGCAAACAGTTTGGAGGCAAATAAGTGAAGATGACACAGCAGAGAAACAGTTGATCAAGTTTGTAAGAGATGGAGCTAGATCTAAATGTGGCACAGCTTTGTTGTATGTGTCTAAGTATTGCTCGGTGTCAGATTGCTGTGTGCTCTGTTAGATTCCCTTAACATAAAGCATTCCTGTTTTTTTTTCCTTTTTAGCAAAGCAGGAGCAGTCTCACCAAAAGTGTCTTCAGGCAGAAGAGATAAAGGGCTCTGAGGAAGTTATGAAATCCTATATCATGGAATCATAGAATCACAGGGGTTGGAAGGGACCTCAGAAGATCATCGAGTCCAACCCCCATGCCAAAGCAGTTCCCTACACCATGTCGCAAAGGTAGATGTCCAGGCAGGTCTTGACTATATCCAGAGAAAGAGACTCCACAACCCCCCTGGGCAGCCTGTGCCAGTGCTCCGTCACCCTCACCATAAAGAAGTTCTTGTGCACATTTGTGCGGAACCTCCTGTGCTGCAGTTTCTGTCCGTTCCCCCTTGTCCTGTCTCCACACATTTCTGAAAAGACACACACTGCTGAAAAGAGTCTGGCCTCTCCACTTTGCCCCCCACACCTCAGATATTTATAAACGTGGATCAGGTCCCCTCTCAGTTTTCTTTTCTCAAGGCTAAAGAGACCCAGTTCACTTAGCCTTTCTTCATAGGGGAGATCCTCCAGGCCCTTCCCCATCTTTGTGGCCCTCCGCTGGACTCTTTCCAAGAGATCCCCATCTTTTTTATACTGGGGAGCCCAGAACTGGACACAGTACTCCAGATGAGGCCTCACCAGGGCAGAGTAGAGGGGGAGGATCACCTCCCTTGACTTGCTGGCCACGCTGTTTTTAATGCATCCCAGAATGCCATTGGCCCTCTTGGCCACGAGAGCACACTGCTGGCTCATGGTCAACCTGTCGTCCACCAGGACACCTAGGTCCCTCTCTACAGAGCTCCTCTCCAGCAGCTCATCCCCCAGCCTGTACTGGTGCATGCAATTATTCCTCCCTACGTGCAAGACTCTACACTTGTTTTGTTAAATTTCATCCGGTTTCCGACTGCCCAGCTCTCCAGCCTGTCCAGGTCTTGCTGAATGGCAGTACAGCCTTCAGGCGTGTCAGCCAATCCTCCCAACTTCGTATCATCAGCAAACTTGCTGAGCGTGGCCACTATCCCCTCATCAAGGTCATTGATGAAGATGTTGAACAAGACTGGACCGAGCACGGACCCTCCCCTGGGGGACACCGCTGGTTACAGGCCTCCAACCGGACTCTACACCACCAACGACAGCTCTCTGTGCTCTGCCAGTCAGCCAGTTCTCAACCCATTTCACTGTCCACTCGTCTATCCCACACTTCCTTAGCTTTGTTATAAGGATGTCATGGGGGACAGTATCAAATGCCTTGCTGAAATCAAGGTAGACTACATCCACCGCCCTCCCCCCATCCACCCAGCCAGTGACAACATCATAGAAGGCCACCAGGCTGGTCGAGCATGACCTCCCCTTGGTGAACCCATGCTGGCTACTCCTGATAACCTCCTTTTCTTCCAATTGCCTGGAGATGGCATCTAGAACAAGCTGTTCCATCACCTTTCCAGGGACAGAGGTGAGGCTGACTAGCCTATAATTACTGGGATCTTCCTTCTCGCCCTTTTTGAAGACCGGAGTGACATTGGCTATCCTCCAGTCATCAGGCACATCCCCCATACTCCACGACCTCTCAAAGATGATAGAGAGTGGTTCTGCAATCATCTCCGCCAGCTCCCTCAGCACCCGTGGATGAACCCAATCGAGTCCCATGGATTTATGAACATTAGCATTGCCTAGGTGCTCATTGACCACCTCTTCCCTGACTAAAGGAAAGTCTCCTGTTCCCCAGACCCTCTCACTAACCTCCAGGGTCTTGGATTCCTGAGGGAGAGCTTGTTCACTGAAGACAGAAGCAAAGAAGGCGTTCAGTATCTCCGCCTTCTCAGCATCCCCTGTTACCAGAACACCCCCCTCACCTAGTAGGGGTCCACATTCTCCCTAATCTTCCTTTTACTGTTAACATACTTAAAAATGCCTTTTTTATTATCCTTTATCACTTTTGCCAGATTCAATTCCAGATGTGCTTTAGCCTTTCTTGTCGCATCCCTGCAGGCCCTGACAGCCTTTCTATATTCTTCTCAAGTGGTCAGACCTTTTCCAGATTTCATGGACCTCCTTCTTCCCTTTGAGCTCCTTGCTCATCCACTCAGGTTTCCTGCCACCCCTTCCTGATTTCCTGCTCAAAGGGACGCACTGATCCTGAGCTTGGAAGAAGAGCTGTTTAAATTCTGACCAGCTCTCACAGGCCCCCTTACCTTCTAGCACCCTAGCCCATGGGATAGCTCCAAGTAGGTCCCAGAAGAGATCAAAGTTGACTCTCCTAAAGTCCAGGGTAGCAATCCTACTTTTTGCTTTGCTCCTTCCACTCAGGATCTTGAGCTCCACCATCTCATGATCACGACAACCCAAGCTGCCCCCAACCTTTACTTCCTTAACAAGTCCTTCCTTGTTAGTGAGAATAAGGTCCTGTAATACCCCTCCCCGTGTCGGTTCCTCCACCATCTGCATCAGAAAGTTGTCTTCAACACATTGCAAGAACCATCCGGACCGTGCGTGCTTGGCCAAGTTGCTCATCCAGCAAATATCTGGATAATTGAAGTCCCCCATAAGCACCAGCGTCTAGGAACGTGACACTACTTCTAATTGCTTATAGAAGACCTCATCAACCTCTTCTTCTTGATCAGGGGGCCTGTAGTACACACCCACAACACTGTCACCCTTACCAGCCTGCCCCTTGATTCTCACCCACAAGCTCTCCACTGCTACGTCACTCTCCCCCAAGTGGAGTTCAATACATTCTAACTGCTCTCTCACACAAAGGGCAACTCCACCACCTTGCCTTGCCAGCTGATCTTTCCTAAAAAGCACATAGCCCTCCATGGCAACATTCCAGTCATGAGAGCTGTCCCACCACATCTCCGTTATGGCAATGAGATCATGGCCTTGTGACCGCACGCAGATCTCCAACTCTTCCTGTTTATTTCCCATGCTGAGCGCATTAGTGTACAGACACTTAAGGGAAGCAGCATCCCCCTGCCTCTCACCATGCCTAGGAACTCCACTCTCTTCACCCAACAAGCTCTGTTTTGAGCCTTGAACTACCCCCTCAGCTCCAGCGGCCCTCATTTTGTCCTCTTCCCCCTTCATACCTAGTTTAAAGACCTGTCAATAAGTCCTGCCAGTTCTTCGGCTAGAATCCTCCTACCCCTCAGAGAATGGCTGCTTCTACCTGCAGCCATCATGCCAGGTGCCAAGTAAATTGCCCTGTGGTCAAAAAAAAAACAAAATTCCTATGTTTGCACCAACTCTTAAGCCATTTATTTAAGAGGTGGGCTTTTTGGATCCTCCCAGTATCCTTCCCTGACACTGAAGGTATAGAAGAAAAAATCACCTGCACACCGATTCCTTCAACTACCCACCCCAGTCTTCTGAAGTCATCCTTGACAGTCTTCAGGCTTTTCTCAGCGACTTCATCACTGCCAGCCTGAACTATCAATAGTGAGTAGTAATCAGAAGGGCGGATCAGTCTGGGAAGTCTCCTATAAATGTCCCTGACCCATGCCTCAGGGAGGCAGCACACCTCCCTGCAGGTAGGGTCAGGCTGACATATAGGGCCTTCCATTCCTCTCAGCAGGGAGTTGCCTATGACAACCACCCTTCTGTCCTTATGGGTGGAGGAAGTCTTGAGGCGTGGGGTCGACAGCTTCACCCGAGGCACCCTCATGGGTGGGTCTCCCTCCACACCCGTGCTCACCTCTCCCTTGACTTCCAGGGCCTCAAACCTATTCTGCAGAGGCACCTGGGGAGCTGAGGATGGTCGAGACAGGGGATGCCCACTTCTCTTGAGTCGGTATCCATTTCAACTCGTCCTTCTCTCTCAAATTGCCTTGCTCTGCTCAGCAACAACAGGGCAGGGGCTCCACCACTGTGCGGTGGATATCACCTTGCTCTTTTGGAAGAGGATTACAGTGCTTTTGCCACAGCCCCTTCCCCCCACCTTCTCCCCACACCCCCCCCGTCCCCCCCGTACTTCACTAGTATTGATAGGGGTAGGAGAGGACAGGGGCCTCACTGCAGTAGGAACACAGTCTGCCTGCCAATTCCCCTCTATCACCTGTTTGCAAGGTGACAGGGGACAACATGCTCCGTGTGGAGCCTCAGCTGCCTGCCAGGATCTTGGGGCCAATAGGGACTGGCATCACCAATCAATCTCCCTCTTACAATCCTTAATGGTCCTCAGCCTCTCCACCTCGTCCTTCAGGCAGACCACAAGACTGAGTAAGTCATTTACCTGGTCGCACCTTACACAAGTGCTGCCTCCATCGCCTGGCACTGCAAAGGCCAGGCTCTGGCACTCATCACAGCCAGTGACCTGTACCCTAGCGTGAAGCTTGAAACATGACAATTAAGCATAAGAAAATATTTTTTCACTTTTAGGGTAGTCTAACATCATCAGGTTGCCCAGAGAGGATGTAGAGTCTCCATGCTCAGAGATATTGATGTCCTGCTCCAGAAGACCTCACTATGATACTCTCCAGAGGGATCTCCAGCCTCAGCTCTTCAGCATGTCTGTAACCATTGCTTATAGAAAACAGAAAAACTAAGTTCTTGGAGCTTTGTTTTTTCGCTGTGGAATCATTTAAAGGGAAGGTAACATCCACTTCTCCAATAAGCTGCAGCACTCTGTACATTCTTGCTTTTCCATGGTGGCTGCCAAGCTACTAGTTGTACCTGGAGGCACATGCATGGCAGGGCAGGGCAAGAACTAGCCCAAGGGGGAGGCTCCTATGCTCAGTTTCCTTTGAAAGGCTGAAATTTGGGCAAAGATTTTCATTGGAGCTCTTGAGGGATTTTCTTAACCTTGAAGATGCTTTCCAGGTCTGATGAGGGGCAAAGATGATAACAGAAAGAGTCAGGTGGATGACAGGGATGGAGATACATGGAAATCAAGTGTAATCTGTAAGAAAGAGGAGCAAAAGTATAGACTGTGCAGTGTGAAGATGTTGAGAACC
This sequence comes from Cyrtonyx montezumae, assembly GCF_038088225.1. Taxonomy (NCBI): domain Eukaryota; kingdom Metazoa; phylum Chordata; class Aves; order Galliformes; family Odontophoridae; genus Cyrtonyx; species Cyrtonyx montezumae. The sequence continues at coordinate 571,486 of NW_027072067.1, forward strand.
TGCATGTGCTTGGCCTGCATCTTCTTTGAAACAGGAGGAGGTGTTGGGTGCCTTCTTTCTGCAGACTTTACAGCAGAGCTGTGTGAGGAATGGGGAAATCTCTTCCCACTTCTGAAAGAGATGCATTCAGATTCACAGTCACTGCTGCAAAAGGATGACTGCTGCAGAAAGCAGAGCACAGCATGTCCTCCCGCTTAGTGTTTGTGTGTGAGGTGCTTTACCATGCCAAAGTCATTTGACATTGTTCAGTGGGCGTCTGAAGCTAATGAATCCAGATTAGGCAGTGCGGAGGCTGGAGAGCTACATTTCTGCTGAATATACATAAAGACAAAAATGAATACTAAAATTTTTAGGGAGTATTTCTTCCCTGGTTCAGTGCTAATGTTGATAAAAATAGTCACAAATTAAATTAGTGCAGAAATAGGATGAAATTTGAGCTTTTTGTTTGTTTGTTTTTAACTGCTAAAACTGGGCATCTATTTCTCTACTAGAAGTTAATTTCTTACATGTAATAATGAAGCATGGAGTAAACTGTCAACAAGTGCCCTTCCCTGGGAGAGTAACTCCCACCTCAATTAACTAGGAAGAGGGACTGAAGTTAAACAAATAAATCCTTTTTATTGAAAAAAATAAAGGTGATTAAATTGGGGAAGGGGAAGGGAAGGGAAGGGGAAGGGGAAGGGGAAGGGGAAGGGGAAGGGGAAGGGGAAGGGAAGGGAAGGGAAGGGAAGGGGAAGGGAAGGGAAGGGAAGGGAAGGGAAGGGAAGGGAAGGGAAGGGAAGGGAAGGGAAGGAAGGGAAGGGAAGGGAAGGGAAGGGAAGGGAAGGGAAGGGAAGGGAAGGAAGGGAAGGGAAGGGAAGGAAGGAAGGGAAGGGAAGGGAAGGGAGAGGGAGGGGAGGGGAGGGGAGGGGAAAGGGAGAGGAGAGGAGAGGAGAGGAGAGGAGAGGAGAGAGAGGAGAGGAGAGGAGAGGAGAGGAGAGGAGAGGAGAGGAGAGGAGAGGAGAGGAGAGGAGAGGAGAGGAGATGGAGAGGAGAGGAGAGGAGAGGAGAGGAGAGGAGAGGAGAGGAGAGGAGAGGAGAGGAGAGGAGAGGAGAGGAGAGGAGAGGAGAGGAGAGGAGAGGAGAGGAGAGGAGAGGAGAGGAGAGGAGAGGGAGGGAGGAAAAAAGAAAAAAGAAAAAGAAAAAAAGAAAAAAGGAAAGGAAAAGAAAGGAAAAGGAAAAGGAAAAGGAAAAGGAAAGGAAAAGAAAAGGAAAAGGAAAAGGAAAAGAAAAGGAAAAGAAAAGGAAAAAAAGGAAAAGGAAAAGGAAAAGGAAAAGGAAAAGAAAAGGAAAAGGAAAAGGAAAAGGAAAAGGAAAAGGAAAGGAAAGGAAAAGGAAAAGGAAAAAAAGAAAAGAAAAGAAAAGGAAAAAAAAAAAAGAAAAGGAAAAGGAAAAGGAAAAGGAAAAGGAAAGGAAAAGGAAAAGGAAAGGAAAGGAAAAGGAAAGGAAAGGAAAAGGAAAAGGAAAAGGAAAAGGAAAAGGAAAGGAAAAGGAAAGGAAAGGAAAAGGAAAAGGAAAAGGAAAAGGAAAGGAAGGAAAAGGAAGGAAAGGAAGGGAAAGGAAGGAAGGGAAGGAAAGGAAGGGAAGGGAAGGGAAGGGAAGGGAAGGAAGGGAGGGAAGGGAAGGAAGGGAGGGAAGGGAAGGGAAGGGAAGGGAAGGGAAGGAAGGGAAGGGAATGAAGGGAAGGGAAGGGAAGGGAAGGAGGGAAGGGAAGGGAGGGAAGGAAGGAAGGAAGGAAGGAAGAGGAAAGGAAGGAAAGCTCGGAAAGGAAGACAGAAAGGAAAGGAAAGGAAAGGGAAAGGAAAGAAAGAAACCCCACGATTCCCCCCACCCAGACCTCCACCAGAACCGACGGAAAACCCGAAGGAAAGGAAAGGAAAGGAAAGGAAGAAAGAAAAGTGAAAAAAGGATGTCTTTTTCAGAGGTTCATTTTTAAGAATAAAATGTTGTTTAACTGACTAGCTTCTGATTGCAAATACTTTTGCTTTAGTTTTCAAATGATTTGAAACTCTGTCTCACACCTAAGCTGCATACAGTCATATAATCATAGATTCATTAAGTTGGAAAAGGCCACTATGATCATCATCGATCCAACTTCCAATCTATCACTACCATGTACACTCAAGTCCCACATTTGCATCAATCTTGAACACTTTCGGGGATGGTGACTTTCACCAGTTCCCTGGGCAGACTGTTCCAATACCTTACCACTCTTTGATAAGAAATTATTCGTAATGTTTATGCTGAATCTCTCCAGGTGCAACTTGACACTATTCCCTATTGTCCTATTGCTAGTTAGGTGTGAGAAGAAGCTGAACCTCGCCTCATCACAACCTCCCTTCAGGGAACTGTAACATCTCCCTTGAGCCCCCTCTTCTCCAGGCTAAGCAATCCCAGCTCCTTCAGCCAGTCCTCCTAAGACTTGTGCTCCAGACCACTCACCAGCTTTGTTGCCTTGTGGTTAAGGTGCTAAGTTAGATAGAACTGGGTTGTGTATGTTTGATTATAACGATTCTCTGGACATGCTCCAGGGCTTCAATGTCTTTCTTGCAGTGAGGGGCCCAAAACTGAACACAGTACTCTGGTTGTGGCCTCACCAGAGCCCAGTACAAAGGGACAATCACCTCCTGCTCCTGCTGGCTGTACTATTTCTGGTGCAAGTCAGACTGCCATCTGCTTCTCGGCCCTAGAGGGCCTCTCTAATTTTCCCTCTGCATACCCTGGTGACATCTTGTACTCTTTGCAACTTGCCTAAGGCTTCTTCCAAAGATCATAAGCTCTCTTTCCCAGAGTCTCAGCAGAAGTCCCCCCTGTTCATACACACAGTTCATCTTCCCTGCCAGCTCATCTTACATCACAGGGGGACAGCCTGCTCCTGTACCTCTAATAATTCCTTCTTGAAGGGTGTCCAGCCTTCCTGGACCCCTTTGCCCTTCTGGACTGAATCCCAAGTGATCTTCCCTACCAGTATCCTAAACAATTCAAAGTCTGCCCTTCAGAAGCGCAAGGCAGCATTTTTTTTTCCTGACCCTGCTCCTGGTATCACCAAGTATGAAGAACTATGCCACTTTGGTGGTCACCTCTGCCCAAGACAGCTCCCAACCTCCACATCTCACACCAGTCCTCTGTTCACAAACAGCAAGTTCAGTGGGGCACCTCCCCTGGTAGGCTCTCTTACTAGATGCATCAGGAATTTATCTGCCACAAACTCCAGGAACCTCCTAGATTGCTTCCTCTCTAATGTACTTTATTTCCAGCAAACACCAGGTAAGTTGAAGTCCCTCATGACTACAAGTTGGCAATACCATGACATCTGCATGGACATGCATGAGCTGCTTGCGGAAGGCTTCATCTATCTCTCCATCCTGGAGAGACAGATGTTATAAACTTCCTGTCATGGTTGGGAAGTTTATAATAGACTCCTACCAGAATGCCCTTCCCTTCATCCTTACCCATAAGGACTCAACATTATATTTCCCAGTATTGAGCTCTTCAACACAGAGCTCCCTAACATAGAGAGCCACACAACCAGCCTTCCTTGCCTAATCCCTTCTGAAAAGAATATAGTCCTTTATTGCAGAAATACAGTCTTGAGAGTTGTCCCATCATGTTTCAGTGATAGCAATTAAGTCACAGTTTTCCTGTCACAGAGTGGCTTCCAGCTCCTCCTGCTTGTTGCCCATCTGTATGCACTGGTGTAGATGCACTTTTTGTTGGAGTGTTGGTCTCACCCCAACCCTGGCATTTTTACCCCAGCTCAACTATAAAGTCCTTCTTGATAGCCTGTAGGTTATCAAGACCTCATTGCTGCAAGCCTGAACTACCAGTAATAATTAGAGGGATGCACCAGACCAGGGAGCTTCTGTGTGATGTCCCTGACCCAGGCCCCAGGCAGACAGCTGACTGCTCTGTGGGTAAGGACTGGTCAGCATATCAAGCCCTCAGTTCCCCTTAGAAGATGTCAGCTATGGCTATCACATTTCTTTTGTTCCTGTCAGAGACAGTCTTGTGGCATGGGAGTGGCTGACTAGACAGCCCTCTGCATGGACTTTCTTCAGCATCCTCCTTACCTGTCCTTCAAGTCCCAGAGCCTCATACCTATTGTGCAAGGGCACCTGGGAAAGTGAGGTAGGCTGGGAGGGGTTCACCATCCACCTCAAGCAGGAACCTGCCTCCACTCCTCCCTGCAGCTAGAGCCCTGAGACCCCTCATGGTGCTTTGAGTGCTGGACTCTCCATTACTTGACATAGGTTCCCTTCATTGTTTTTCCCTGCAGGCATCTTCTGTGGAACCTTCTTCCATTTCCTCTGACTTTGGCTACTCCCTTGACAGAATATCATGACTGTCTTGTTGCTGGGAGCAGTGCCCATTGTGGGGCTACATCAAGCCTGGAAAGAGTCTTAGGCAGACATCTAACAGTGCTGTTACCTCCTGTTTTGCTACAATCTGGTGATGGTCTGTGTTTCTAAAATGTGAGGCCCAGGTGGAAAGGAGTCATCAAAGCGTGAGGGGCCTGAGCTAGTGGTTGTATTGGCATCACACAAGAGCAGAGCAAAGGTGATCTGAACCCAGGATGTAAGTGTGGGGTCATCCAGTTAGAAAGGCTGTTGGAGGAGAGAGTCCTTCTACAGCAGGATGATAAACAGAAAAATGCACACAGATCTGCATTTTAGAAACCCCTCTCCAGTTTTGGTGCTACAACATGGAGAAAGAAGCAGCCTGCTTTTAATGGTGCGTGTCCCTGTTCTCAAGCATGTGGGACTGTTTGAAACTGATCTGAATGCTGCTCATTTCTGGATGTGTGCTAAGCTTTGATCTCAGCAAAACCTTGGGCGTGGCCAGAATAACATCACCAAAACACCAGAACCAGTGCTGTCATGCTGGAGCATCTCCATC